>NC_136267.1:17112738-17432738 GCF_964187855.1 Myxine glutinosa
TCCCTCCCAACAGGAATTTCTTTTTTTTTTGTCTTCCCAAAAGAAAAATCACAGGTCCTCGGTTGCGTTTTGTAAATAGTCAAATAATGCCAATGTAAATAATGCTCCCCCACCGTAAATGTTTTAGTTTGAAAATAATTCCGCAATTCGGTTAGCTGTGGGTGTGAAACTGTTAGGCAGGGTGCAACGCAATTAGCGGGACATATTTATTTGTGTTTTAAAATTGTCGCACTCAGGGTCAGGTTAATTGTAGAGGGAATTACACCTACGTGCCACACTAAATTTTTGGGCAAATTTTTGGGCAAAAAAATTCAGGTAAAATTTTTGGGCCGGGACGTCCCGTAAGGAAGGAGGGTGCAGTGTTGGGGATTTGGGAATTGTGTGTGTAATTTGATGTAAATTTTCCCCTTTTGTATGCTGTAAATATTCCCTGTAAATATCACCCACCAATTGTAGTGTCAAAGATCAAAAGTCGTCTGTAGTTAGGCCATCGCACACACGTAGCAAATCTATGATTTCCCTCATTAGTTATGTCCTTAGTAAATGTAGTTGAAGGTTCTGTGATCCACTAGTTCATTACGTTGCATCAATCAAATAAGACAGGTCCCTCTGACGCCCCATGGCATCTTCAAAGTGCCAGGTTTGCCAGGTCTGCTGCAATTGCCTCCATTGACCACGAGGTAACCTCGGAGAAGAAAGGCGTGTCTCCACCTCGTCATAGAGGGGAGGAGTGAGTCAGCCCGGCTCAACCAACCAAGAACAAGGGGTTGGGCTTGGAGAGGGTGTGGAGAGAAACATCGAGGAGCTTCGCGAAGGTTCAAGGGAGGGGCATATATAACCCGCGGTGGCACGGCCCCCAGGAGAGAAAAGAGACGGAGAGAGATCGAGGGAGATCGGAGAGAGAGAGCTGCGGGATCGGAGAACGGACCGAAGTGATTTGGAGAGCGCGCGACGCAGCGGTGCACAGGAGGAGCTTTGGCCGCGCAGCTTCGGAGCCGCGGTGGTTTTGCACGATCGCAGCTCGGGTTTTGACGGCGGCTGTTCTCTTCCAGCCCGACCGTGCCCCGGTCCCCGCTGAACCTTCCTCTCCCTCCAAGCCATCCACCTCCTACCATTCGTTCCTGCTTTCATCCCCCGTGTAAGTCTGGCCGTTTGTCTGTCTTTCATGTTGTCTTGGGGTATTAAGTAAGACTGTTTAATATAAGTTAAATATTGCACTGTGTCTCCTGCTCCTTCCATTGCCTTGTAAATTGTATTTCGTCTCCTTTCTGCTTAGTTGTGTGTAAATAATAAATCCTGTTATTCCTACGTTCTTCTTCTTCTTCCTTCTTCATGCTCTTTCGGTCGCTTTAGAGGTTTCCACATTGAGTGTACGTGGCGTGATTTGGCCGACGCACATAAATCGGGTCTAGTCTTGGTAAACGGCTCACGCCGCGGTTCGCTTCGCTCGGCGTTATCCATCCATTACACTGCGGCCGTGAGCGGGGAGTATTTCCTTGCGTACCGGGAAGCGCTGGTATTTAGGTCATAGGACGGTTGGGCCTACTACCCTACCCAGCGCTGACCGGGCGTGGCATCATACCCCCGGGACCACGTCGGTCAGTAACAAACGAGGGGATTAATCTCCCCTTGGTAAGTGGGAAAGGCCGACGTCGGGGTCCGTAACAATATATATATTGTTGTGGTTTTGGAATAAAGGATAATCCCCCTCGTAGGTAGACGCACCACAACATGTAGCCTTGCGATAGTTCAGTTATTTCTTAGTGAATGGAAGCGTAGTCCTTTCCTGTGTTAGTTTTGCATTGAGCAGGCCCGTGAGTAGGGCGGTCTTTTGGGCTGGAAATGCCACGTGGTAGGCCTTCAACAGGTCTGGCAAGGCCGAAGGGAGGCGCTGCAGATGGAGTGGCCGGTAAGCGCGAGCCGCCAGTCAGAGCTCGAGGGGAGTGGCTAACCACGGGAATGGGAGGCGGAGCATGGAACATTCTGGTAGGGCCGGGGCGGAGCCATAAAACCCTGCTCTGAGCCCCCCCCCCCCCCCCCCGCCTCAGTTGAGAGTCGAGTTGGAGTCGGGATCGGAGTCGAGTCAGAACGTGGAGGGAATGCACGAGAACGCGAGGAGCTGGAGTCGAGTTGAGTGAGAGCCTGAGTGAGTCAGTCAATCGCCCAGCCCTGGAACAATTGCCGGTTATCGTCATTGTACACGAGCTTGCCCCGTGCCCTGGGCTCTGCGCTGTATTAATCGCGCATTCGAGAAGACGACCCGTTCTGGGCCACAGACGCGCGTTTCTTCTTCTTTGTGGCAGTCGGAGCACACTACCTCTGCATTCTACCTGGTTCTAAGGTAATCATTGTCTACCTCCTACAAACGTAACAATATATATATATATATATATATATATATATATATATATATATAGATACAGTCACGTGAAAAAGTAAGTACACCCCATGTAAAGTTTTGACTTTTTCAACATATTTCAACATACAGCTATTTAATCTTCATTTCAACAATATTGATAGATAAGGGTGATATAATAGAACAACTGTCATGAAACATTCACATTTTGTTGTCCATTGTATAATTTAAATAAACATAAATGCAAATTTCGCATGTGGAAAAAGTAAATACACCCCTACATTTAGCACTACTTCAAATACCTAAAATTAAAATCAGGTGCACCAGCTCAGGTGCAAATGATTAGAACATCGTTAGAGAGGATCTTGGAGGAACCTGTCTTATTTAAACCTCAGACATTTAGTTTGGTTTGTTCTTTGTTGTTGAAGTGTGTGGCGTCACCATGCCTACATCAAAAGAGCTCTCTGAGGCCTTCAGAAAGAAGGATATAGACTTTTTTTCTTTTTTTTGTATACTGAATCGAGGCTCGTGAAAGAGCTGACATTTACTTCACAAACAAATCAACCAGACAAACAAAATATATATAAAGAGGGAGCGGAAGACAAGATGGGGAGAGAAGGGGAAGCACACAAACACTTGAGAGCACACAACATTTGAGAGCAGGGAGATGTGTGGGAGGGAGAGGGCTTGGGGGGAGGAGGCGTGGGAAGGGGGGGCGTGGGGGAGAAGTATAAAACACAAGGACACCAACGACTTCCAGTACAGAAGCTTGTATTTCAAAAAAGTGGAATTGGGGTGAAATTAGCGGGGGTAGAAAAGATCAAGGTTTTGGATGGGGGAAGATAAGAGATGGTAGTGAACAGCTGTTTTAAAGACCTGGAGGGTGGAGTGGGATTGAAGAGAGTGAGGGAGTTTGTTCCAGAGGCGGGAGAAAAGAGGAATGAAGGAGTGAAGGTGAGCAGAGAGTCTTGATTTTGGCAGTTTAACCATAAGAGGGTTGCAGGCAGATCTTGTGCGACCTGTAGGAATATTTGCGGGACAGAGCCCAGAGAGAGCTGGGGGGGAAAGGCCAGAGAGGAGTCGGTAGAAGACGGAAAGACCACCAACCTGCCTGTGGTGAGTGAGTGAGAGGCCCTTGGAGTTAGCTTCATCGCGGGAGATTCCAATGATTCTGAATGCTTTGGTTTCAACAGCGTGAAGACGAGCTAGGTGTGAGGCAGGAGCACCAGCCCAGAGGGGAGAGCAGTATTCCATTGAGGAATTTAATATGGTATTTAATATGGGAAAAAATTTTTGTGGGGGTGAACTTACTTTTCAAGATGACTTAGAACCAAAAGTTCATTGGAATTATGTTGAAATTATGCTAGATTTTGTTAATGTGACCTTTAAAAGAAACAAAAACCACATTTGACATTTCAAAGCAAATAAATTGATCCTTGAAAGTGATGTAAACTGATATCGAACTCAATTCACGGACAGTACTGTGTTAAACTTCTGTACGTTTTCAAGAAGTATCTCTTTATTTTGCGCATTAGCCAAAAAAAATTTCAACAAAAACAAAAGCTAAATTATGACTGGGATTACGGACAGTAAAATTACAGTTCAGTGCTTCGTGTAACCCCCACGAGCATTCAGGAGAGCACGTACACGGCGACGCATGCTGTTCACGTGATTTGCCAAGGTTGGGACAGGAATCGCTTGCCATGCAGTGACAACAGTCTGCTGCAATTCACGCACTGAGGTCGGCTGCTGGTCCCAGTTGTCGATTTGACACGTTAATTCTGCCCACAAGTTCTCTATCGGATTCATATCCGGGGACATGGCAGGCCACTCCATATGCTCTACACCACGGTCAGCAAGAAAGTGTTGGATCATGCGAGCACGATGAGGCCGTGCATTGTCATCTTGGAAGACAGAGTTTCCTCGAAAGGCTGCACGAGCAAATGGAAGCAATGTTTCTTCCAGAATGACCCTGTACTTGAACGGGTTCAGGTTTCCATTCAGAACAACCAGGTCAGTTTTTCCCCCTGCATGAAAAGCAGCCCAAACGGACACCCCACCACCTCCAGCTTGGACTCTTGGCACTATACAATCTTCGTTGTGGGCTTCATGCACTTGTCTGCGCACTCGGACGCGGCCATCTTGACGATAGACCAGAAATCTAGACTCGTCACTGAAGGTCACATGATTCCAGTGTCCTGGCTGCCATTGACGGTGCTCTCTGGCCCACTGCAATCGGCGCTGGCTGTGTTGTCTGGTCAGGCGTGGCTTTCTCAGGGGACGCCTGGCACGATAGCCTGCTTGAACCAGTCGTTGGTTGACTAGCCTTCTGGATACAGGCACATTTGTCAGTTGCTGCCACTCAGCCCTAAGCCGATTAGGTGACTTGGTACGGCCATTGCAGACTAACCGGTGCAGCTGGCGATCATCTCTCCTTGTGGTTCTGCGTGGACGTCCTGGCCTCGGTGTTGGAGTAGGGACACCCCTCTGAGCATTTCGTTTCAGGATCTTTGACACCTGACCTTGAGTGATGCCATACTGTCGAGCAATAGCACGCTGTTTCATGCCAGAATTTCGTAAAGCCACCACTCCATGACAAACAGCATTGTCAAGTTGACGGACCATCTCCAGAGGAAGCGGCAATCACTTTTGTAGACGTGCAGCAGTTGTTTTCCACGAATACAGAACGCAACAACCCTTATATACCCGATTGTGAAGCCAATCGTCAAATGTACCTGTCCTTACATTTTGTCATGCCACCTGTGATATAATCCTGTTATTGACTTCTTGCTGCGAAAGACAATCAGTGACATGGTTCTTTCAACAAAGACATCACCGAAGGGTAAAAGAAACTCACCAGATTGATATACTGAGTTCAGAAAGTAAACCCAAGTCAAGAAAGAAAAAAATTCCATATTAAATGCCAAGTCTGTAGATGCCTACGAGTCTGGGAAGGGATTTAAAAAGATCTCCAAACAATTTGAAATCAATCATTCGACTGTCCGGAAGATCATCTCCAAGTGGAGAAGATTCCAAACAACTGCCAACTTGTTCAGGCCAGGCCGCCCCAGCAAGTTCAGCCCGAGAGCAGACCGCAAGATGCTGAAAGAAGTCTCTAAGAACCCCAGAATGTCATCACAGGACCGACAGGTAGCTCTTGCCACTGTTGATGTCAAAGTGCACGAGTCTACCATTAGAAAGAGGCTGCACAAATTTGATCTACATGGGAGGTGTGCCAGGAGGAAACCTTTGCTGTCCAGAAAGAACATCAGGGCAAGAGTGAAGTTTGCCAATGAACACCGAGGCAAAGACCAGCACTTCTGGAGAAATGTGCTCTGGACAGATGAGTCAAATGTAGAGCTATTTGGCCACAGTACCAGAAGACATGTTTGGCGAAAATCAAAGACAGCATTTGACCACAAGAACCTGATACCAACTGTAAAGCATTGTGGTGGAAATATTATGGTTTAGGGCAGCTTTGCTGCATCAGGTCCTGGGCAGCTCACCATCATAGAATCCACTATGAATTCTTCATTGTACCAGAGGGTGCTTGAAGATAATATGAGGCCATCTGTCAGAAAGTTGAAGCTCAACCGAAGGTGGACTTTGCAACATGACAATGACCCTAAACATACCAGTAAATCCACCAAGGAATGGCTGAAAAGAAAGAAATGGAGGTTTCTGGAATGGCCAAGTCAAAGCCCAGATCTAAATCCCATCGAGATGTTGTGGGGGGATTTGAAACGAGCTGTGCATGCAAGAAACCCCTCAAACATCGCACAGCTGAAAGAATTCTGCATGGAGGAGTGGGCAAAAATTTCCTCTCAGTCGATGTCAGAGACTGGTGGACAGTTATAGGAAACGCCTACTTGAGGTTGTTTCAGCCAAAGGGGGCAATACCACCTATTAGAGCCAAGGGTGTACTTACTTTTTCCACATGCGAAATTTGCATTTATGTTTATTTAAATTATTAAATGGACTAACAGAATGTAAATAACCACCGTTTAGAGGCCATTTTTCCCCGCAAAGCGGGGGTTGGCCTTTTCGGGGACCGTGGTAGTTGTTGTTTTTTGGTCCCCTTTTTGAAGCAATGTTTTACGGCCGGATGCCCTTCCTGACGCCAACCCTTTTTGCCGCCTTCAACGACAAACAGGGAATTACCAGTGAACTGGTACTCAATTAGCCGACCTCGGAAGGATGACAGGCTGAGTCAACCCCCCTGGCATTAATTCGGCGATCGACCGAGATTCGAACCCAGGATCCTAGGCTTATCCTAAGCCGGCACCCTAGCCGCTAGCCCAACACCAGGGACTACAGAATGTAAATGTTTCATGATATTTGTTATATTATATCACCTTTATCTCTCAATATTGTTGAAATGAAGATCAAATAGCTGTATGTTGAAATATGTTGAAAAAGTCAAAACTTTACATGGGGTGTACTTACTTTTTCACATGACTGTATATATATATATATATATATATATATATATATATATATATATATTTATTGTGCTTTCACCAGCGATTAAGACCGCTGGGTGACGGATAACCGAGACAGTTTTACTCCCGAGGCGGATGCCCGAAAATGGTGGTATTTTTGTCGCGCGCGGAGTGAAGGAAGGCGAAGCGTTTACTTGAACAGACCACATGGGTTTATTCCGAAACCACAAACAAAGAAGCACGACCGTAAAATTCAACATCTATTATTTATTAAAGAATAAATCAAGGAATAAAAATGAAAGGTGAGGTAAAGTAAAATTCTCTACTGTGAGACGTCTTCACTCAGTCCAACGCTTACTGCACTTGAGTGCCCAATATGGCGCCGGCCGACGACGTGAGCGCACCGATCCATGAAGCGGCAGCCAAGACGTCCTTCTCTCGATTCCTGGCCAGCAAGCACAACGTGGCCCACAGTTACCCCGAAGGGCACCACAGCCACCAAAACCTCCTCACTCCGATTTCTCAAAAGCTCCAAAAGCTCCACAAGCTTCCCTCTGAAAGCACACAATCCACCAAGCAAAGATGTGCCCATTTTACTCAAGGAGAAACCAGCGAGAGAGCGTGACTCTTCCTCCTCCTCTCTAGAAGCTTCTCCATGATGCCACACCGACCAATGGCAAAACTAGTTTCCAAATCACGCCATGGTCCTCTCGGCCAATCATGAACTTCGGGGCGTGGCCTCACGGCCTTCTTGACCGCACACTGATTCTCCGCCTCTACTAGGCGGGGCCTGCCTATGAGGTCCATTAAGGCGGGCTTAGTATCCGGGAACCTGCCTGGCTTGCAGTGGATGGTTGTTGTGGTTTAATGGACATTTTCATGGCCGGCCTTTTCAGCAAAATGTAACGGGGAAATCACAGAGGGAATATCACCTACTGGGGAAAACTAACCTTAATCCCGAACTACAGTCGTGTCTAAAAATATTGGCACACTTGCAATTTTTTTTAGACCTTAAAAATTGTTGAAAACCTAAAAAAAAAAAAAAAATTTGTTGAAATTAAAAACCTTTTGGTATCCACATATGTATTTCTTTGGTTTGCAGTCGCCAACTCAATGAAAGGGGGTTCTATGGTAGGAGACCCAGGAGGACCCCACTGGTGAGAGAGAGACATAAGAAAGTCCGTCTGGAGTTTGCCAAAACACACATGAACAAGCCACAATCCTTCTGGGAGATGTCCTGTGGACAGATTTTTTTTTTTTTTTTTGTATACTGAATCGAGGCTCGTGAAAGAGCTAAGATGAGACCAAATTAGAGCTTTTTGGTAAAACACATTATCTCTGTTTACAGAAAACAAATTAACCCTTCAAAGAAAAGAACACCTTCCCTACAGTCAAACATGGAGGAGGTTCAGTGATGTTTTGGGGTTGCTGTGCTGCCCCTGGCACTGGGTGCCTTGAATGTGTGCATGGCATCATGAAATCAGGAGATTACCAAGGAATTTTGGAGCGCAATGTTCAACCCAGCGTCAGAAAGCTGGGTCTCTGTCAGAAGTCTTGGGTCTTGCAGCAGGACAATGACCTCAAACACACTTCAAAAAGCACCCAGGAATGGTTCAAGACAAAACGCTGGACTGTTCTGAAGTGGCCAGCAATGAGTCCAGATCTAAATCCGATTGAACACATGTGGGGAGACCTGAAAACAGCAGTTGGGAGAAGGCACCCTTCAAATCTGGGAGAACTGGAGCAGTTTGCACAAGATGAGTAAGCCAAACTGCCAGTAAAGAGGTGTAGGAAGCTCATTCCTAGCTATAGGAAGTGCTTCACTGCAGTTATTTTGTCCAAAGGCTGTGCTACCAAATATTAGGTCTCGGGTATCAATATCAATCAATCAATCAATCAGAATGCTTTATTGAAAACATGTCTGGCAGCCAATGGATGAATTACACATGCATACACATTCATAATTTGCGATCAAAGATTGCTTACAAGATAAAATATATTAAAATAAAAATGAAAATAGTGAATTAACATAAAAATGTAAAATTAAAAAACAAACATGGCTTGTTTCAATCATAAGAAAAAAAAAAGAAAAAAAATAAGAGAATTGTGACTAAGTATTACAAACTATTGTTGCGGATCCCGGGTCAGCCGACGTACTAAGGGGGGTTTATGACCCGGTTCCCCGTCAAACTCCGGGTCCACAGGACACCGGCCGTGACTAAACTTGTGGTCGATGGGTTGCTAAGCAACTCCAATCGCCAATCTCCCAGCCACGCGCCGAACAGTTTGCTTGTCAATGAATCCCAAATACCTTCGACACATGCGGCCAAATAAATCTGGGATTGAACCCTCGCTTCCACACACCTTATGGCGTGCTGATCAGATTGCATGGTGTGGGAAGCGGTGTTACCTTGCGTGATTGATTGGCCTGATTCAAGCCAAATTTGGTTTCGGATGATGCTAGGCCAATGGAGAAAAGGACGATACGAGCAGGTTTGAAAGGAGCAAAATATACAGCCTTTTATTTATAAGGCAAAGAGAAGGAGACGGAGGTCTTATCAATCAATCCTAACCTACCTAATCTTATCAATCCTTACCTACCTAATCCCAACAGGTGCCTTCACACACACACAGGGATTGACACACAGGTTAATTATTGTACCGGGAAACGTGCAGATGATGTGGTCTGGCAGTTCCCGCGCGAAGCTTGCAGGAGCTCCACAGGACGAACCGCCGCTTTGAAGTCCGCAAGTATGACGAACTTTAGCACAGGAAAGATGACCCAACACGTCGGACAGCCAGCTCCGAGATGAATCGTGGGAGAGATTAACACTTGCAGGTCGGCCGAATCAGAGAGAGAGGAAGAAGATCATGAGAGAAGATCCGAATTGCGATGGGCATGGGTTTATATTGGAACCGAAAGGCTTACCAGAATGTTCCACACGCTCCCATTGGCCGAGGCAATAATGGTAGATTGCCGGCGCAGTTTTCTGGGGAAAAGTCCAGACCTGATTGGTTGTTCATGTGTCACGATCTCTCATTGGCTGCTTGCTGGTGACTTGGGCGGTCCTTTAGCCACGCCTACCTGCACATCATTTGAATTCCTGCCTAACTCAACGCATATTGGTGTGGATTACTAAACATCTGGAGGGGAGCTAATCTTTACATTTAATAAGAAATAACTAACTACTGCAGGCTACATGTTGTCATGCAACTAACTATAGGGGGTTTGCCTTTATGGCAAAACTGCAACACTTAAGAATACCAATTAAAAATGGCAATGCACTTGTTTGAAATATTTTTGTTCTGCATTTGTACTGTGCGTACTTTCGTGTTTTCCTGAGATTAAAAGGTACATCTCTCATAGCAGGTAACCACTTTGTACGCAAATGATTGGTTTCAATAGCAAGTGCAAAATCTTTACACAACTTGTATCGTCGTTCCTCCAGGGTTTGTAATTTACATGTTTCCAAAGCAATATGGTAATATGTGTAATGTTGTCCTAACATTATTTTTCAGGCTCTTTTTTGAACCCGTTTTAAATAGTTCACCTGTGCTTTAGTTAAGGCTGCATTGAAAAGAGGTACACAATACTCAAACAGTGATCTTAAGCAGCCAATATAAATTGTCACAAGGTCACAGATAGGTTAGTTATACGATTTAAGATTTCGTAAAATGTACAACTTTCTATTACATTTTTAAAGCATTTCTTTTATGAGCATCCCATTTCAAGTTTTCCTGTATTGTCACACCAAGCACCTTGATTGATTGCACACTTGGTAACTGAGTGTTATTTATAAAGAGTGTTTGGTGTTGCACTGGCTGCTTTGTGAAGGAAACTGTCATCATATAACATTTTCACACATTCAAAAATTTTGTCAATGCCATTTCTTTTTATTTTCTGATTTTAATGGCTATATTAAGTTCTGAATCAAAAACAAAGGTTCTGTAATATTAACAGTGAAATAAAGAATTGTGGAGACCAAATACTTTTGTCAATTTCAACCAATTTTTAGAGAAAATTGTGAGTTATTTGAAAAAAGTGCAGGGGTGCCAATATTTTTGGCCACGACTGTAATTATCACTGCTTCACCCCTCATGTGAAGACACCTAAACAATCTTAAGCTACAGACTCTACCTAATTAGATAGATATTTCAACCACGCGTCCGGTCCATGCTATAATTATACAATACTAACTTTACGATGGGATTCTTTCCTCCACCTCCATAAACGTAACAATATGTATATATATATATATATATATACGTATATATATATATATATATATATATATATATATATATACATATATATATATATATATATATATATATATATATATATATATATATATTGTTGCGGATATGGGATTTGCATCCATCCATATCCGCTTGTAAATATTCCCCTATTTCCTCAATACTTCCCAACTATCCCCAATCCCCCATTCCCTAGTCCCATTTTCTGTAAACAACACTCTGTAGACCCGACCTCCCCCTATTTCCCCCATTAAATGTCGCACCCAGGTTCACCGCATCTCATGTAAGACAACTATAGGACATCTTGCTAGTTATTCTTAGTCTATGTCAGTTAAGGACTCGTTTCCATTAATTCTGACTCTTCGTTGCACCAGAATGTGATTGTATGGCACCGTTAGGAAGTTTAGGACCTCCCAATACCTCCCCGCAGCTCTTCCTCACGGTTCAACAACAACAACAACAACAACAACGGCGGCGGTGCGGGGAGTGCGCGTCCTCACTCCGGCTTGGTTGGTAGGGGGTGTTGAGAGGACACCAGGCCTTTCCAACGAGCCGCCATCGAACATGTGCTCGACGGGGTTACCACGTAGGGGCTCGCTGTCAGCTCCTCGTCAAGGGCGGAGCCCAGTAACCCCCGCACCCAATAGAAGCGGCGGACCGGTCCCATCTGGGGCGGAGCCAACCAGCCGAGGGCGTGTGACTCCCCGCTGAGCATGCGCAGGAAGAGGGAGGTGACGTCAGATGCGCGCTGAGCTTGGAGAAGCAAGACGTACCCTCCGAGCACTGTGAGGCCTCCCTGCATCTTTTGGACCGTGCTTGATCCTGCCCCCGAGCCAAGGTGCACCTTGTGCTATCGAACTACCTGTCCTTCCCTGCCATCAATCCCTGTGTAAGTCAGTCTTGTTCCGTTTGTCTGTGGTCTGTCGGGGATAAGATAAGACTGTAACTAAGTGCCCATCTCTTCTGTGTCTTTTACCTCACTCTACCTTGTAATCTACCCCTTTTCTCCACCACTAATTATATCCTCCTCCGGAGGTCTTGAGAACTGTACCCCTTGCGTCATTTCATTTATCCCAGTCGTGTGTCCTTTCCAATCATTGATTTAGCGTAGCGCGATTTGGCCAACGTCTGGGCGAATCGGGTGAGTTGGGGAAGAATCGGGGGAACTGTACGAACACCGCGGCCATTCCGCTCGGTCAAGCAACATCTTTAGCCGTGTCCGTAACAATATATATATATATATATATATACACATATATATATATATATATATATATATATATATATATATATATATATATATATATATATATATATATTGTTGCGGATATGGGATTTGCATCCATCCATATCCGCTTGTAAATATTCCCCTATTTCCTCAATACTTCCCAACTATCCCCAATCCCCCATTCCCTAGTCCCATTTTCTGTAAACAACACTCTGTAGACCCGACCTCCCCCTATTTCCCCCCATTAAATGTCGCATCCAGGTCCACCGCATCTCACGTAGACAACTATAGGACATCTTGCTAGTTATTCTTAGTCTATGTCAGTTAAGGACTCGTTTCCATTAATTCTGACCCTTCGTTGCACCAGAATGTGATTGTATGGCACCGTTAGGAAGTTTAGGACCTCCCAATACCTCCCCGCAGCTCTTCCTCACGGTTCAGCAACAACAACAGCAACGGCGGCGGCGTGCACAGGGAGTGCGCGTCCTCACTCCGGCTTGGTTGGTAGGGGGTGTTGGGAGGGCATGAGGCCTTCCCAGCGAGCCGCCATCGAACATGTGCTCGACGGGGTTACCAAATAGGGGCTCCCTGTCAGCTCCTCGTCAAGGGCGGAGCCCGGTAACCCCCGCACCCAATGGGAGCGGCGGACCGGTCCCATCTGGGGCGGAGCCAACCAGCCGAGGGCGTGTCACTCCCCGTTGAGCATGCGCAGGAAGAGGGAGGTGACGTCAGATGCGCGCTGAGCTTGGAGAAAGAAAGACGCCACCTCCGAGCGCTGTGAGGCCTCCCTGCATCTCTTGGACCGTGCTTGATCCTGTCCCCGAGCCAAGGTGCACCTTGTGCTATCGAACTACCTGTCCTTCCCTGCCATCAATCCCTGTGTAAATCAGCCTTGTTCCGTTTGTCTGTGATCTGTCTGGGGTAAGATAAGACTGTAATTAAGTGCCTATCTCTTCTGTGCCTTTACCTCACTACCGTGTAATCTACCCCTTTTCTCCCCCACTGTAATTATATCCTCCTCTGGAGGTCTTGAGAACTGTACCCCTTGCGTCGTTTCATCTATCCCAGTCGTTGTGTCCTTTCCATCATTGATTTAGCATAGCGCGATTTGGTCAACGTTTGGGTGGAATCGGGGTCTAGTCGGGGAATAACTGTTAGGTCGCGGTAATACACCACCGCTCGGTCGAAATAACATCTAACCGCGATCCGTAACAATTGGTTGTCAGGAGTTGGGATTCGAACCTGGGACTAAATTTATTTAGCCCAAATTTTGGACACCAATTGTGTTATTACCGTAACAATTGGTGTCGAGGAGTGAGATTCGAGGCCCGAACCAAATTTTTAAAAAAACATCTAGGAAAAAATTTGGTCAAAATTATAAAGACACCGAAATTTGATTTTGTTTTACAAAAAACCCGAATTTTGAAAGTCGCGCTATGGCAGATCAAGACGGCTGGGTTCCGGTAGAGGAGAGTGAGGCAGGGTCGATCCAGGACCAAATTGAGGGACATGAGGAGAGCGAAGCAGTGAGGGCGGCAGGTTCGCAAGATGGCGCTCTCGCGCACAAGGTTGCGGGCGCACAAAATGGCGCCTCGCACATGGCTACGGCAGCCGCACCCGCTGCACAAGTGGGAGGGATGGCCCAAATGCAGGCCCTCATGGAGCAATTTATGGTACAAATGCAGGCGTCCCTCAACCTGCAGAAGGACGAGATGAGGACTAATAGTCAGCAATTGGGGAATCGGATGGATGCTCAGAGTGAGCAAATGAGGGCTAATAGTGAGCAAATGAGGGCTGATAGCGAGCGATTGGGGGGCAGAATGGGGGGCAAAATGGGAGAAATGGGGGGAACGGTTAGAACAAAGGATGGGGGCCCAGATCGGAGGGTTAGGGAGTAGAATAGAGGGATTAGACAATAGATTAGGGGAAATACAGGAGGGGTTAACGGGGGTAGAAAACAGAATGGCCGCTCAAGAGAATCAAATGGAAGGGATGAAAAATGGGTTAGAGGGGTTAGAAAACAGTATTTTTTTTTATTTTTTTTTTGTATACAAGATCGAGGCTCGTGAAAGAGCGAACATTAATCACACAGAAAGACAAACCGACACATAAAACATATAACATAGGGAGCGGTAGACAAGATGGGGAGAGAGGGGGAAGGACATAAACACAACATTTGAGAGCAGGGACCGAGAGACATGGAGACATCGACAGATCTGAGAGAGGGCGAGGGCTTTGGGGGGGGGGGGGCGTGGGAAGGGGGCAGTTTTTTTTTGTATACAAGATCGAGGCTCGTGAAAGAGCGAACATTAATCACACAGAAAGACAAACCGACACATAAAACATATAACATAGGGAGCGGTAGACAAGATGGGGAGAGAGGGGGAAGGACACAAACACAACATTTGAGAGCAGGGACCGAGAGACATGGAGACATCGACAGATCTGAGAGGAAGGCAAATTGAGGGACATGAGGGACCAAGCGGAAAGGGAAGTTTAAAAAATGGGGCAGCAGATAGAGGGGGTCAGAATGGGGGTAGAAACTAAATTGGATGCTCACAGGGAGGAAATGGAGCAGATGAGGGTGGCATCTGGGCAGGAGATGCAAGTGATGGGAGAGGAGATCAGAAGAGGTGTGAGTGAGGAGGTCGGAGGAGTGCGCAAGGAGGTGAGGCACTGTAAGGAGCGCATGGAGAAGGAGGTGAGAAAGGGGACTGTAAAATTGCAAGGTGGTATAGAGGAGTTGACGCTGGGAGTAGAACAACTGACAGTGGGACAAAAGGAGTTGGGGGACCAGGTAAAGAAGAACACAGCGGTAATAGAGGGTTTTAAATCGACACAGAAGGAGATGAAAAAGGACGTAGGGGTAATTAAAAGAGAGTGTCAGACGGTACATGAGGACCTGACGAGGAAAATGAACAAGGTGGTAGAGGTGATGGAGATTAAAGAGCGGGAGGTGCGGGAGCACATAGAAAAAAATAAGGTGGAGTTAGAGGAAGAACTTAAGGGGGCGCACGAGGAGATGAAGGAGGTGAAGCAGAAATTAGAAGAAGTGGAAGAAGGGGTGAGCGAAATTAAGAAGCGACGGAGAGAGGATAAGAAAGAGATAAAGGAGGAAGTAAAAGAATTGGTCCAAAGTCTGTGTTCGGATCGTGATGATGTGCTCATTAACCGGATGAGGGATTCGCAGGTGATGGAGGAGAAGCGAAGAGAAAGAGGACCCGGTGTCAGTGGTGACCAATATGGTCGTGCGTATGATGCGCCAGGTGATTTAATAAGCTTGGGGGTCGAGATGGACCCGGATGTTCGTGAGAGGCCAAGAGTGAGGTGTATGGCTGGTCCGAGGGTATGGAACGAGGGTGCGAGCGAGAGGGTCCGGTGATGGGAGAGGTGCGAGGTGTGAGTGAGCAAGGTTGTGGTGGTATGGAATGGGTAGCGGGTTGCGGAAGTGTGACCCATGCATCGACACCAACAGGGGTAGTTTTTAGAGGGACAGGGGAGGCACGGGAGCCCCTTGGGGGTAATGTACTGTGGGGGCCCGGCCGGTTCGGCCCCGCGCCGACCCCGCAAGGGGCGACACACGGGGTCCGGCAGGTGGGCAACGACTCACATACGAGGTGGTCCCACAAGGTCCCACTCGCGCCGTATGACGGTGGGTAAGGGTGGCATCCCTGCCACCCTTCCCATGATTGGGGGGCAAAGGAGCACTAGTTATGGGGTTGATGGCAGTGAAAACTAGCCCGGGTGGGTTAGGATATTGTGTGTAGGGATCTAGCGAAGATGACATTAGGTAACGTTAGGGTTAGTTAGTGACAAGGATACCTGTAGAGGGGACGCAGGTAGATTAGAGTGGATGATAATAATGACGAGGGAGCGCAATAGTTTAAAGGGACGACTGGGAAGCGCAAGTTTCAGAGGGGAGTAGTTAGATGAGATGATGCTGTGTGAGAACTGGACAGGTGTGTGGAGCAGTGTATGAGTAGTGAGTGTTGTGGATCAGCGCGAATGCGCTTGGGGGAGAGAAGGGTGCAGGCGGCACCAAGTATGAGAGCACAGGT
Source organism: Myxine glutinosa (assembly GCF_964187855.1). Taxonomy (NCBI): domain Eukaryota; kingdom Metazoa; phylum Chordata; class Myxini; order Myxiniformes; family Myxinidae; genus Myxine; species Myxine glutinosa. The sequence goes on from NC_136267.1 coordinate 17,129,080, forward strand.
GTGCAAGTGCAGGTGTGTGGAATATATGGAGCAGAGAATGAGTGGTGTGGAGAGAGTTGGAGTAAGTGGTACGGAGTGGTGTGCATGGTGCGAAGGTGTGGATGGGGGAAGAGTGGACCCCTTTTCACGAGTACCCGGGGAGGGTAGTTTAAAGAATAGTTAGAAGGTATAGGTAAATTGTGGTTGGATATTGGCATTTGTGGTGCGGTTGCAGAATGGTATTGTGGATGGGTGCATTGGTGTGGTGAAATTGGCTGGTCGTGTGGCCTGTTAGTATGAGTGTGAATGGTTGGGCACTCCGCCACTGTTAGATGTCGGCCAGGTGAGGCCGCAGGTGGGCTCTGGGAGCCGTTAGTGTCAGTGGGTGCCTGAGGATCCCGGGTGTGGATCGGGCAGCCCGTGCCAGAGAGGGCACTGAGGGGGTGAGAGTGCGAGAGGGCCTTCCCCAGTTAGTTAGGTTAGGGGGAGGAGCAGGTGAGCTCGGTAGGCATCAACAGTGGTGGAGGTGTGCAGGTGGGCGGACCAGCTGGGAGCGTCACACGACCCAGCCACCGAAATTGTGCGGGGGCACCGAGTGATGAATCGGGGGAGTGAGACCCCAACTTGAGAAGCACCACAGTTTGGGCAATGGGAATTGGTTTTTAGAACCCATAGTGTAAGTTGGCCAATGGATTGGCAGGGAAAGACCCCGGGTAATGTAAAGTTGTTAAAGTCATTTAGGAAATAGTTAGGATTGAAGAACCTGTCGCACCATACGCAGCCACTTACCTGAGGTGATGATGATGACTCCACACCTGTGTTCCTTTGTTCTGTGTTGCAGGAAAGGAGAATTGCTGTGTGGATTTGTGAGACGCATCACGACGTGGATGAGACATTGGGGTGATTCCATCTCTCCCTCCTTAGGAGGGACTGATGATGAATTGGTGATGGCAGATGTTGATGTTGAGTTGGAGATGGCAAATTTTGATGAGAGTTGGAAATGGCAAATTTGATTGGGTAGGAGGGAGAGAAGACGAATTTGGTTTATGGGAGGAACGGGGAAGACAGTAGGGACGTTTGTTGATGTGTAAAGTAGATGTTTATGGGTAGTGTTGTGTTTTGTGGATACAGTAAGGGGTAAGGGAGGGGCAATGTAGGTTACCTGGTGGGGGGGGGGGGGTGTACGGTAGGAACGTACCTGTCTCACCTGGTTCCCATGTGCCCCCAGTGTGCATTACCTAGTATTGCATGCACTTTTGCGCCCTTATCACCTTACTCACTTGTCTTCTTTTGTCTCCCACCTCTGAGGATCTGGCTTTGGGGCAGAGAGAGAGGAGAGAGAGGTGCTGGCTCCGCAGTTGTGGGCCTGTACTTCCGCTGCTTGCTGCCTGGATCGATACACCATATGGACCGCAATTTTTGTGGCCGCCCACAATGGACCGCAGTTCTTTTGCGGTCAAGCACCACCCGTGGATGGACCTGGGTCAACGTGGCACCTATGCCATACAGGTGAACCACTTTTAGTTGGCCCCCCTGACGGCCACAATTAAGAAATGGACGCGGTTGGCGCCTTTCTTTATTTCTAAAGAAGCCAGAAGGCCAAGTGCACTCCATGAAGGCAAGACCAGCGGCAGAACATCGGCCGGCTGCGACACCACCGGTGACCATGGACACTTGATTGTGCCTTTTTTTTTATTGAACACTTTATTGGTGCACCGGATGGTGCTGACTGTACATAATGGGGTGGTGCTTTTGGTGCTTGGACGGGGTGCTCTGCACATTATTAAAGGCCGTAGGGCCACAGGGCACTCGTGGGTTGGTGTATCGATGCTGGCATGCGTGCTCTCTCTCTATGCATAACATCTGCATGTGTTCCTCAAAGAACAGGTCCTGGATCGTAGTGTAAATATCAGTCTTGTATAAAAGATGCTCCCTACCGGCTGTATGTTTAGTTTGAGGATGCTTTCCGCGATTCGGTTATCCTGTGGGTGTGTTTCTGTTAGGAGAAGGGTGCAACGTCGCAGGGGGACATATTTACTCATTTGTGAACATCTGTAAAACTGTCGCACTCAGGGTTGAGTTAATAGTAGAGGGAACTACATCTGAGTGCCACACTAAAGTAGGTAAAAATTTATTGGGTCGGGACGCCCCGAGGTAGAGAAGGGTGCAATGTTGCGGATATGGGATTTGCATCCATCCATATCCGCTTGTAAATATTCCCCTATTTCCTCAATAAGAAATCTCAGTTGTCATACCCTTCCTCCCGTCCATGGTACACGGAATCTTGTGGTGAGGCTGTTGCCCAGAAACAACTTGCCTTCGTCTCCTGGAAAGCAAATCCAACGGAAGGAAATCTCATTTCCTTTCACAAAGCCCAAAACAAGTGTGTGTCCACCCTCAGGAGAGCCAGGAAACAATATCTCCGTTCTCAAGACCGAACTCTCTTATCTGTCTCCCTCTTCCAAATCCTGGTGGCGTCTGGTCAAATCCGTTTCTGGTGTTTGTTCCCCCTCCATCCCCTCCCTTACCTCAAACGGCTACACAGCTGACTCCGCACGTGAAAAAGCTGAATGCCTCAACTCTGTGTTTGCCTCTAAATCTTGTGTCCCAAACCCATCCCTCTCTGTACCCACCATACCCAGTCGTACCCTGCTGCTCCTGGACTCCGTGTCCTTTCCTCCTGACAAGGTGGAAAAGTTTCTGTCAACCCTCGACTCTGATTCTGCAACTGGACCCGACGGCATCAGCCCACGGGTCCTAAAATCCTGCTCTGCTGCTCTATCTCACCCTCTCTCTGTTCTCTTCACCCTCTCTTTTGCTCAAGGTCAACTGCCATCTGCTTGGAAATCAGCCAACATCACCGCTTTGCACAAAAAAGGTGCAAAAACAGATCCTAGCAACTACAGACCAATCAGCCTTCTCCCAATTATCAGCAAAGTCATGGAATCCATCATTGCTTCGGATATGAAATCTTTCCTCTTCTCCAATGGCTTGATCTCTGATCATCAATTTGGTTTCAGACCAGGTCACTCTACTCTGGACATGCTGCTTCTGCTGTCTCAACAATGGATGGAGGTCCTCAATGCCAAACAGGAAATTAGAGCCGTCTCCCTCGACATATCACGTGCCTTCGACACGGTCTGGCACCCCGCTCTGCTCACCAAACTCTCCTCCTTTGGTATCCATGGAAATCTCCACGCATGGCTGGCGGACTTCCTCTCTAGTCGTCGTCAACGTGTGGCCCTGAATGGGTTTCTCTCATCTCCTCTTCCTGTTCAGGCTGGAGTTCCCCAAGGCAGTGTTCTGGGCCCCGTGCTTTTTCTGGTCTTCATCAATGATCTCTCTGACTCTCTCGAAAATCCTCTCTATCTCTTTGCTGATGACTCCACTCTCTGCCGCTCCATTCCTCTTCCCTCAGATCGGCAGTCTGCTGCCTCCTCACTCTCTGAAGACCTGGACAAAATCACAGACTGGTCAAACAAGTGGAACATGTCTTTCAATCCTGACAAATCTCACACTCTTACTATGTCTCTCCGAAAAGATCGACTGGACAACCCTCCCATCTACTTTCTCAACAATCCTCTCCAAGAAGTTCTGTCGCTCAAGATTTTGGGTCTCACTATCTGCCATGATCTTTCTTGGGAAAACCACATTTCCAAGCTGGCCTCCAAAGCCAGTCGCCGACTGGGCATCCTCCATCGTGCGAAGTCCTTCCTCGGCACACCTGAGCTCCTCACCACATACAAGGCTTTCATCCGCAGCTCAATGGAATACTGTTCTCCCCTATGGGCCGGTGCTCCTGCCTCACACCTAGCTCGGCTTCACGCTGTTGAAACCAAAGCTTTCAGAATTATTGGAATCTCCCGCGATGAAGCTATCTCTGAGGGCCTTTCACTCACTCACCGCAGGCAGGTAGGTGGTCTTTCTGTCTTCTACCGACTCCTCTCCGGCCTTGCACCCCCAGCTCTCTCTGTGCTCTGTCCCCCAAATATTCCTACAGGTCGCACAAGATCTGCCAGCAACCCTTTGATGGTTAAACTGCCGAAATCTCGGCTCTCTGCTCACCTTCACTCTTTCATTCCTCTTTTCTCCCACCTCTGGAACAAACTCCCTCACTCCCTTCAATCCCACTCCTCCCTCCAGGTCTTTAAAACAGCTGTTCACCACCATCTCTTATCTTCCCCCATCCAAAACCTTGATCTTTTCTACCCCCGCTAATTCACCCCAGATCCACCTTGTTTGAAATTCCAACTTCTTTCCTGGAAGTACTGGCAGTGTCCATATGTTTTATACCTCTCCCACTGCCCCCTTCCCATGCCCCCCCCCCCCAAAGCCCTCGCCCTCTCTCAGATCTCTCGATGTCTCCATGTCTCTCGGTCCCTGCTCTCAAATGTTGTGTTTGTGTCCTTCCCCCTCTCTCCCCATCTTGTCTACCGCTCCCGATGTTATATGTTTTATGTGTCGGTTTGTCTTTCTGTGTGATTAATGTTCGCTCTTTCACGAGCCTCGATCTTGTATACAAAAAAAAAAAAAAAAAAAAAAAAAAACTTCCCAACTATCCCCAATCCCCCATTCCCTAGTCCCATTTTCTGTAAACAACACTCTGTAGACCCGACCTCCCCCTATTTCCCCCCATTAAATGTCGCATCCAGGTCCACCGCATCTCACGTAGACAACTATAGGACATCTTGCTAGTTATTCTTAGTCTATGTCAGTTAAGGACTCGTTTCCATTAATTCTGACCCTTCGTTGCACCAGAATGTGATTGTATGGCACCGTTAGGAAGTTTAGGACCTCCCAATACCTCCCCGCAGCTCTTCCTCACGGTTCAGCAACAACAACAGCAACGGCGGCGGCGTGCACAGGGAGTGCGCGTCCTCACTCCGGCTTGGTTGGTAGGGGGTGTTGGGAGGGCATGAGGCCTTCCCAGCGAGCCGCCATCGAACATGTGCTCGACGGGGTTACCAAATAGGGGCTCCCTGTCAGCTCCTCGTCAAGGGCGGAGCCCGGTAACCCCCGCACCCAATGGGAGCGGCGGACCGGTCCCATCTGGGGCGGAGCCAACCAGCCGAGGGCGTGTCACTCCCCGTTGAGCATGCGCAGGAAGAGGGAGGTGACGTCAGATGCGCGCTGAGCTTGGAGAAAGAAAGACGCCACCTCCGAGCGCTGTGAGGCCTCCCTGCATCTCTTGGACCGTGCTTGATCCTGTCCCCGAGCCAAGGTGCACCTTGTGCTATCGAACTACCTGTCCTTCCCTGCCATCAATCCCTGTGTAAGTCAGCCTTGTTCCGTTTGTCTGTGGTCTGTCTGGGATAAGATAAGACTGTAATTAAGTGCCTATCTCTTCTGTGCCTTTACCTCACTACCTTGTAATCTACCCCTTTTCTCCCCCACTGTAATTATATCCTCCTCGGAGGTCTTGAGAACTGTACCCCTTGCGTCGTTTCATCTATCCCAGTCGTTGTGTCCTTTCCATCATTGATTTAGCATAGCGCGATTTGGTCAACGTTTGGGTGGAATCGGGGTCTAGTCGGGGAATAACTGTTAGGTCGCGGTAATACACCACCGCTCGGTCGAAATAACATCTAACCGCGATCCGTAACAATATATATATAATTTTTTTATTGAAATTTAAGCAATTCAAGTCTAGTGAATAACCTGAAATGGTACAAAGGTAAGCAGTAAACTGCTCGAGGTTAAAAAAAAAGTTTAGGTTTGCAAAAACGGGAAAATAATGTAAATTGCACAGTTATATTGTAAAAAAAAAAAAAGGCCTTCTTCAGGGAACAAATAATAGGTTAACAACTTACAGCTGTTCTGAAGCAATGTAAGTAAACTAAGCATTGAAAGTTGATGCAAACAATTCCTACAGGTGTCCCAACCTCCGCTGATTACTTGATTACAAACCCCCTGCCTGTATAAAAGCACTATTGGAACAGACTGTTATTACACCCTCTGAAGCATTATTGGACAATATTGCACTGCAGGAAGTAGTATATTGGAAACTGGAGGAAACTCTTACAGGAAGAGGTCTGGCAGACCCAAAGCCACAACAGAATCAGAAGACAAGTTTCTGAGAGTCAACAGCTTGCGTGATAGGTGGCTCACAGGATGAAAGCTTCAAGCATAGCTTAACACTGGTCGAAGTAAGCAAGTCTCAGTTTCAACTCTGAAGAAAAGACTTCGAGCTGCAGGTTTGACAGGTCGAGTGGCAGTAAGAAAGTCATTGCAAAGATGGCAAAATAAGAAAAAGAGGCTTGCCTGGGCCATGAAGCACCATGCCGCCAGTGCCGCCAGTGGACGACTGAAGATTGGAAAAAGGTCTTATGGACCGATGAATCAAAATTTGAAATCTTTGGTTCATCACGCAGGGTTTTTGTACGCTGTCGAGTAGGCGAAAGGATGGTTCCTCAGTGTGTGACACCAACTGTCAAACATGGAGGAGGAAGCGTGATGGTCTGGGGCTCTTTTGCTGGATCGAGAGTCGGCGACTTGCACAGAGTGACTGGCACACTGAACCAAAAGGGCTACCCCAGCATTTTGCAGCGCCATGCAATACCCACTGGTATATGCCTAGTTGGTCAGGGGTTCATCCTACAGCAAGATAATGACCCTAAACACACCTCCAGGCTATGTCAAAACTACCTTCGAGGAAAAGAACAAGACGGTGGGCTTCAAATCATGGAATTGGCCAGCACAGTCTCCAGACTTAAACCCCATCGAGCTGGTTTGGAATGAACTGGACAGAAGGGTGAAAGCAAAGCAACCTACAAGTGCAACACATTTGTGGGAACGTCTGCAACAGTGTTGGGAAGAACTTCCCAAACAATATTTGATTTCCATTGTGGAAAGAATGCCACGAGAGTGTTCGGCGGTATACCTGCAAAAGGTGGCTACAAAAGGTGGCGGGTATACCGCTTTCTGCTTCCGGTCCGGTCTGGAGAGGACGCTGGCGTTACTTGTTCGCCACTTCTCCGACTGGGTCATTGTACATAGTCTGCTTTTCTGGTGGTCGTGGCGGCTTTTTGGCCGTTGGGTCTGCTCTCTGCTCGGTCCCGGCTCTGCTCCTGGCTTCGCCTGCCCGGCTCTTCCACTGTTGCCTCAGGCCCGCTCCCGTTGTTTGCGGCCGTTGTTTGCAGCTGCGGCTGTTTGCCGCTGCGGTCTTGGTTTGCGGCTGCGGCTGTTTGCTGCTGCGGCCTTTGTTGTCTTGGCTTGCGGCTGCGGTCGTTTGCCGCTGCGGCCTTTGCTGTCTTGATTAGCGGCTGCGGTCGTTTGCCGCTGCGGCAAGGCCTGCTCGTCCTCCTCGGCTTTGGCCTCGTACTCGTCCCTCCTGCCTGGCATGGCTCTAAGGTACTCCGCCGCAAGGCTTCTTCTGCTCAGCACTTACTCCACCCCATCATGCATCTCTGCAATCAAATACCACGGACTCCTGCGATGACCCAGTTATATTCATAGAGGCTCTGGTCATAAGTTTGTTTACTTACAAACAGGTCACTTCATTCCTGTGCTCTGGTCGGCTCAGCGCACTCCCACTCATCGTCCCAGTGCACCTGGTCACAGCAACGCACACGATCGCACCTCCTGTCTGCAAACCCTGGCTAAATCACCTGAGTTCATCCCCACCGTACAAACCAACATGAAGCTCACTTTGTTCAATACCTTGTCCCTCAACAACAAAAGCCTCATCCTGAACGACTACATTCTGGACAATAAACTGGACTTTCTCTGTCTCACTGAAACCTGGCAACAACCACTGGACTACTTCTCACTCAACCTCACTACACCCAATGGATATTCTTACATCAATAAACCACGCTCGGAGGGCCGAGGTGGTGGAATTGCCGTAATACACTGACAGGACATCAAGACCAGCCTCATCTCCATCTCATCTGCTCCATCATTTGAACACCTGGCTTTTAAACTCTCTGCTCACACACAGTCAGTCATGGCTGTCGTCTACCGCCCTCCCAAACCACACCCATCATTCCTGTCTGACTTCTCCTACTTTCTGATCCAGCTCTGTCCCCTCTCCCCCTCAATCCTCCTCCTCGGTGATTTCAATATTCACATGGACTCCACTGACTCCACAATAACCACTGACTTCACTGATTTACTCACCTGCTTTAACCTCACTCAACATGTCAACTTTCCCACCCATAACCGTGGTCACATTCTGGACCTTGTCTGCTCTACTGGATTAATTTTGCACCATCTCTCTGGCTCCGACTTCACCCTCTTTGACCACTTAGCCATCACTATGACCATCAACATCCCCACCCCAGCACCAAGGCATTATCGCACTATCAACTTCCGTAAGCTAAACGCTCTTTCACCTACCTCATTCTCATCCACCCTCTCTGAAGAAATGTCCACTTCTCCCTTCGTTGACCTCCACACCCCTTCTGACCTCACTGACTACTACAACCACACTTTCTCCTCCTGCCTTGACCAGCTTGCGCCTATAAAAACCAAAACAGTTTCTTTCACCCATTCTGCTCCCTGGTTTACCCCTGAACTCCGCCTGATGAAAACTCGTGCTCGCCAACTTGAAAGACTCTGCAATAAAACAGGTCTCACAATTCACTCCCAAGCCTACAAGGACCACCTACATCACTACAAAGATGCCCTCTCCCGCGCCCGCTCCGCCAACTACTCTCAAATTATCCACTCTGGTTCTAGAAACCCAAAAGCACTCTTCTCTACAATAAACAAACTCCTCAGCCCCCTGAACACCACCACCCAGTCATTCACAGTAGAAAACTGCATCTCCTTCCTTTCATTCTTCCAATGCAAAATTGACAACATCTACAACAGCTTAACCACCACCGCACCCGCTCCCCCCCCCCTCAAACCACCTGCCCCCCCCTTATCCTGCCAACCCCTGTCTCAGTTCTCCCCAGTCTCCCCTACTGACCTCTCTGAACTCCTCATAGGAATGAAAACTGCCACCTGCACTCTTGACCCCATCCCCTCCAGCTTTGTCAAGGCCTCCCTTCCTGCTCTCTCTCCACTTATCACTGCAATAATAAACTCCTCCCTGTCTACAGGCATCGTCCCACCATCCCTCAAAATTGCTGCTGTTACCCCCATTCTGAAAAAACCTGGACTCAACCCTGACACCCTAAATAACTTCAGACCCATCTCCAACCTACCCTTTCTGTCAAAAGTTTTGGAACGTGCTGTAGCCACTCAACTCAAACATCACCTCTCTGCGAATAACCTGTATGAAACATTCCAATCCGGATTCCGCTCCAACCACAGTACTGAAACTGCTCTCCTCAAAATCACCAACGACCTTCTCCTCTCCTCCGACGCTGGCACCCTCAACATTTTCATCCTCCTCGACCTCAGCGCCGCCTTTGACACCATCAATCACACCATCCTCCTCATCCGACTTGAAACCACCTTTAACATTACCGGCACTGCCCTCTCTTGGATCAAATTATACCTCTCTGACAGACGCCAGTTCATCTCCATCAATAACTGCAAATCCCCCACTGCTCCCCTCCCCCAAGGTGTCCCCCAAGGTTCAGTTCTTGGCCCCCTCCTCTTCATCCTGTACCTGTCCCCCCTTGGTCACTTAATCCGCCGTCATGGTCTCCAATTCCACTGCTTCGCCGATGACATCCAGCTTTTCATCTCCACCAAGTCCGTCTCCACCACCACCCACTCTATCCTGACAAACGGCATCACTGAAATAAAATCCTGGCTTCAAATCAACTTCCTCAAACTTAACTATGATAAATCTGAAATAATCATCATTGGCCCAAAAACGCTCACCAAATCCACCCATAACTTTGCCCTCAACATCGACGGTTTCCCAATATCCACCTCCCCTCACATCCGGAATCTTGGCATCATCTTTGACCAAACCCTCTCCTTCGACAAATACACGAAACAGATCACAAAGACAGCCTTCTTTCACCTGAAAAACATCGCAGTCTCCGTCCATCCCTCTCCTCCACGGCTGCATTAACCCTCATCCACGCCTTCATCACCTCCCGTCTTGACTACTGCAACAGTCTCCTCTATGGTTCACCCTCAATAATCACCAATAAACTCCAATACATTCAGAACTCCGCTGCCCGTCTACTCACCCATTCCCGGACCTGTGACCACATCAACCCCGTCCTTTACAAGCTTCACTGGCTCCCCATCCCCCAGAGAATCCAGTACAAAATCCTCCTCTTGACCTACAAAGCCCTCCATATCCTGGCCCCATCCTACCTGACTGACCTCCTCTCCAGACACACTCCCACCCACAACCTCCGCTCTGCTGGTACCAACCTCCTGACCCCCCCCCCCCCCATCCGGACCAAATTCAGATCCTGGGGGGACAGGGCCTTCTCCATCGCTGCTCCCACCCTCTGGAACTCACTGCCTCACACCATCAGAGACTCCTCACTCACCACATTCAAAACATCACTCAAGACCTACCTGTTCAACACTGCATTCAACATTTAACCCACAGCATTCAACCCCTGTCTATCTCTTCTCCTTCTCCTTCCTTTTGCTTTGATTATTTACCTATTGATTTTTGTCTTTTTGCACTTGTTTTTTGTACTCTGTCAAAGCGCCTTTGGGCTTCTTGAAAAGCGCTATATAAAATAAATGTATTATTATTATTATTATTATTACTTTGCTGAGTCAAAAATTTAAATTAAATTTTGTTAAACAAAATGATGCTATGATTTATTTTTATCTCCAATTGTTTATTTGTTCTATGCTTAATTTCAGAGTACATTGAGACATTAAACTGCGTAAATTTCAATAAAAACTGGAAAAGTTGAGGTGTTCTAAAAAATTTGACCGGTAGTATATATATACACTACTCACAATAAGTTAGGGATATTGGCAGGTTCTTCGGTGTGGTTGATTTTGTGTATTAATTATGTTGAAAAAAGTTGTTGGTCTTAATTCTATGGTTATTAATGAGTGTGAAAAAACATAACATTCTTGATTTCAATACCATAACCCTAACCCCTATAAAAAAATTAAATCACTCCCACAATATCCCTAACTTATTGTGAGATGTGTGTGTGTGTGTGTGTGTGTGTGTGTGTGTGTGTGTGTGTGTGTGTGTGTGTGTGTGTATATATATGAGTAGTAGTACGAGAATTGTTGGTTGTGAGATGTGATGAATGGCCGTGTGCTTGGAATTTTTCCTTAAAAAGTGGATTTGTGGATTTAGCGTCTCACAGGAAGGTCCAGCACCTCCATTTGATCTTTTTCTCAGCAACTTGTATCCATAAACAAAATGTGCTATACAAATCGAATAATATAAATAACAAGTACAAATACATTCATAGGACACCGCCCCCAGGCCAAATAATTAAATATCCTCCAGCGCGGCATTGCCGGGGCGCCTCCGGCGCCCGGCAATACCGCCCTGCAGCTCATAGAGACTGTATTTTGAGGGAGAGGTGCGCAATAATTGATTGATTAATTGCATAATTAAAATCGAGAAAAGATTATCGCAAAATATTTTCTTAATCAATTGGCTAAAAGCATAACTAAACCACTAGTGCTTCATCCGAAGATGTATCTTTTAGAAATTTAATTAAATAAGGCATTAATTAAAAAATTTAAATAATTAATTGATTAATCAATAAATAATGAATCGATTAAGTGATTAATCAATAAATCAAAAATATCCTTTGTGGCCACATCACTTGGACACTGTCATGTCCAAATATTAGTTTCCTAGCTCAAAAGGTGCCTGTGATATTGGCCAGATGAGAAAGAAAATAAATAAATAATTAATAATAAAAATAAATAAATAATAATCATAAAAAATGAAATAATTAATCAATTCGCTACTATAACACATAAACCACCACCATTTCATCAGAATGTGTAACTTAAAAAAAAACAATTTTTATAGTCATTAATCAAATAATGAAATAATTAAGCAATTAATTGATCAATTGATTAATCAATAAATCAAAATTAGCCCTTGCAGCCAAATCACGTGGTCATTGGCATGTCCAAATATCAGCTTCATAGCTCAAAAGGTGCCTGAGATAATGCGCAGAAGAGAAAGGAAATGTATAACTAACTTAATTAATCACTAATAATTAAATAACTCATCAATTAATCGATTAATCAAAAAACAAAAAATACAGTTTTTGACAAAGGACTTGCTCACTATTGTGCCGAAATTTCAGCTTCCGAGCTCAAAGGGTGGCTGAGATATCGCCCGGACAAACAACCAAGAATTTCAGCTTCCAGCTCAAAGGATGGCTGAGATATCGCACGGACAAACAACCAAGAAAACAAACAAACAAGATAGAAAACAAGTACAGATACATTCAAAGTACACCGCCCCCATGCCAAATAATTAAATATTCTACAGCGCGGCATTGCCGGGGCGCCTCTGGCGCCCGGCAATACCGCAGTGCAGCTCATAGAGGCTGCATTGGGAGGGAGAGGTGTTTTTTTTTGTTTGTTTGTTTTTTGTATACTGAATCGAGGCTCGTGAAAGAGCTTAAAGAGCTTTAGAAAGAGTTTTTATCTTTGAAAGATAAAAACCGAACTCTGATTCAGCTCACAACTTTAAACTAATTGTACATTAATTGATTGTACAATTAAACTAGTGTACACTAATTGATTGATTAATTGTATAATTAAAATCGATAAAAGATTATCACAAAATATTTTCTTAATCAATTGGCTAATAGCATAACGAAACCACTCGTGCTTCATCCGAAGATGTATATTTTAGAAATGTAATTAAATAAGTCATTAATAAAAAAATTAAATAATTAATTGATTAATCAATAAATAATTAATCGATTAAATGATTAATCAATAAATCAAAAATATCCTTGATAGCCACATCACTTGGTCACAGCAGTGCAGCTCATAGAGGCTGCATTGGGAGGGAGAGGTGGTTTTTTTTGTTTTTTTTGTTTTTTGTATACTGAATCGAGGCTCGTGAAAGAGCTTAAATAGCTTTAGAAAGAGTTTTTATCTTTGAAAGATAAAAACGGAACTCTGATTCAGCTCACAGCTTTAAACTAATTGTACATTAATTGATTGTACAATTAAACTAGTGTACACTAATTGATTGATTAATTGTATAATTAAAATCGATAAAAGATTATCACAAAATATTTTCTTAATCAATTGGCTAATAGCATAACGAAACCACTCGTGCTTCATCCGAAGATGTATATTTTAGAAATGTAATTAAATAAGTCATTAATAAAAAAATTAAATAATTAATTGATTAATCAATAAATAATTAATCGATTAAATGATTAATCAATAAATCAAAAATATCCTTGATAGCCACATCACTTGGTCACAGCAATGCAGCTCATAGAGGCTGCATTGGGAGGGAGAGGTGTTTTTTTTTTGGTTTTTTTTGTTGTATACTGAATCGAGGCTCGTGAAAGAGCTTAAAGAGCTTTAGAAAGAGTTTTTATCTTTGAAAGATAAAAACCGAACTCTGATTCAGCTCACAACTTTAAACTAATTGTACATTAATTGATTGTACAATTAAACTAGTGTACACTAATTGATTGATTAATTGTATAATTAAAATCGATAAAAGATTATCACAAAATATTTTCTTAATCAATTGGCTAATAGCATAATGAAACCACTCATGCTTCATCCGAAGATGTATCTTTTAGAAATGTAATTAAATAAGTCATTAATAAAAAAATTAAATAATTAATTGATTAATCAATAAATAATTAATCGATTAAATGATTAATCAATAAATCAAAAATATCCTTGATAGCCACATCACTTGGTCACAGCAATGCAGCTCATAGAGGCTGCATTGGGAGGGAGAGGTGTTTTTTTTTTGTTTTTTTTTGTTGTATACTGAATCGAGGCTCGTGAAAGAGCTTAAAGAGCTTTAGAAAGAGTTTTTATCTTTGAAAGATAAAAACCGAACTCTGATTCAGCTCACAACTTTAAACTAATTGTACATTAATTGATTGTACAATTAAACTAGTGTACACTAATTGATTGATTAATTGTATAATTAAAATCAATAAAAGATTATCACAAAATATTTTCTTAATCAATTGGCTAATAGCATAACGAAACCACTCGTGCTTCATCCGAAGATGTATATTTTAGAAATGTAATTAAATAAGTCATTAATAAAAAAATTAAATAATTAATTGATTAATCAATAAATAATTAATCGATTAAATGATTAATCAATAAATCAAAAATATCCTTGATAGCCACATCACTTGGTCACTGTCATGTCCAATATTAGCTTCCCAACTCAAAATTGGGAAACACGTGATCTTGGGAGATGAAGTTAAAAGATCGAGATTCCATTTCGTATTCGTGAAAAAGGTGGCTTACCTGGGGATGGAGCGTTTTCGGATAGTTTCCAGAAATCCAACATGAACAGTTAAATGTTTGTTCCATGCCAGAGAATGCTTCGGTGATTCTGATGTTCTCGACTAACCAGGTGGAATAATATCGACTCCCATCATGCCAGATTGTTACATTTTTCAGGCTCCCCAGGTAAAGACATCGCACAGTGAAAACATCTACCTGTAGAAACACGTGCATGGCAGGGGAGAGTTCAGTTACCAAGCAGATAGTATGCCAAGCAAGCCGTTCCTTATCAACAGTTTTGAATGAAGTGCTTGCTTAAGTTCTTAAGTCACTTAGCGAGCACTCTACAAGAAACTTGGTAACTTTACACACCCCTTGTAACATCTCACCTGGTTTGGCATTAACATATTTATTTATATTTTATACGAGCAAAGGTACACGGCATTGCTGGGCAACGCAGTCACTTCGTTGAAGAGAATATTAAGTGAGGGGAGAGAGAGGAAAGGGAAAAGATAGAGGAGGTGAAGAGGGAAAGAAGAGGGGTGGTAGGGCGAGTGGAGGTGGGGAAGGGAGGGGAGAGAGAGGAGGGGGGGGGGGCAGAGGGGAGGAGAAAGAGGGAAGAGGGAGGGAAAGGAGGAGAGGGAATGGGGTAGGGTGGAGGAAGGGGATGGGGGATAGAGGTGGGGAGGGAGGAACAGGAAAGAGGGGGGAGTGGGTGGGGTGAAAGGAAGAGGGGGGAG
This sequence comes from Myxine glutinosa, assembly GCF_964187855.1. Classification (NCBI taxonomy): domain Eukaryota; kingdom Metazoa; phylum Chordata; class Myxini; order Myxiniformes; family Myxinidae; genus Myxine; species Myxine glutinosa. Next base: position 17,144,112 of record NC_136267.1, read on the forward strand.
GGAATGGAAGGAATGAGGGGAGAGGAAAGGGAAGAGAGAGAAGGGATGGGGGAGAGAGGAAGTGGAGGGGGAGTTAGCAAAGATAATGTTATGTTATTGTCGTGCAACCGCCGAAATTAATATCAGGCGGTCGCGGATGCCGATCACGAAGGCTTTACTCCCGAGGCGAAAACTCAATGGCGGATTCCGTAACCAAAGCTACTCAAGCGCGCGGGATGAAGGGAAGCGGCGAGAGCCCCCGCAGCCTGAGCTATTAAAATCAACCACCCGGAAAACTGCGTTCAGGTATATATACAAATAATACAAGCGTTTATTCAAATGTAAAAGGCAGGACAGGAAAATGTGATAATAAATCTGAGGTAACTAAATTGGGATCCCACACACAACAGATATCAAATACAAAACGAGGGAATGCAATTAACAAAAAGAACACGTCATGTATCGTGTAACCGCGGAGCTCGGTCTTATCTGGTCTCGTTGTCATGTCCGTCCAACGCGGCTGCAAACTCCGGCGTGGAGGAATCCTCCGTCCGCCTCGCACGCCCCGCTAGGCCCGAGCCAATGCCCCCGCCGCTGGACACGAGGTCCGCGCACCAAACTACAAAGCACCGAGCACCGCTCCAAGCACCAGCACCGCTCCAAGCACCACGAGGTCCCACAGCAGGACAGCGAGCTCCACTCGGGCTACACCTCAGCCCAACTCGGGTCGGGATCTCCGAACGACTCGACCGGGCTGCCCAAAACAACTCCTCGTATCGACTCGACTGCGCAATGGCGTTCGGCAACTGGCGTTCAGCAACTCCCTATGGCTCAACTGATCTCCTCCTGCGAACTGCAATGGCATTCAGCAACTGCTCTGGATCAACTGCCACCTCTGCCTGTGCGCACCTCAACGAACTGCCCGAAAATGGTGCTCGGCCCTCGTTAATATCGATCTTCCTCGTGACATCAGCCCTGGCGCGCTGCCAAACAATCAGAGCCTCCACCGACTCTCCGTCTCGCCCTGGTGCACGCCCACTGCGCCACTCCCACTCGCGCTCCCGCTCCTGATGTTATAGCACGTGCTATTCGAGGTGGATAGGCCTCTCGGAGGTGTAAACGGCGGCGGCCATGTGGCGGTGTCCTGGCCTGATTTCTTCCTAGGTCATGTCAGGGGGGAGGGAGTTATTAGTGTTGTGCTAAAGGATCCTAACTAAGTGTCTAAGTGGTTGCGGTGCCAAAATGGGCAAAGGTTTGGCTAACCAGGTGAGACATACAAGGGCGCTACTCCTTAATCCCTACACTACTTAACACACGAATGTCCTGGTAGATTCACAATTATACATCTTAACTGACAAAACGCCTACGCATGACTTATTACAGGAAGTTGTCCTTACCGCGACATCTCGAAGCATATTACCTACTCAGATCTATTCTGCTCCACATATCACTACCCAAATTCATAACATTATCATATATACTTTATGACTTTATGAGTAATGCTCTAGAAAAGTTAATATAAAGGGGCACCCCACATCTGGCAAATAAAATACATTTACAGTGCATTCAGAAAGTATTCAGACCCCTTCACTTTTTTCACATTTTGTTATGTTGCAGCCTTTTGCTGAAATCGTTCAAATCCATTTTTTCCCTCATCAATCTACACTCAATACCCCATAATGACAAAGAGAAAACAGAATTTTAGAAAGTTTTGCAAATTTATTAAAAATAAAAAACTGAAATATCACATTGACATAAGTATTCATACCCTTTGCTCTGACACTTGAAATTTAGCTCAGGTGCCTCCCATTGCTCTTGATCATCTTTGAGATGTTTCTACACCTTGATTGGAGTCCACCTGTGGTAAATTCAATTGATTGGACATGATTTGGAAAGGCACACACCTGTCTATATAAGGTCTCACAGCTGACAAAGCATATCAGAGCAAAAACCAAGCCATGAGGTCGAAGGAACTGCCTGCAGAGCTCAGAGACAGGATTGTACCGAGGCACAGATCTGGGGAAGAATACAAAAAAATCTCTGCTGCATTGAAGGGTCCCAAGAGCACAGTGGCCTCCATAATTCTTAAATGGAAGAAGTTTGGAACAACCAGGACTCTTCCTAGAGCTGGCCGCCCGGCGAAACTGAGCAATCGGGGGACAAGGGCCTTGGTAAGAGAGGTGACCAAGAACCCGATGGTCACTCTGGCTGAGCTCCAGAGATCCTGTGTGGAGATGGGAGAAACTTCTAGAAGGACAACCATCACTGCAACACTCCACCGATTTGGGCTTTATGGCAGAGTGGCCAGACGGAAGCCTCTCCTCAGTGAAAGACACATGAAAGCCCACAGAATCCTGTTTCTCACAGATCTGTGCCTCGACACAATCCTGTCTCTGAGCTCTGCAGGCAGTTCCTTCGACCTCATGGCTTGGTTTTTGCTCTGATATGCTTTGTCAGCTGTGAGACCTTATATAGACAGGTGTGTGCCTTTCCAAATCATGTCCAATCAATTGAATTTACCACAGGTGGACTCCAATCAAGATGTAGAAACATCTTAAAGATGATCAAGAGAAATGGGAGGCACCTGAGCTAAATTTCAAGTGTCAGAGCAAAGGATATGAATACTTATGTCAATGTGATATTTCAGTTTTTTATTGTCCCCCGTCGCACCACGGAGCGAACGGGGGGCTATGGTTTTCCCCTCCGTCCGTGTGCGTGTCCGTACGTGCGTGTGTGCGTGCGTGTGTGCGTGCGTGCGTTGAACCTTGTTAGCGGAATATCTTGAAAAATAAACGAACTACTAACTTCTAATCTGGTGCGTGGGTGTATCTACGCATAAGGAAGAAGGCTATTGAAAATTTGGTCGCCACGTCAAAATCCAAGATGGTCGCCTTGCGTCTTCCACTTTGTCAACTCACAACACTTCACCGACGGGGGACCTAGGCGTAACGCTTTAAAAAAAATAAATTTGCAAAACTTTCTAAAATCCTGTTTTCTCTTTGTCATCATGTGGTATTGAGTGTAGATTGGTGAGGGAAAAAATGAATTTAAACGATTTCAGCATAAGGCTACTACATAACAAAATGTGAAAAAAGTGAAGGGGTCTGAATACATTCTGAATGCACTGTATCTCTTCATGCAGCTGTGTGAATCAAATTGGCGCCCCTTTATATGAACTTTTCTGGAGCATTACTTGGTTCCTCCTAAGAACACAAGGGTAGTCCAGCATGCACACGAGATTTATTGAATGTCCCTTCTTTTCTATTTTTTGGCATTTTCTACAAACTATGGAATGCCCCTTCTTTTCTATTGCTTGCCACAGGACATATACCATTTAAAGGGGACTTTTCTATGCTTCTGGCATTTCCCCCAAAAATTACTACCAGGGTCAAAATTTTTCTATGTCCAACTTTTTGGGGATCATCCCCATGAGCCATGCCAAAATAGGACCGTGGGTCCTGAAGCTCACCTGGATCAGGAGTAAACAGTCACTCAAACCCCCCCACAAACCCCTCAGACCCTAATATTTTTTAATGCGTTGAACAAACTTTCGTACATCATGGGTGATGAAGGTTGTGATGAAGTTTCATTGAAATTGTGTGTGGTTTCAGAGAAGAAAGCAAATTCCTATTTGTGGGGTCAACACTCCCTCTGCCATAAACCCCCCTTAATGAGCTCAGATTTTGAATTTGTCTTGAAAGCCAGTAATTAGACAGATTGACTGATGTATATTCCAAGTTTCAGCGAGTTTCAATGTATAGCCTTTGAGATATGAGCTCCAAAACATTTTAGGCAGATGGACGGACAGACAGACAGACTGACTGACAGACAGACACCAACGTGAATTTGAGGGTTTTCTTAATAAAACTCAAGAATGTGGAAACGGACGTTGCTGAAATTTGGAACATATTACTTCGACGTACAAAGCATTTACTTCTAAAATTTGCAGCCAATTTCGTACAGTAGAAGCCGAGAAACTAATTTTTGGTCCTCGTGTTAAAGTTTCATACAGAGAAATCATTCAAATTTTATTGTGTAAATATGGAGAAGGAGGGAACAGAGCCTTGCTTACTCTAAGTAAACAGGTATGTCGGCTTCATTTTAAAAATCGTTTTTATAACGATTTATAACGATTTTATAATGAATAAGTTGTCAAATGTCACTGCAGATTTTGACAGTTAATTGATCCACATGTTAATTGATCCAAAATCCTAAAATCCAAAATAATATTTTCATTATATACTTTAATTATTCCGTGAGAGTAGATCGTGTTTCTAAGGCAAGACATGACTTAATTATTTTTGTTGCACTCAATTAAACCAGCTCAATGAAGCTGGTTAATTTCTGCACATTCGTTAATCTTTTCTTCACTCAATATAATTCTACGAACAGGAGAGAAAGTTAAGTTTAATGCTTTGGTAATTTCAATTTTGGCAATTTCAGTTTTGGCAATATGTGAAAATATGGAGAATCAGAGCCTTGCTTGCTTAAAATAAATAGTTATATGCAGTACACTTAGTTATAAGATTGTCAATTTCGTTAAATTGACACATTTCTCTCCAGATTTCGACACAATTAGTCCACATCCTCTGACAATCAATTCTTAATAATACTTTGATTATATACTGTACAGTCGGACCTCGGCATTTGCGGACACTGCGTATTTATGGTTCATAATATGTGACCTGCTTCTGCATTCACACTTTGCATGTTCATGGTTAAAAAAAATAAAAATAAAAGTATATAAATATATATATGTATATTTTTACAGCGTGGCACATAAGGCAATGCCATCTGGAACAGTGTTTGTCTGTCCGTCCGGTGTATGCCTGTATGTCCTTCACAAGCTTCCAGCTACGCCGTTGCTAGAATATCGGTCTTCTTTATTTATGGCGTAGCTCATAGGGCAAAGCCATCTGGAACAGTGTATGTATGTATGAATGTATGTATGTATGTATGTATGTATGTATGTATGTATGTCCCCTCAAACGTATACCAATCAGAGCTGAGGATCTGGTCACATGACAGGGTGATGTGATTACATCTGATGTCATTACGGCGATACGGCGGCTGACTCTCCACACACCGCCATTTTAGATCCATTTTCGTTCAGGCCGAACATATTGTCAAAACCTGTCATATATCACAATAGGCATGCTCTACCTTTACGTTTTTCATTCAGTATGAAACACAAACAAACCGATTGTTAAATTTACCATCAAATATCAAAAGCATAGGTGTTACAGCTCTTCCAACAATACGGTACGTATAGGCCTTCATGCCTCACTTTCAGGTCAAATCAGACAAATTAAGCCCAGGTTTCTTAATACAGTTGTATCGTTTCAGTAGTATCGTTTTCGTAATAGTTATAATAAATATAGTAAATATAACCATAACACTTCGTCGTGACTGCGAAGTTACTGGAGGTCAGAATATATCATCTTCTATATATTAAAGTATATAGCCCAACCCCGCTAGCCCAACCCTGGTGTTGGGCTAGCGGCTAGGGTGCCAGCTTAGGATCCAAGGATCCTGGGTTCGAATCCCGGTCGATCGCTGAATTAACGCCAGGGGGGTTGACTCAGCCTGTCATCCTTCCGAGGTCGGCAAATTGAGTACCAGTACACTGGTAATTCCCTGTTTATCGTAAAAAGGCGTCAAACAGGGTTGGCGGCAGGAAGGGCATCCGGCCGTAAAATATTGCTTCAAAAAGGGGACCAAAAAACAACAACAACCACGGTCCCCGAAAAGGCCAACCCCCGCTTTGCGGGGAAAAATGGCCTCTAAACGGTGTTTAAAAAAATATATATTAAAGTAGCGGCAGTTTTGTGTCCATCCGTCACGCTACCTCATTATGTCTATGATGTCATTACGAAGGCTGACTCCACCGACCGACATTTTAATTTACCAGTACACCCGGTCACTAAGGGAGCGGCAGGAAGTGTCATTCCTCTTTGGGGTATATAGATTACAGTCCATCTATGGTCTGGTCTCAAGAACATTGGGTGTGTGTTAATTTACCAAGTTTCTTGTGGAGAGATCGCCAAGTGGTTTAAGCATTCGAGCAAGCACTCCATTCAAAACCATTAAGGAACAGCTGGCTTGGCAAGTGCTAGCTAGCTGCTTGGTAAATGAGCACACCCCGGGCTTCCTCCCTTTCAGTTTAGTGTTAAACAACAGGAAAAGTGGATTTCGTTGGTGGTTTTCAAAACAAAAACCTTAATTGGTGGGTTTCAAAAGTTCGCTACAAAAAGGCCACTTTAGCGGCAGGAAGGGTCATGTTATTAACCCAACCCTTGTGGGGTATATAGATTACAGTAGATCTTCGCTCAGTTCTGAAAGTAAAACTTACCTCACGGATGTCGGGATTCCTCCAAATTTCTTTGTTTCTTTGTTTATAAACAGCATTAGCGACTGTTTAAAAAGCTAATCATAAGTGTTTGTGGTTTATAATATTTTACAAGCCCGTCTACGCCGCTGTTAGTGTTAGACTTTCGGTCTTGTTTCTTTCTTACACTTCATGCCTGGTCTCCTATCAATAGCCGCTGATAGTAATTCAGCCTGGGAACTCTTCCAGAGAAGAGTTGCTTTAAAACAACTTGCATTCTCCTTCTGGAAGCCAAATTCAACTGAAGACAACCACAGATCATTCCACAAATCCCACATCAAGTGTATGTCTACTCTCTGAAGATGTTGAAAAAATTATGTCTCAATCTCAAGAATGAGCTTTCAAACTTGTCTCCCTCTAAAACCTGGTGGCACCTTGTCAAGGTGGCGTGTTGTCAAGACTTGCACCCAGGGCCGTGGGAGAGCCAGAATGGGCCCCTGGGGCAATACTAATTATCAGCCCCCCTTCATCTGGGCCCCCTTCAAAACATTTTATTTTCAGCAACCTCCTCTGAGTGAAACTGCCCGAATCCAGAACCACTACTCACCTCCACCCTATTCCATCGCCAGGCGCTGCATGATGTCATCGCTGGGTGCCGATGGGGGCCCAGCGATGACGTGCGCCGAAAGAGAGTACCCACTTTTCACTCCGTTTGTCAATTTCCATCTGAAAAATCATCAATTTTAATTTGATTGACCGAAACTTTGATCAAGATCGTCATTTTATAATCTTAATGAAATGGACAATTTGATGTAGCCATGGCAACCTTTTTATTTTTGGGATGGGGTGGATTTTGCAAGTATCGTGCTCTGCATGATGTCTTCTTGTTTGTTTGTTTGTTTGTTTGTCCAGGCGATATCTCAGCCATCCTTTGAGCTAGGAAGCTGAAATTTAGGCAAAATAGTGAGCACGTGCTTTGGCAAAAGAGGGATTTAATTTTTTTTTGATGAATCAATTAATTGATTAATTACTTAATTATTATCGATTTATCAAGTACTTATTTATTTTTCTTTCTCATCTGGGCAATATCTCAGGCACCTTTTGAGTGAGGAAGCTGGTATTTGGACTTGACAGTGACCAAATGATTTGGCAATAAAGGGTGTTTTTCATTTATTGATCAATAAATTAATCGATTAATTTTCTTTTTCGATTAAGTACTTGATAAATTTTCAAAAATTTACAGATTCGGATGAAGCAGTGGTGGTTTAGGTATGCTATTAGCCAATTTATCAATAAATTAATTATATTACGATTATTATTTATTAATTTTAATTACACCATTTATTCATCGATCAATTATCGTACACCACTCCCTCCCAATTTTGGGTCCGTGTGCTGCATTGCGGCATTGCCAGGCACCTGGGCGTCCCTGCGGTGTCACGCACTGGAGAATGTTATTTATTTATTTATTTGGCATGGGGCAGTGTACTTTGAATGTTGCTCTACTTGTTTATTTCTCTTTTTCTCACCTGTGACACCACCTTCCATGCTGTCTTCAATCTCATTCTTCCCTCCAGGTCTTCAAGACAGCTGTTCACCACCATCTCAAGTAATCCCCCATCCAAAATCATGATCTATTCCACACCTGTTAAACCACCTTTCCCAAGAAATTTGCTTATGTATCCATCTTGTCCATCCTTAGCGTTATCCTTACCCCTCAATGTTACCTGCATCCTTTGTTTGTCAGTCTCCATCTATTTTCACCCTCGGCCTTGCTGTTGGCATTGCCCCTTTGTCCTGCTGATTCCGTTGTTATGTTGTGTCCTGATTTGATGTTTGTCACAGCTCTTCCACGAGCCGAGACCATGTAGTAAGAATCTCCCTCCCACCCCCCACCCCCCAATTCAAACATAATGCCTCCACATTCACGGATTTGATATTCACGGCATTTTCCAGGAACACAGTGATGTGACAGAGGGCTGACCAAGATGGCGCACCACACACCGCCATTTTTGTAACGCATATTCCGTTTAGTTTTTAATGATGAGCATCCCATAAATGATCTTCAAAAGGGGTGTTTAACCACACCCAAACATCCAGTTTTCATTCATGCACTCGATACGTCCACATGCAAAGTTTGGCGTGGCGTATTTGCACATGGCACAAAGCTTGTTTTGCACAAAGTTTGGCGTGGCACATGCAAAGCTTGGCGTGGCACATGCAAAGTTTGGCGTGGCACATGCAAAGTTTGGCGTGGCACATGCAAAGTTTGGCGTGGCACATGCAAAGTTTGGCGTGGCTAGGTTTCATCGTTTTGGAGTTATGGAGGAGACACACATATATACACACATACACAGATATGTACATACACACACATATGTACACACACACATACGTACACACACATTGTACACACACACACACACACACACACACACACACACACACACAGCCACAGATCACATACAAGTGTTATGTGAATAATTACCTGATTTCGTTCAAAAGGATTGTGATGTGTTGTTGAATGTCCAAGATGATGTGATCTCAAACACTTCAATCCTCCACAGATCGTGATATAAACATTGGAGTTTGTGCCAGCCCGGGAATGCCATCCTGTTTTGATGTAAATCTTGTAAATCTTGTAATCCTTCGCTTCCTGGGGGGAATCTGATAGAAATCGCACATCGTTAATATCCCGGATGTTAAACATGGTGTTCAATGTTATTTTTACTTTAATAAACTATCAGGACGAGCTTACTATGTATAACCAGCTTACAACCTCACTACCGAAACGAGATGGTGTAAGGTACAAACTGTGGATAAAACATGCAAACAACGTCCCATTACCAATACACCTCCTCCTGACACCACACACCAAGCCTGTTTGGAACATTTTAAGTTGTCTCACGTGGACAGGGTATTTATCATACCCAAACTAAATGTACATGTGTTCGCCATGTTTGTTTCTTTCACAAGGGGATGCTCCGAAATGCTGCCCCACGTCGTGCCCTTTATACGGTCGTAATTAATTGTATTTATTTATTTATTTTATTTTTGTTGGGGGTAAAGGGGATGAAGGGAGGTGAGCGTAGAGGGGGAGGGAGGAGAAGGAGATAGTGACGAGGGGTAAGGGAGAGGTGGGGAGAAAAGAGGGAGGACAGAGTGAGAGTAGGGGAGCCAGAAGAGGGGGGAGAGGGAAGAGTTGTCATGGGAGGAGAGAGTTGGAGAGAGAGGGGGGGGGGGGGGGCGGTTGAGGCTATGTTGGTGGTTGACATTTTGGCCTATGTTGACCTCAAAATAATTGGTGGTTGAATCTTGTTCAAATTTCAAGTCAATCAGATGAAAATTGAGGATTTTAGAAATCTGACTTATGTTGACCTTTTGGCCTATGTTGACCTCAAAAGGGTGACCGCTATATCAAATGGTCATGTAACATGTGGTAAAGTTTAAAAAAGAGATGTATGTCTTTGTGTCACCATTTTCCTGAGAGATGGCTGAACGGATCTTCTTCAAACGTTTAGAGGTTTATCAGAGAGTGCCTGGGAGTGGTTTCGTGGGAGGGTGGGGGGAATTTGTGAAAATTTGAAAGAAGAGTTGGATTTTTTGGATGTTTTGTTATTCGCTCTATAGTGCCTAGGCCTTTATACAGTCACGTGAAAAAGTAAGTACACCCCATGTAAAGTTTTGACTTTTTCAACATATTTCAACATACAGCTATTTGATCTTCATTTCAACAATATTGACAGATAAAGGTGATATAATATAACAAATATCATGAAACATTTACATTTTGTAGTCCATTGTATAATTTAAACAAACATAAATGCAAATTTCGCATGTGGAAAAAGTAAGTACACCCCTACATTTATCACTACTTCAAACACCTAAAATTAAAAACAGGTGCACCAGCACAGGTGCAAATGATTGGAACATCGTCAGAGAGGATCTTGGAGGAATCTGTCTTATGTAAACCTCAGATATTTAGTTTGGTTTGCTCTTTGTTGTTGAAGTGTGCGGCGTCACCATGCCTAGATCAAAAGAGCTCTCTGAGGCCTTCAGAAAGAAGGTTATAGAAGCCTACGAGTCTGGGAAGGGATTCAAAAAGATCTCCAAACAATTTGAAATCAATCATTCGACTGTCCGGAAGAGCCTCTACAAGTGGAAAAGATTCCAAACAACTGCCAACTTGTTCAGGCCAGGCCACCCCAGCAAGTTCAGCCCGAGAGCAGACCGCAAGATGCTGAAAGAAGTCTCTAAGAACCCCAGAATGTCATCACGGGACCTACAGGTAGCTCTTGCCAATGTGATGTCAAAGTGCACGAGTCTACCATTAGAAAGAGGCTGCACAAATTTGATCTACATGGGAGGTGTGCCAGGAGGAAACCATTGCTGTCCAGAAAGAATATCAGGGCAAGACGAAAGTTTGCCAATGAACACCTAGGCAAAGACCAGCACTTCTGGAACAATGTGCTCTGGACAGATGAGTTAAAGGTATAGCTATTTGGCCACAGTACCAGAAGACATGTTTGGTGAAAACCAAAGACAGAATTTGACCACAAGAACCTGATACCAACTGTAAAAAAGCATGGTGGTGGAAATATTATGGTTTGGGGCAGCTTTGCTGCATCAGGGCCTGGGCAGCTCACCATGATAGAATCCACTATGAATTCTTCATTGTACCAGAGAGTGCTTGAGGATAATGTGAGGCCATCTGTCAGAAAGTTGAAGCTCAACCGAAGGTGGACCTTGCAACGTGACAATGACCCTAAACATACCAGTAAATCCACCAAGGAATGGCTGAAAAGAAAGAAATGGAGGGTTCTGGAATGGCCAAGTCAAAGCCCGGATCTAAATCCCATCGAGATGTTGTGGGGGGGGGGGGGGGGGTTGAAACGAGCTGTGCATGCAAGAAACCCCTCAAACATCACACAGCTGAAAGAATTCTGTATGGAGGAGTGGGCAAAAATTTCTCCCAGTCGATGTCAGAGACTGGTAGACAGTTATAAGAAACGCCTACTTGAGGTTGTTTCTGCCAAAGGGGGCAATACCACGTATTAGTGCCAAGGGTGTACTTACTTTTTCCACATGCGAAATTTGCATTTATGTTTATTTAAATTATACAATAGACTACAAAATGGAAATGTTTCATGATATTTGTTATATTATATCACCTTTATCTATCAATATTGTTGAAATGAAGATCAAATATCTGTATGTCGAAATATGTTGAAAAAGTCAAAACTTTACATGGGGTGTACTTACTTTTTCACGTGACTGTAGGTATGTGAAAATTAATATTAAATGATCCCTGACCCCATTCCTTAGTGGGTGTAGAGAAGTGTTTTGCCCCCACAAAAAGGGAAAAAATATTTCTTAAAAATACCAACGGGATTAGAACAGCACAGGATAACTCAGGGTACGCTAGAATCCCATAAAAATAACACCATAGCAATTCATAATCTTCCTTTACCTAAGCTATCCCATCTATTTATACATATACCTTTCTGCTTATTGTTTTGTACACATTTGATGTGGCAGCAAATTTTTCCCCCTGATGTCACGATGATAAAATAAAACTCCATGATAAAATATTTTTTATCTCTTGTAAGTTTTAAATGTGACATCATCCTCTAGATTCTCCAAATGTCAAATCAACCTCCAGATTCTCCAAATGTGAAATAAACCTCCAGATTCTCCAAATATAAAATAAACGTCCAGGTTCACCTGAGATGTGCAGGAGTAGAGCTGCTCCACATGAAGATTGAGTAACATCCTCTGCTGACTCTTCCTCTTGATCTCCTGAAGGACAAAATGATGATGTGGAATCACACTCCTTTACACGTCCATGTGAAGGTTGATTCAGACATCTGTAGAGACCAGAATCTCTCTTTTCCACCTTGCTGATTTGAAGATCCCCGTTTGGTAAAATCTTATGATGGTTCAGCATCGTTTTTTGTTTTTGATCACAGTCGATATCATAGCAATTGGTACGAGTACAGTTGATTTGTTGATCAACCACTCCATCCACATCTACATCCCTCATCCACCATACCCAGGTAGATCCCCGAGTCCCACAATCACACGGTATGTTCACACAGGTGTGCTCGTATACACTCAGCACTGTAATTCCGGGCTGCAACAAGCAGGTGGACTGTCCAAGGATAAACATCAAAACCAACAGCGAGTCCCTCATCCTAGATCCGTTTACTAACACTGCAGCAGAATCACTGAACTTGAACCACAAAAATTATTTTATTTCTGGACCGTGATGTGTCCAACAGATGGTCATGATATGTCCTGGTGCTTCAAGATAAGATGGTTTCATGAGGAAGTGCAGACCACAAGTTTCACACAGGTTCCTTTCTCCTGAATAATTCTTAAACATTCCTTTCAAAATGCTTATTTTTTTCGGAAATATCTCCCTCATGATACAGAACATAAACAAGAATAGCACTCGGTGGAGAGCATACCTCCGCCAGGCTGAACGGTTTATGTTTCGTATCCCACTGATCGGTCATATTCATGTCTGGATTCGGACCTGAACCAAAATCAAATCGCTTGTTCTTGTCACCTCACCAACTCATCCCACAAGTTTTGTCATAATCCATGCACAACTCTTTGAGGAATCGTGCAATATATTTTTTTGGCCCCTTCTCTCAATGGTGAAGAATTCCAATTTTTTTTCCACAGCATGGACACGGTACGTTGGGTCAACTGTACCAACACAACAATGTTGGGTCAACGTTGGAAAATTGACGTCACGTTTGCAACTGTGGTGCTTGAGATGCGATGTCTGCTGCTCCGACGAGAGATCAAGACACTGCACTGAAAATAAACAGTTGGTTTAATATTGTAGAGTATAAAAACACATGTGGGAATTCCAATCAGCACGAATGAAACCAGTAGAGAACTCAATACCCAGCGCACTGCTCTTTAAAAAGGCAGGCGAGAGATAACAAATCTCCGCTGAACCAATGCCCTAATCGTATGTGTCTTAGCATTTCACTAGGTGCATTAGTTCACTGGGAGGTTACAGAAAGTTTAAAGTCGTTAGAAATGATGAGAGAAATTATACGAAAGCCAGCTGCTTCAAGAATTTTTGTTCGATGCGCGAGGAAAGATAAAAGGTGAGGGAGAGTAAACAAGTCTTTTAGCTTGGTCCAGAATCTGTTCTGGTTACTTTCAAAATTTAACTTTTACATGACGTGTAGGCAGCCAGAGATTCAAGGGAGGATTAGCATTTAAACAATGGGCCCGCGCGTTTGCCCTCAGGGAGTCACTTAGCGAGCAGGCAAAAAATGAGAATCGAGGGAGAAATATAATTTCACATGTGCGAAAAATATATATATGTCTTTATATCAGTCTGGTGTGATTTGATAGTTCACAATACAGACTCCGACAATCCCTTCTCTTGTTCAGATATTAGTTAATTTTTAATATCTAAGAACAACAATGTTCATGGAGCTTTATTAACTCTTCAATCTGCAACGAGAACGGCTGGTTCAACGAAGATGTGCCCTGCTGGAGGGCCTGCCACCTCCCCCTCAGGACCGGCTCCCTCCGCCTCCCACAACCACAATCTTTGCTGATCTTCCAGTTAATCGAGCTACATTTTCATGAGATCTTGAATGTGTTGTTCCTCTGGGGAGAACATGAGATCGTTAATTTCTTGCAACATTAGCTCTTGTTTGGCATACAAGGCGTGGAAATCAAAAGATAAGAGAGAAACGCCCCTAGTGTCAGGATCGTCCATGAATGTGGATTCCTCGGAATCCAGAGTGACGGGTGGATCCCCCAGTTCCCAGTCTCCATACTCACTCTTGTCCATCTCCAGTTGGGCCATTTGCACTGAAGAGCTAGTAAAGAATCTCTCCAAGCACATCCAAATAAGATGCTTCATTAGAAACTCAGCAAACACAAATCCCACTATTATGGTGAGACCCCACAGAACCCAAGACAATATGGTGTACCCAAAACTGCTGAATCATCCTGAAAACCAATTTGTTATGCCCAAATCTTCCCAATGCTTTTTACCATCCATGTCCAAAAAGTGTAGTCTGTTCGTCCCCATCCCACATTGCCCTGCGAACCCTTCTCTGAAGGCTCTCGAGGCTATCTAATGAAAGGACTTCCGGTATCACTGAACCGAAATAGCATGTCCCCTTCCAATCATCTGGCAGGTATGGGTAAGCCTTGTCCCTGCAGACAAATATGATTCCATGTGGAGAAGCTAAATGATTTGAATGACATCTCATGCCCTCTGATTTTACTCTCTTAATTAAACTGCTGAAACCCCTCAGATCTTTGAGGACCCTTTTATTCCCCCAAGACCCCTGAAGACCACTAAGACCCCTGAATGCACCGAAATACCCTTAAAGACCCTGAAGACGCAAAATACCATGAAGACCCACAAGACTCCTAATATACAAAAGGCCCTGAATACCCAAAAACATGCTGAATACCCCCAAATAATTTTGCAGTAACCTAAAAATACACCGAAATGGTCAAAGATGCCTATCCCTGTGAGATTACATGTGGTGACTGAAGCTTTTTCCCAATCCAACCCATCCTCTTGGTTCTGGGCGACACTTGGCCTCAATCTGTATCAGGCTTAGGTTCTCTTGAGGGACATTTACAACGTTGTTAGTGCAGGTGGGCCTTCCCAAATCTATCCCACTTTGATCTTTATTCATGAAACCAAAGTTCATTCCCCCATTGCTAGCCATACATCTTGTTTCAGTAGCGCTTCACTATGTACTAGCGGTGTCTCTATTATGACTAGCAGCAACATCTGTGTGCTGGTGTGTTATGCTGGTACTGGTTGAGCTGGTGCGTTGTGCTGGTGGTGTGCAACATGTTGTGCCTCTGGAGATCTCCGTTGCTGAAATAATAAAAACTTTAGGACAACAGCCTCCATTGGAATTGTCAAGCATATAAAAAACAACAACATTATTTCAATGATTATTCCTAAGGCCAGTAGTGACCATTGCGTTATTTTAGCTCACCATTGGCAAAAATATACAGGCAAACCAATGACCCAAACTCTACGATTCTGAAAACCTTTATGATTCGCGGTTCCTAACCTTTTATTTGGATACCTAGTGAGGTCCGAGCTACCTGGGGTGTAGTGTGGTGCTCCGTTTCCAATTCTTCACCACCACCCAGTCACCTGGTTGGTCAGGATTGGCACTGCTCTGTAGCTGGTTCGGGCATTGCCTCTTTAACCTGTGTGTGTGTAAACCTTTTGCAACTTTTGTTAAGGCTTTACAAAATTCCAGTGCCATTAATTGTACACCACACCTTTCCTATGCCATCTCCAGGCATTGCAAATCGTCACTGCTGGGCACCGAAGGGGGCTCGGCAGTGACGCACGCTGAAAGGGAGGACTCAGTTTTCACTCTGGTTGTTTGTTTGTTTTCTTGTTTGTTTGTTTTCTTGGTTGTTTGTTTGTTTGTTTGTCCGGGCGATATCTCAGCCATATTTTGAGCGAGGAAGCTGAAATTTCGAGACAATAGTGAGCAAGTCCTTTGTGAAATACAGTATTTTTTGTTTTTTGATTAATTAAATAAGTACTTAATTAATCGCAAATAATTAAATAACTCCTCAATTAATTGATTAATCAAATTTCCTTTCTCTTCTGACCATTAACTCAGGCACCTTTTGAGTTAGGAAGCTGATATTTGGACATGCCAATGACCAGGTGATTTGGCTGCAAAGGCTATTTTTGATTTATTAATTTATCAATTAATCAATTGATCGATTAATTATTTAATGATTCGATTAATGACAAAAAAAATTGTTTTTTAAAGTTACAGATTCTGATGAAATGGTGGTGGTTTATGTGTTCTCTGACCGAATTGATTAATTTTTTTTTTTTAATGATTATTATTTATTTATTTTCATTATTAATCATTTATTTATTTTCTTTCTCATTTGGCCAATATCCCAGGCACCTTTTGAGCTCGGAAGCTAATATTTGGACATGAGTGACCAAGTGATGTGGCTATCAAGGATATTTTTGATTTATTGATTAACCAATTAATCAATTAATCGATTAATTATTTAATTATTCGATTAATTAAGTACTTATTTAATTAATCAAATTTCCTTTCTCTTCTGACCAGTAACTCAGGCACCTTTTGAGTTAGGTAGCTGATATTTGGACATGCCAATGACCAGGTGATTTGGCCGCAAAGGCTATTTTTGATTTATTAATTAATCAATTAATCAATTAATCGATTAATTATTTAATTATTCGATTAATGACAAATAAAATTGAAGACCATAGAATTATAACCAGGCTAAGTCACATTTTATTTTATTTTCCCCGTTTTTCACGCTTTTCACGTTTTTCAAAATATTTTTCACGTTTTTCTCGAAATGACTAAAATGTGACTTAGCCTGGTTATAATTCTATGGTCTTCAATTGTTTTTTAAAGTTACAGATTCTGATGAAATGGTGGTGGTTTATGTGTTCTCTGACCGAATTGATTAAATTTTTTTTTTTTAAATGATTATTATTTATTTATTTTCATTATTAATCATTTATTTATTTTCTTTCTCATTTGGCCAATATCTCAGGCACCTTTTGAGCTCGGAAGCTAATATTTGGACATGAGTGACCAAGTGATGTGGCTATCAAGGATATTTTTGATTTATTGATTAATCAATTAATCAATTAATCGATTAATTATTTAATTATTCGATTAATTACAAAAAAAAAAAAAAAATTCAGTTACAAATTCTGATGAAATGGTGGTGGTTTATGTGTTCTGTGACCGAATTGATTAATAATTTAATTTTTTAATGATTATTATTTCTTTATTTTCATTATTAATCATTTATTTATTTTCTTTCTCATTTGGCCAATATCTCAGGCACCTTTTGACCTGGGAAGCTAATATTTGGACATGACAGTGACCAAGTGATGTGGCTATCAAGGATATTTTTGATTTATTGATTAATCAATTAATTATTTAATTTTTTATTAATGACTTATTTAATTAAATTTCTAAAAGATACATCTTCGGATGAAGCACTAGTGGTTTAGTTATGCTATTAGCCAATTGATGAAGAAAATATTTTATGATAATCTTTTATTGATTTTAATTATACGATTAATCAATCAATTAGTATACACCTCTCCCTCCCAATGCAGCCTCAATGAGCTGCACTGCGGTATTGCTGGGCGCCCGTAGGCACCCCGGTAATGCCGCGCTGCAGGATATTTAATTATTTGGCATGGGGGCGGTGTACTTTGAATGTATGTGTACTTGTTTTAATCTAATTTAATTTAAATTTAAAGCAATCTTTAAATTTAATTTTAATCTAATTTAATTTAAATTTAATGCAATCCTTAAATTTAATTTTAATCTAATTTAATTTTAATTTACTGCAACCTTTAAATTTAATTTTAATCTAATTTAATTTTAATTTACTGCAACCTTTAAATTTAATTTTAATCTAATTTAATTTTAATTTACTGCAACCTTTAAATTTAATTTTAATCTAATTTAATTTTAATTTACTGCAACTCTTAAATTTAATTTTAATCTAATTTAATTTTAATTTACTGCAACCTTTAAATTTAATTTTAATCTAATTTAATTTTAATTTACTGCAACCTTTAAATTTAATTTTAATCTAATTTAATTTAAATTTAATGCAACAATTCAATGCAGCATCTCCAGATGCAAATACAAACATGACAATATATGAGAATTTCCTCCAACCAATTATTTCCACCTTCTCCACTCACATTTGCCCAGTCACTCCGCCATACTCACCTGTGTCTTGGTTAATTTGCCATCTCCACCTCACGTGAGCATTTATTACCTGGTTAAAACACACTTGTCTTGCACACCTGTATCGCATGTTCGCTCCAAATTTCACCAATCACGATCGCTGTGAAATCACTGAGCAGCACGGTGACCTCAACCTGCTCCGTTGCTTCTATCATCCAACAATTATCATTGGCTTTGCCATGATGTCACTATATGACGTCATAACCCCATGACCTCTTGGTCGTTTTAACATCCAATTGAAAAAAGGAAGGACAAACATAGTTTGATACAAACTTAATGTTAAGCGAATTATTACGAACAGAAGTTCCAATACATCTTTGTTTAATCATCATTTTTATACATGACAGACAGACAGACACATCATTATGCATGACATCACATTCACACTGGACAGAGGATTCACATTCACACTGGTCTGGACAGATGTTGGGATCATTATTATTTAATCATACTTTATTAATCTGGATATCCTTGTTTGAGGAAGAAGAAGCTCCACATCTCCTAGCCATGCGATCCCTAAACATCTCTCAGACACCAAAATTGTGTCAGACCCCTGACCTTGTCAGTCAGACCACAGACCATAGGATAAATATTCTATTTAAAAGCTTACAAAAACCTCCTACCTACTCTGCAACACCGCTGTCACCCCCTAAAAGAATACTCTACAGCCCACCTGGCATAGCCAGCCCAAACAGACTGGAACTCTAACCCCTCTCACCTCTATTCCTCTATCTTTACCTTGATATTGTACACCTATTGTATAAAGCCTCCCTTCCTAATATCACTTGGTTGTGACTTTTGGTGGTCATCACTTGATATACCCGCAAGATATTACTGAAAAATCAAGCTTAATTTATAAAATTCCCTTGCCTCTAATTTTACATTGCCCAATCAATGATGTAACCAGCCGTCACACAATGCCTACCCCTGCCAAATTTCGTACGAATCCGTCCACACCTTCCTGAGATGTCCTGCCCACAGATAGACAGCCAGCCAGACAGACAGACAAACAGCCAGACAAAGGGGCTAGCCTGGATTTAAATCTTAACCCCATGATAAACTGTCATCCCTCGGATAGACGTTAAAACCGGCATCTCGTCTTCGTCGGTATCCGTCAAAGATCCCACGTTGTCCCTCTTATAGGGTGAGACATCTCCGGCACCGTGGTACAGATTACAACTTTCTGCCATAATTCTGCCGTTTCTGGTACAAATGTCTGGAGGACAACAGAGGACACTGCATCACCGGCACAGCTACATTCTTACCATCGTAATTTTACCTTAGATTTCCTCCGTTCACAAATTACGTACACAATTTCAGTTTCAACCAACAACATTTTCTCATTTTGTCCCGATCGAAGTCCCTGTCGTGTCGTTAAACCAACATCCAGTGGGTTGACCCAGCCTGTCATCTTTTCAATTAACTCTGACTTTTACTCCCATGCTAAATCTGTGGGGATATAGTTAAATACATGTTTTAAAAAACCGTATACACACGCTCTCTATACGGGCTCACTCTGGCCTGCCATTTTCCACAAGCAGACTGAATGGACATGGAATCTCAATAAAAATATCCAAACTGACACCATCTATTTCTTAGCCCCAAATTTACTCAATTTTATTATTTACTTTTACATCATTCCATAACATCATATAATATCATTCCATCATACCCAATTTGGTCAGAATCTCATCACTAGTTTGCAAATTATCGCAACAGGATATCTGACCCTTGAACTCTGACCCCAAAATGCAATCAATGACATCCCACGTGACATAACATCATCATTAGGGTGAGCTGCCTCAGAGATATACTCATCCAATACACACATACAGTACACAAGTAGCCAGTACTCATCGGCATTGCATAATTATTCCCGCCAGGGAGTAATGCATTCGATCGTGTATGTGTGTGTGTGTGTGTGTGTGTGTGTGTGTATGTGTATGTGTATGTGTGTGTGTGTGTGTGTGTGTGTGTGTGTGTGTGTGTGTGTGTGTGTGTGTGTGTGTGTGTTCGTGTGTTTGTGAACAAGATATCTGGAAAAGTTCTGAACGGATTTGGATGAAAGTTGGTGGGATGATTGCCCTTGGGATAATATAAGGAAGAATTGATTAGTTTTTGGTGAAGCTCAGGATATTATTCCGGATCCAGGAAATTATTTGAAGGATTTTTTTTACCATTGGAAGATAGGGCTCTTTTTTTTTTAACATTATCTTCTATATATTTTATATTTAACATTGTGATATGAAAATAGTTTTCATATTTGTTGTAAATGTAGTTTAAACTCGTGGTTATGCGTTAGAGCAGTGTATTTTGTTAGCAGCGTCATCTTCAAGGTTCTTTTTTTTTCTTCTAATAAAGACATATTCTGTCATTTTAAAACTACCAAAGTGTGTATTAGGTTTCCCCGTTTCATAAAATGTATCGTTTGTTACGTATAATGCTTTTAAACTGTTTTTTTTTTGTTTGTTTGTTTTTACCTCAGAAGAGATATCAACATTTACCTCAGCGAATGTCAATCGCGGTGTCAGTATTTGATGAACTTATAAAGACTTAGGTGAGTTATAAGTGTGACAAGCATGTGCACGGGATTCTTCCCAGAAGAATGAGTGGTCGCATTAGCTTGTACTGTGGCGGACACAAAAGCCCACTGGCGTGGTGACATCATTCCGCGCACCAAGTGGGCGAGGGCCACGCCCGAGGGGTAGGCGTGGCCTGAGGATATACACGGGGCGCGCAGCCCAGAGCGGGCTAGTGTTACAGTGAGCTCCTGAAATAAAGACGCTTATAAGTTACCGCTTGTCCGCTTCCTCCTTGCTCGCAAGCAGCGCGCGTAACGCCGCGCTTGACTGGTGACCCCCTCGACGTTGGATCTGCCGGAGCGATCCTTCCACACGCGACGCCATTGCCATGGCCAACTTCATCAAACTTCCCGAATTTTGGGAGGCTCAGGCCGAAGTCTGGTTCGTCCAGGCCGAAGCCCAATTTCAGCTTCGGCGCCTCACCGGCGATGACACACGCTATTGCCACGTCGTCGCCTCCCTCGGGCCCGGCACGGCCACTCGAGTTGTGTCCGTCATTCGCCACCCACCGGACGGCCACAAGTACGAGGCACTCAAGCGGCTACTCCTAGCCACGTTCGGCCTCACTGACGACGCATGGGCCGACCGCCTCCTGGATCTCCCCGAGCTCGGTGACACGCGCCCGTCGGTCCGAATGGACCATATGCTGTCACTGTTGGGCGACGAAGCCCCCGGTTCTCTATTCCGGGCGCTTTTCCGTCGCCAACTTCCAGCACAGGTTCGCCTCGCGTTGGCTGGGACCAGGCTAACGGAACCCCGAGCATTGGCAGCCGAGGCGGACAAGTACTTCGCCGCTTTGGACACGCGGGCGAGAGTCGGCGTGGCCGTCACGGCCCTCGTGGCTGATGCTGCTGATGCTGCTGATGCTGCTGATCCACAGCATCAGCTTATACAGCATACACAGCATGCTGATACGCACCTCGTGATCGCCGCCACGCCCCGCCCACCGCCGCGGCGAAAACCGCCACCGCGGGGAAACCCGCCAATTCCACCGGCCTGGCGGAGCCAGCCGCGCTCCTCCAGCTCCACCACCTGGTGCTGGTTCCACGCCAAGTTCGGCCACGAAGCTCGGCAGTGTCATCCGCCATGCTCCTTCAACAGGTCGGGAAACGCCCGGGCCGGCGCTCAATAGTGGCGATGAGCGCCGGCCGTTCGAGCAGCCTGCTGTTCATAACGGACACCTTCTCCGGGCGCCGTTACCTGTGCGACACGGGAGCGCAGGTGAGTGTCGTTCCCGCCGGCACGTCAGACAAGCATGCCGCGGGTGGGGGCCCCGCGCTGCTTGCCGTGAACGGGACGCCCATCCGTACGTACGGAAAACGCTGCCTCTCTCTGCGGTTCGGAGGGCAGGTTTTCCGATGGACGTTCGTCACCGCCGACGTGCCCATGGCACTGCTTGGCGCGGACTTCCTGTGCGCTAATGGGCTCCTGGTCGACATCAAGCGCAAACGTCTTGTCCAGGCCGAGACGTTCAGCTCGCTCGCTTGTGCGTTGCCCAGCTCGTCGAGCAGCTCAACGAGCGGCTTGCCAAGTGGCTTGCCGAACGGTTCGGTTCCGGCCACGTTGGTCTGTACGCTTCCGGCAGCGGACGCATTCACCCGTCTCCTTGCCGGCTTCCCGGCCCTCACGCGGCCCACCTTCTCGGTGGGGGCCGTCAAGCACGGGGTGGCCCATCACATCCCCACCGTCGGCCAACCGGTCTACGCCCGGGCACGCCGCCTCGAGCCGACGAAGCTGGCGGTGGTAAAAGCGGCGTTCGCTACCCTGGAGCGACTCAGCATCGTTCGGCGCTCAGAGAGCACATGGGCGTCGCCGCTGCACATCGTGCCGAAGCCCAGCGGGGGATGGCGACCGTGCGGGGACTATCGCCGTCTCAATGACGCCACGACTCCCGACCGCTACCCCGTCCCCCACATTCAGGACTTTTCCGCCCGTTTGACGGGCATGTCCTTCTTCTCGAAGGTGGACCTCATACGCGGCTACCATCAGGTCCCCGTCAGGCCGGAGGACGTCCCGAAGACGGCGGTCATCACGCCATTCGGACTCTTCGAGTTCCTGCGCATGCCCTTCGGTCTGAAGAATGCGGCTCAGGCGTTCCAGCGACTGATGGACAGCGTCCTGCGTGACTTGGATTTTGTCTACGTCTACCTGGACGATATCCTCGTCGCCAGCGCGTCCTGCGAAGAGCACCTACGCCACCTCCGCACGCTCTTCGAACGACTGGGCCAGCATGGCCTGATTGTGAACCCCGCAAAGTGCCGGTTCGGCGCCGCCATAATCGATTTTCTGGGGCACCGTGTCACCAGGCACGGAGCCGTCCCCCTGCCGGCCAAGGTGGAGGCGGTGAAGGGGTTTCCGCGCACCCGCATGATCAGAGGGCTGCAGGAGTTCCTGGGCATGGTGAACTTTTACCATCGGTTCCTGCCCCGTATCGCCCAGCTCCTGCGCCCCCTGCACGAAGCTCTCCGAGGTAAGCCGGGCAAAGGCGACGTTACCTGGACCGAGCAGATGGACACGGCGTTCACGGGCGTGAAGCTCGCCTTGGCTTACGCCACCATGCTCGCGCACCCGGCGCCCGATGCACCGATCGCCCTCACCACCGATGCCTCGGACTACGCGGTGGGCGCGGTGCACGAGCAATGGGTGCGTGGAGCTTGGCAACCGCTGGCGTTCTTTAGCCGGCAGCTTCGCCCGCCCCGAACGCCGTTACAGTACCTTCGACCGCGAGTTGCTCGGGCTTCACTTGGCGGTCAGGCACTTCCGCCATCTGCTCGAGGGCCGTGCGTTCACGGCCTTCGTCGACCACAAGCCGCTGATCTTCGCGATGGGCAAGGTCACCGAGCCGTGGTCGGCCCGGCAGCAGCGTCACCTCTCGGCCGTGTCCGAGTACACGACGGACATCCAGCACGTCGCGGGGAAGGACAACCCGGTGGCGGATTGCCTTTCCCGGGCCGTCGCCCACGCAGTCCACCTCGGCATCGACTATGCCGGATGGCAGCGGACCAGGCCGCTGACCCCGACGTCCAGGCCTTGCGGACCGCCGTCACGGGCCTCCGCGTCTCCGAGGTGCCGTTCGACGGCGCGGGAGCGGCCCTCTTGTGCGACGTCTCCCTCGGGCGTCCTCGCCCCATCGTGCCCGCGGGCTGGCAGCGCCAGGTGTTTGACGCCATCCACGGCCTTTCCCACCCAGGCGCGAGGGCCTCCCAAAGGCTGATCGCCGACAAGTTCGTCTGGCATGGCCTCCGGAAGGCCGTCCGCGGCTGGGCCAGGACGTGCCTCGCGTGCCAGCGCGCCAAGGTGCACCGGCACACCCAGGCCCCGTTGGCCCCGTTCACGGTGCCGGAACGCCGGTTTGACCACGTCCACGTGGACCTGGTGGGACCTCTGCCCCCCTCGCGGGGTTTCACCCACGTCCTCACCATGGTGGACCGCACCACCCGGTGGCCGGAGGCCGTGCCCTTGGCGTCGACAACGGCGGCCGATGTCGCGCAGGCTTTCATCGCCACCTGGGTCGCCCGGTTCGGCGCCCCCTCAGACATCTCGTCCGACCGCGGCCCCCAGTTCACCTCGGAGCTCTGGGGGGCGGTCGCGCAGGGGCTCGGGGTCCGGCTGCACCGAACCACGGCCTACCACCCCCAGGCTAACGGCCTGTGTGAGCGATTTCACCGCTCATTGAAGGCCGCGCTCCGGGCCACCCTCCGCGACGGTGGCTGGGTCGACAGGCTCCCCTGGGTCCTGCTGGGCCTCCGGACGGCGCCCAAGGAGGACCTGCGCGCATCCGCGGCGGAGTTGGTCTTCGGGCAACCGCTGCGGGTGCCGGGCGAGTTCCTCCCCGACTCCACGGCACCATGGTCCGCGGCACAGCAGCGCTCCACTCTGCAAGAGACCGCCCAGAGGTTCGCCCCGGTGCCAACGGCATGCCACGGGCACCCACCGACGCACGTCGCCCCGGAGCTTCGCACGGCGGAGTACGTCTTCATCCGCCACGATGCCCACCGGACACCACTGCAGCCCCCGTACGACGGGCCTTTCCGCGTGCTGGAGACCGGGTCGAAGCACTTCACCCTGGACATCGGCAGTACTCCCGACCGCGTTTCGGTAGACTGCCTCAAGCCGGCCCACCTCGACATGGACCATCCACCGCCAGTGGCCCGACCCCCACGTCGGGGCCGCCCCCCTGCGGGCGGACCTCCGGCATCGCCCAGCCCCGCCGCCACGCCGCCCCCGGTCCTGCACCCATCCCAGGGGCAGCCAGGGGCATCCCACCTGGCATCGCTGCACCCCGGACGCCGCCGATCGCCAGGGGGTGCTTCAGCCGGGTCATTCGTCTGCCCCGCAAACTGGCCCTCCAGGTGCGCAGGAATTCTGGGGGGGCGCGTGTGGCGGACACAAAAGCCCACTGGCGTGGTGACATCATTCCGTGCACCAAGTGGGCGAGGGCCACGCCCGAGGGGTAGGCGTGGCCTGAGGATATACACGGGGCGCGCAGCCCAGAGCGGGCTAGTGTTACAGTGAGCTCCTGAAATAAAGACGCTTATAAGTGAAATAAAGACGCTTATAAGTGAAATAAAGACGCCCGAGGGGTAGGCGTGGCCTGAGGATATACACGGGGCGCGCAGCCCAGAGCGGGCTAGTGTCACAGTGAGCTCCTGAAATAAAGACGCTTATAAGTTACCGCTTGTCCGCTTCCTCCTTGCTCGCAAGCAGCGCGCGTAACGCCGCGCTTTAGTACGACTTAAAATGAGCGAGTTTTGTTTTCACGTTTTAGTCCATGAGCCAGGTCCAAAAATTTTGAAGTTGAGTATCAAGTTTGGGGACTAATTCCCACTATGATTTTTAGTTACACCAATGTCTGACGTCCATGAAAATGAGTGATGGACATTTCAATGAGTAGCTTAATGCCATTTCCGACGCCATCTTTTAAAATGGCTGCCATTTTCAAGGAATATTCATGTAATTCAAAACTATTGCTGCATGGTAAATTCTGATGGTCAAATCTTAATTTGTACTTATCAAATGTTATTCACTTTATAATTTGGAACATGTCAATACTTATTTTAACCATTTTTATACATGTTTGCCAAGAATTTTGCTTTAAAATGTTTGGAAAATGCCTAAATTTTTTTTTTTTTAACTAGTCACTCCCAGAAGTTGTCTAAATAAGTTGGTTAAACCAAATTGGGGCAGATAGATCGAGATTTTCAGTAAAGGTAATGATTACCGACATGAGAATATTAGTCATAATTACCGTAGCCTCCGCGTTTTTGGTGAAAAATCCATTTATTTTGTTTGTATGCGGCCAAATTCTAAAACAAAATTATGGGTTAGGGGAAATAAAAATAGGCATAACGTTTGAACCACACAAGATAGGCCAATATATTACCACTCATAATGTGTGTCTTGAAGCCCTCTACGCATTGCATTAATTAATATGTAAATTGGATCAGTAATTAGGTCACCAGGGGTCACAAGGTCACGAAATTCAGGCACTACTGAAAATGAGTACATCGTCCAGCAAAAATTTACTTTAAAAATCGGTTACACACATTTTCACAATTCTGATGCCTAGATAAGACCCTTACACCTATTGGTATGTGTTAAACCCATGTTAACAAGTTTACATACAATGAATTATTAATTGATGTGTGGGGCATGCGAAACTGGAAATATGCCCTCCAGTACGTTGTGCTTTGCTCTGACACAAAACAGCTTGTGCAATGTCTATGAAATTGTAGGGAAATAGAAAAAGTTCTATGTTCTACTCAATGGCTATGTTTAGCCCTCTTCAAACCTAACCTCCATGGCATGCTGAATGAAATCTGAAAATGGTTTAGCCTATCGGTATCAATGTGACATACGAAGAGCTTGGTTTCAAAATGAAATAAATGCCAAATTTAACATTTTGGATTTTTTGTTGTCAAAAGATTGTCAAAGTGATCAAACGTTCCCTGGGCTTTTTCGTCCCAAAGTGCCGTAAATCCTGGGTTTCTTGGCAATAATAACATGTATATTATACATTTCCCTTCGAATTTTGACCTTTTCTGCCGTTTTTCTTAAAACCTCGAAAATGGATTTATCTCGTTTTGGAGCCAAACTCTTCATATATACACTGATAAAAATTCGTTTACAAGTTTTTGACGTTAATCCTCTTCGTTATCACAATCACTGTCGCAATCATCTGAGTCCTGTTCAATATCAGCACCATCATCGTAATCATCGTCTTCTTGTGCCATGTTGGTGCAACTCTGCAGTTTACATGCAGCAGTGCACTTTAGACCATTAATCATGCAAGAACAGTCCAACTGGCGGCAACTCCGTGCACACTTGCATGAGATGAGACTAAGAACGACATCTGGAGCCGGCAAGCCAGTCATCCACTGAATTATTAGTTCTCCTTCACTGTTTAATTCCCAGCCATGGCCTTCTGATGGCTTGGGGATGTCTGGAAAGCATTCTAGGCTTCGCCTCCAGATAGCAGCTTGGTAATTTGCACGAAGTGTGTGCTGCAGCAGTGTGTCTGCGCATGGTGGAAGCTGTCCAGATTCGACGTCGCCCTTTCTTGCACAGAACATATTATAGCGCAGATCGTTTACACCACATATCTTTGTGTTTTTAGAGTAAAGAAGACATGTGAACTCTTGGATTTGGTTGAAAACGTCTTGTGTCAGGTTCCACGATGCTCCAAGAGAGACAAAAGCATTTCGGAATATCTGATTCGTCCGCACAATTTGCAGACCTTTCATTTTTCCTTGGCTAGCAAGAGCGCTGATAGTGTCACAACCAGTCCAAGCATGAAGTCCTGGCAGTGCAGAGCACACTTCATGCCCCAATGCTGCAGCGATTTTTGTGATGTCAATCATTCTAACGCGAGCTTTTGTTCCACGACGGATGAAAACTTTACTCTTGATGGCACTGCTTGGACCGAGACAGATGATGAAAACATCAGTGTCATCTGCCACCAAAACAATAGCCTGGTAATTCTCTGCAGCGGCATGCTGTGCATGTAGAAATAAACGAGTGTCAGCCTCCTCGTGGTTGGATCTGAGGACCTGGACCTCCTCGCATTTCTCTCTGGTGAGCTTAAAGCATTTTTCCTCACATGTGACGAACATTGTTTGGTCACCTAGCTTCTCCCTCTTGGTTTCTTCTTGCCACGATTCTGCCAGAAACTTGGTGAGCTTTTTTTTAGTTTCACTGCAGGCCAGCAAGCGTCGCCAATTTTTTATCTTGTGACCAGGTCTTATTCTATTGAATGTCACGCCTTCCTGTGATCCTCGGCTCACACGTTCAGCAGATTTGATGGACTTGTCCCTGTAGACGTCGAAGATCACATCAACGCGATCACATCCCTGAGCAGCATGCAAGGATGATTCAAAGATATGATTAGACAGCTCTTCAAAACTATGATTTTCTCCATGCAGTTTCTGTATGAGAGCCATAGCATCAATCAGTGTTGCACGTGGTTCGGGAACATCTTCTGCAGGGTCCACCATCTTTTCTAGATTTTCAGCAAGCGCAGCTTTGTTGGTTTTCTTAAGAGTGCCGTCAACATTTGCCAGCGACCATGGTAATGGCCCAAGAGGGTGACAAAACACGTCGTGCATGTCAAGCTTTTGGTTCTGTGCAATGAGTATCATGGTGACAAACAACCTCCTGTCAGCCTTAAGAACTATTTCCTTGTTTGTGCCCTTCACAGACTTCTTCTTGACTTCACCAAATGCTTTAAAGTTCAGATTTTTGATTTTGTCACAGAAACCTTCACCTTTTTCCAGGCGCTGCTCCTAAAATGTCTGGTAAGCCTCCTTCCCTTTTTGCAGTGCATTTAATAGGTCACTAGAAACCTCAGAGGTGGCAGCTACTCCAGTCGAGATACTGACAAGATCAGAAGGGTCATGGCCAAACGGATTTATCCAGTCGTTCTCTAGTAAGCCAACAATTGCTCTAACATCTGATTCGTCTTTCTGGATGCGAGGATTCCCGAGGTCAGAATGATGGAATTGAGTCTGGTTCTGGCCGATTGCCTCACGAAGTCGCCTCACAGCAGCAGCACGATGTTCTGCTGTGAGATAGTAGCGTGATATAGCCCCTGGCTGGAGACTAAAGCCTCGTGTTCCTCCTGCAGTTTGTGTGTCCTTGTTGACTGTTTCCTCAGTTGTTTGATCGACTGCCATTTGGCCAAATGGATTGCCTTGTCTGAGCTGCACAGAGAAGTAGCCTCGCGTGAAATGCTGGTACAGCATTGGGCAGGTTTTTTCAAGCTGTGTCATCTGTGCATAGTACACTGGGAGGAATCTGGCATAGTTCACTTTGCTCAGAGCAAAGCACCAAGGGATCACCTGTTTAATACAAGCTAGGTGGAGAGTCCAGTCACCCTCTCTGTCGGCTCTCAATAGCCCGAGCAAGATCTCGACCATATCGATGTACATCATCCAGAACTGTGCTAGCTGACCATGACTGTGACGCAGGACATCCAGATAGGCCACAAACAAGTCCATGATATATGTGCAAGAGTCGTCGGCCATTGCTGCAGCAAGAGTTTCATGACAGGTGTTCATATGAATGTTGTATAGTGTGTGGTTGGTGTTGTCCAGCTTGTGAGTATCTTCAGGGTGATGTGATTCCAACCAATTCT
Organism: Myxine glutinosa; assembly: GCF_964187855.1. Taxonomy (NCBI): domain Eukaryota; kingdom Metazoa; phylum Chordata; class Myxini; order Myxiniformes; family Myxinidae; genus Myxine; species Myxine glutinosa. Next base: position 17,173,437 of record NC_136267.1, read on the forward strand.
GGAATCCATTCCACGCAAGCCGCATCAACGCTTCCTATGTCAACTTGTGGAAACGAACAGAGCGGTTGTACTGTTTGCTTTCCAATACCTTGTTGATGGATCCCTCGGCTATTACGCCGGATTCGACAGACAGGTCACGAAGTCTTGCGTCTTTAAACATATTTTCCCGATGCTGGACATAAAGTTACAGATGGTATGGAAATTTCCCATCATGAGCACAATTTTTCCATACTGGGTGGGATGCTTCCAAGCTATTTCAGTTGTCTTAGCAAACAGAGCTTGATCGAGTACCATTGCAATGTTCTCAAGATGGAGTGAAGACATGATCTTTAAAGCATTGGAGAGAATCTCCTGCGCTGTTGCCATTTCTGTTGCGGGTGCATTTATAGAGGGCAGATAGCCTACAACATCTTCCATCACCTCCACATGACCCCTTTAGTCCTTGAGCCAACCGGCCATTTTTTGAAGTGAATGCTCCGGGGGGGGAGTAATTCTCATTATGATTTTCCATTAGACCAATGTCTCAAGTGTCAGAAAAGGTGTGATGGACATCTGAGAACGGTAGCTTAGTGCCCGGATGGACGCCATCTTTGAAACCACCCAGCTCGAAAATGCCCATTTGGTGGGGTACATTGTTGCACGTGTATCTGGACTTCTATACTAGCTATCGATGTGCGGTTGACGACTAAATATACGTCCGATGTGTACCGTCTAAATAAAAAATAATATGAAGCATTTTGTTTTAGATTAATTATTATAAAAATCAATTATCGAAAAAAAATCATATATTTTTCAATATTTTATTATTAGACTTGTACTTTTTTTAGTGAAACAACACTGGTATGATTTTCCAAATTATGCATTGTGCTACACCGTTTATCTGTCTATAAAAATAACTCAAAAACTAAAACATATCATCCACCACGAGTGTACACAAAAAATATATGAAAAGGCATGCACTTTCCACAAACCGAAACTATGTCAGTTGGAATTTCCCGCCGATAATCAACCCACAGAACCCAGTGCCGAAAGTGACGTCAGTCTATTCTATATCTATATTCTATATTCTATATCTCAGTCTGAGATTTGTTGCGGTGACCTGATTAATTTCTGAGGGGGGGGGGGGGGGGGGTGGCTTAAGAACTAAAAGTGAACATGTTAGATGGCGCCACATACAACTCTATTATAGAGTTGTATTGTGGCGCCATCTAACATGTTCACTGACTTGGATGAGTATGTCTATGTAAGCTGGCGAGCTTTTCGGATATCGGAGTAATCTAACGTCAGTCTTTTTGTTCTTTCAGCTGAGATGGCCGGTGTCGAGGCGAAACGGGCGAAGATTGAACCTGAGTCCGGAACGTGCATCCTGTGCAGCAAGAAGTCGCCACTCTCTGAACTAAGCAAGGCAGCGGGCAACAGTTCTTGGAAGACATTGTGTGAGGCAGCCGCAGTTAGAAACTTTTATCCAATTCTAAAACTAGTCCAAGAAGGCGCAGTTGAACTTCCTAATATTCCAATATTATACCATAGGGCTTGTAGATCAGACTTCACTCACAAAAACCACCTAGCTACTTTGACCAATGCAGCTAGAAGTTCTTCAGTTGATACTGGCGATGCGGTGCGACGGCGATCATCACGGGAAGAGACAGGATCAACTTCAACGGTCTACGATGATAAATGCATTTTTTGCCAGCGTGCTTCAAAATTCATAAAAGGCAGTCGTACCCGTGAAACAGTTGTCTTGGCTGTTGAACTTCGAGCAGATAAGACAATAAGAGATGCTGCGACAGCTCGCAATGATGAGAGAGTTTTGGCATTGACTACACGAGATATGGTTGCAGCTGAGGCTCACTACCACTTCTCCTGCTATAGAAACTACACACGGCCCCAAAAACCTCAAGTAGAAACTGACATTGAAGATAATATCGAGAAAAAAGAAATGATACGATGTATATTCAATTTCATTCGCACTGACTTGTTCTTGAACCCGAGGATTGTTCCAATAGTTGATGTTGCAACAGATATCCTGTCTTCAGATACATTTTCAGTTGATGTTCGTGACTCCATCAAGAAGAATCTGCAGCGCACATTACAAAGAGAGTTTGGAGAATCGCTCACCTTCTTCAATGTGAAACACCGTGTATACTTGATGCCCGATAATCTGACAAAGCGAGAGATTGCTGCAGAGTGCGTAAACCTGAAAGCAGAAGTGAAAGCATTTGAACGAACGGACGGTGAAAGTAACATTGTGCGTGCAGCTACTTCACTGCGACACCAGATCAAAGATGCTCATTACAATGAACGTTGGCCGCCTCAGCCAGCAGAACTCACTTCAGATTACGTGAAGATACCAGATTCTCTTCGTGTATTTCTGCATACTTTGATTTGCGGGAGTGGGGGTAGCTCTGCGCGTGCCGACACACTGGTATGGTCGATGGCTCAAGATATCATCAATGCTGTACACCGGGGTACCATCAGAACATCGAAGCATGTCCTACTTCCGTGGGTCATGAAAACGCTCACCAGTAATACAGAGGTCATCAGAATATTGAATCGACTCGGGCACGGATGTTCGTACACAGTTCTGGAAGAAATCGAGACAGCGCTATGCATAGACAAATTAGCAAGTGTGGAGAAAGATACAGTACCACTTCCGTCACATGTGCACCCTTCGGTCCCGACTGTATTAGCATTCGATAACATCGACAGGCTAGAGGAATCGCTGAGTGGTGGCGGAACATCGCATCGCGTCAACGGTATCATCGTCCAACCGAAGTCGCAGTCGTGTTTGCCGCCCCAACCTCCATCGGCAGTATCCAAAGCAGATAAGAAGCGATCTATCCCGTCATCCAGCGATTTAGTTCCAATATACAGCGGTGGGAAACGAGAGGGCCCACCTGCAATCAAGCCTGCAGATCTTTCTGACACTCTTGCAGGCGCAACATCCCTTGTGCAGCGCCGAAATCACGTATGGATTATGACTCGCATGCTGGAACCATGCGACCAGACAATCAGTTCGTGGACTGGTTTCAACATCATGACTAGAGATCGTGTTCAGGTGACGGAAGATGTAGTTGGCTACCTGCCGACTATAAACGCGCCTGCCACAGATATGGCAACAGTGCAAGAAATCCTCAGAGAAGCTCTGAACATCATGTCATCACTTCAGCTTGAGCGTATACCGGTGGTGCTAGACCAGGCACTATTTGCTAAGGCGACCGAAATAGCATGGAAAGATGTCGATCGATATGGAAGAATCGTGCTCATGATGGGGAACTTCCATACCATCTGTAACTTCATGTCGAGCATTGGGAAAATGTTTGGAGATGCAGGCCTTCGGGATGTAGCTGTTGAGTCAGGAGTAATCGCTGAAGGTTCCATCAACAGGGTTCTGGAAGGCAAGCAATACAACCGTGCTGTGCGACTCCACAAGTTGATGTACGAGGTACTAATGCGCATCATTTGGAAGGGCTTCCAGGTGTGGATAGAAAGCAATCATCCTGACAAGGAACCCCAGATTCGAAGCACTGACCTCAAAATTCGCAGCATCAAGGAGGATGTTTGCCACGAGACTCTCGCTGCTGCTCTCGATGATGATTCATGTGTACAGAGCTTTGACATGTTCGCGAAATACCTACATTTTCTGCGAACCAAACATGGAGACCTGGCTCGCTTCTGGATGATGTATATTGATATGGTAGAGACCCTGCTGGGGTTGATTCGTGCGGATAGAGAAGGCGACTGGATGCTTCACTTGGCTTGTGTCAGAAGAGTGATCCCTTGGTGTTTCGCAATGAACAAGGTGAACTATGCTAGATATCTACCAGTGTACTATGCACAGATGACGCAACTCCACGAAACATGCCCCGAGTTGTACAGGCATTTCAATCAAGGCTACTTCTCCGTACAGCTTAGACCAGGGAATCCATTTGCCAGAATCGCTGTTGATCAGACAACAGAAGAAACAGTAAACAAAGATACGCAAACAGCTGGAGGAACACGAGGTTTTAGTCTTCGCCAAGGGGCTGTGTCACGATACTATCTAACTGCAGAAAATCGGGCTACTGCACTGAGGCAACTACGAGAAACTATCCTTGTGAATGGCAGCGACACATCTCACGCCAAGCACCCTGACTTGTCTACTTCTCGCATCAAACGTGATGAGTCTGGCGTCACAGCTATCTGTGATCTACTGGAAAATGACTGGACCAATCCATTCGCCGATGATCCGTCATGTCTTCTCAGTATATCTACCGGAGCGGCTGCGAGGGAGGACGTTTCTAATGACCTACTCAACACCCTGCAAAAGGGGGAAGCGGCGTATCAAAGCTTCCAGAAACGTCTTGAAGAGGGAACAGGCTTCCATGACACATTGAACAAGCTAAACTTGAAGACCTTTGGTAAGATCAAGCAGAAAGTTGTGAAGGGCACAAACAAGGAGATCGTCCTGAGAGCTGACAGACAACTGTTTGCCACCATGATACTCATCGCCAAGACAAGGAACCTCGACATGCAACTTGTCCTTTGTCACCCACTAGGGCCGTTACCATGGTCTTTGGCAAACGTTGATGGGTCAATGAAAAAAACGAACAAAGCTGCACTTGCGAAACACATGGAAGGTCTTGTGGAACCAGCCGAGAACGTTGACAAGCGAAGTGCAACAATAATTGATGCGATGGCTCTCATACAAAAGATGCATGGCGAGAACGACACGTTCGAAGAACTATCTGACCGCATCCTTGCTGCAGCGCTTCACGCTGGTCAAGGCAGTGAGCGCATCGATGTTGTCTTTGACACATACACAGAAGAATCCATCAAAGCAGCTGAGCGTGTGAACCGCGGTTCAAATGAAGGCATCAGTTTCAGCGAGATCAGACCCGCACACAAAATCATGAACTGGCGGCGTCTCCTTGCTTGCAGCCAGACAAAGGAGAAACTGGTTGTGTTTCTGGCGGAGTCGTGGAAACATGAAACAAATCGCGAAAAGCTAGGCAACAGAACACTGTATGTCACCTGTGGTGAAAAATGTCTGGTACTGACCCGCGATAGGTGGAAGTTGGTGCAAGCACTCGAATGTAGCCACGAGGAAGCAGACACGCGTATGTTTCTCCACGCAAAGCACGCCGCTACCCACTACAAGACGATCATCTTAGTGGCAGATGACACCGACGTTCTGATCATCAGTCTTCATCTCAGCAGAACCATCGATAGTCAGCTCTTCATCAGACGAGGAACAAAGGTTCGAGTCAGAATGATCGACGTTGGAAAGTTGGCTGCGGTATTGGGGTCTGGAGTTTGCAGTGCATTGCCAGGGCTTCATGCATGGAGCGGGTGTGACACTGTGAGTGCTCTGGCTAGCCAAGGAAAGATAAAGGCTTTGAAGCTTGTGCAAGCGAATGAGCTGTATCTTCAAGCATTCACAGATCTGGGATCTTCGTGGAATGTACCAACAGACGTCTTCAATAGCATTCAGGCCTTCACGTGTCAGCTGTACGCCAAGAACACGAAGATCGTCGGTGTTAATTCGCTCCGTTATCACATGTTCTGTGCAAAGAAGGGCCAGATCGAATCTGGACAATTGCCGCCTTGTGAAGACTCCTTGATGCAGCATACGCTTAGGGCCAACTATCAGGCGGCTATCTGGCGACGCAGCCTTGAAAACCTACCAGACGTCCCAACACCATCAGCAGGACATGGTTGGGAACTCGATGATGGCGGTTCGCTCACAATCCGATGGATGGCGGGTCTACCAGCTCCAGATGTCGTCTTGAATCTCATCTCATGCACATGCAGAAGGACGTGTCGACCGTCAGATTGCTCCTGCATACTGAATGGGTTGAAGTGCACTGTTGTGTGTAAGCTGCAGGGATGCTCCAACATGGTGCAGGATGATGCTATCGTGGCTCAGGATGCCAATGACTCTGATGGCGACTCTGATGATTAACTTTGTGTGCACTGTATATTGTATAGCATATGTTGTTCTCTATTATAATGCAGGCCAAATTGCCTGAAAATCTTTATAGACAGATAAACGGTTTAGCAAAATGTATAATTTGGAAGATCATACCGGTGTTATTTGACTAAAACATGACATGTTCAATGATACCTCCGCTTGCTTATTAGGAATATACATCGTATGGTGTTAAAATCAGCTCCATACGTCTTTCCAAACTCTAGTAATGAATAATTAATATAATTGGCGGCCATTTTGAAATCCAAGATGGCCACCAAAGTGCAGATTTCCTATGTAACAATTTCCGCCTGCTTATTAGATATCGTATGGTGTTAAAATCCTCTCCGTACGACATTCCTAACTTGCGTTATCGTCAGAATAGATAATGCCAGCGGCGGCCTAAGTCATTTTATGCCTCTTTACATTTATTTGTTGTAAACTCGTGGTGGATGATATGTTTTAGTTTTTGAGTTATTTTTATAGACAGATAAACGGTGTAGCACAATGCATAATTTGGAAAATCATACCAGTGTTGTTTCACTAAAAAAAGTACAAGTCTAATAATAAAATATTGAAAAATATATGATTTTTTTTCGATAATTGATTTTTATAATAATTAATCTAAAACAAAATGCTTCATATTATTTTTTATTTAGACGGTACACATCGGACGTATATTTAGTCGTCAACCGCACATCGATAGCTAGTATAGAAGTCCAGATACACGTGCAACAATGTACCCCACCAAATGGGCATTTTCGAGCTGGGTGGTTTCAAAGATGGCGTCCATCCGGGCACTAAGCTACCGTTCTCAGATGTCCATCACACCTTTTCTGACACTTGAGACATTGGTCTAATGGAAAATCATAATGAGAATTACTCCCCCCGCCGGAGCATTACTTTTGGTCTGGCTCAAGGACTACTTGTCATGATGTTAAAACCTGTCCATGAGCTGACTTTCTGATGAAGTGGGTCGAGCAAACGCGTCAACACCCACAAGTGGTTTCTCCTCTGTGCTTTAGAAGCTGCATCTTCAAGAGTTCCAGACAAATCAGCTGGTTGTATTGCTGGCGGACCTTTTCTTTTCCCGACACTATACACTGGTAGCAGTTTATCCGATGATTGAATGGATCGTTTCTTCTCTTGTTTATCAACAACAGATGTTTTCTGTGCGGGCATACACGAAACTGATTTTGGTTGGACAATGATTCCATTGACTCTATGTGATGTTCCACCTCCACTCAGGGATTCTTCTAACCTGTCAATGTTGTCAAACGCTAATACTGTCGGGACAGAGTGGTGCACATCTGAAGCTCGCTTGCTCATTGAGCGGCTCTGCTCCGACCAAGCTAGCCTGCGCGCTCCCGGCCGCGGACGATTTCACCCGCCTGCTCGCCGAGTTTCCCACCCTCACGCAGCTGACGTTTTCAGCCGTCACCGTCAAGCATGGCGTCGAACACCACATCCCGACCACAGGTCCACCGGTCTACGTCAGGGCTCGCAGCCTCGACACGGCCAAACTCGCCATGGCGAAGGCGGAATTCGACGCGCTGGAGTGATTGGGCATTGTGCGGCGCTCGAATAGCGCGTGGGCCTCACCCCTGCACATCGTGCCCAAACCGGGTGGCGGATGGCGACCATGCGGCGATTACCGCCGCCTCAACGACGCCACCACCCCCGACCGGTACCCGATACTACACATACAGGACTTTTCCGCCCGTTTGGCGGGGCGGGTGATCTTCTCCAAGGTCGACCTTATTCGGGGCTACCACCAGATACCTGTCCGGCCGGCCGACGTTCCGAAGACGGCTGTAATTACACCTTTTGGCCTCTTCGAGTTCCTCCGAATGCCGTTCGGCCTTAAGAACGCGGCCCAGGCCTTCCAGCGGCTGATGGACAGTGTGCTGCGCGATCTCACCTTTCTGTTCGTTTACCTGGATGACATTCTCATCGCCAGCACTTCCCGGGCGGAGCACCTCATCCACCTGCGCACGCTTTTCGAGCGCCTCGGCCAGCACGGCCTCATCATCAACCCGGCGAAATGCCAGTTTGGCGTAACGGCCGTCGACTTCCTGGGGCACCGCATCACGAAGCGCGGGGCTGTCCCGCTGCCTACCAAGGTGGAGGCAGTCACAAGTTTCCCGCGCCCCCGCTCCATCAAGGCCCTACAGGAATTTTTGGGGATGGTAAATTTTTACCACCGGTTTATGCCTCGCGCCGCCCAACTCATGCGCCCCCTGTACGAAGCCCTCCGGGGCAAGCCGGCCAAGCACGACGTCGCCTGGACCACAGAGATGGACGCGGCGTTCATGGGCGCTAAGCTGGCCCTCGCCAACGCGACCATGCTGGCACACCCGGCGCTCGACGCACCCATCGCCCTCACCACGGACGCTTCCGACTACGCGGTGGGCGCCATGCATGAACAGTGGGTGAACGGGGCTTGGCAACCGCTGGCCTTCTTCAGCCGGCAGCTTCGCCCTAACGAGCGCAAGTATAGCGATGTTGTTGATGCCAGTCCCGCTGGCATCAACAACATCCGCCGACATGGTGCAGGCCTTCATTGGCACTTGGATTGCCCGTTTCGGCACGCCCTCGGACATCTCCTCCGACAGAGGTCCGCAATTCACCTCCGAGCTTTGGGGCGCGGTCGCCCAGGCCTTGGGGGTCAAGCTTCACCGCACCACGGCCTACCACCCCCAAGCCAACGGCTTGTGCGAGCGGTTCCACTGCTCGATGAAGGCCGCTCTCAGAGCCAGCCTCCAGGACGACGGTTGGACCGACAGGCTCCCGTGGGTCCTATTGGGCCTCCGAACGGCCCCTAAAGAGGACCTACAGGCTTCCACCGCCGAGCTGGTCTATGGCCAGCCACTGCGCGTGCCGGGCGAATTCATCACTGACGCCACCGGCCCCTGGTCCGTGGCTCACCAACGCTCGGACCTCCAGGAGGCCGCCAGGAGATTTGCCCCCGTGCTCACGTCCCACCACGGCTGCCACCTACCCCACGTCGCCCCAGCACTTCGCACTGCGGAGTACGTTTTTATCCGGCACAACGCACACCGGGGACCGCTCCGGCCGCCGTACGATGGACCTTTCCGGGTCCTGCAGAGGGACGACAAATCATTCATCGTCGACATCGGTGGCAAGCCGGACCGTATCTCCATGGACCGCCTCAAGCCGGCCCATTTGGACCTCGACCAACCTCCAGGGTTGGCCCTTCCTCCACGACGGGGCCGTCCCCCGTCAACCAAGCCCCCCGCCCGACCATCCACCGCCACGCCGCCTACCACCCCCACACGAATCGCCAGGGGTCGTTTCGGCCGGGTCATCAGGACCCCCCTCAAACGGACTCTCCCGGTGCAGGTTAATTCTGGGGGGGCGCATGTAGCGGTTACCGGAAGCATGACACAATTACCGTGCACCGGCCGATGACGCAACCGGCGAGCGGTCACGTGTCCGGACTCGCCCGGGCGTGTCCAGACTTGCCCTTCTCGGGCGAACACGTGGCTTACCGATTTTGCATACCACGCCCCGCCTGAGAGGCGTGGCTTTTGTGTGTTCAGTTTGCGATATAAATTGCCGCCCGTTCGAGGGGCAGATTCAGTGTGCTTTTGAGTTCTTTGGTTTTGAGCTAAATAAATAGCTCGGTGAAACTTCGTTCCTGTGTCGTCCATTTTGTCTGGCTTTATATTGCGAGCACAGCTCCCACACCAGGAAGCATTTTCATTCCAGAAAACATTTTACACGAACAGTAGACCACAGGTAGGTCATGGGACAAATCGGTCGAACAAAGTCGAAATCGGTGGAACAAATCTCCGTGTACAGCTTTACCTGTACCTTACATTCACAATTTAAGAAAGTCGCTGAAAAGGTGTGCTCGTGTACACTCAGCACGGTAATTCCGGGCTGCACCGAGGAGGTGAACTGTCCAAGGATCAACATCAAAAACAACAGCGAGTCCCTCATCCCAGATCCGTTTACTAACACTGCAGCAGAATCACTGAACTCGAACCACAAAAATTATTTTATTTCTGGACCGTGATGTGTCCAACAGATGGTCATGATTTGTCCTGGTGCTTCAAGATAAGATGGTTTCATGAGGAAGTGCAGACCACAAGTTTCACACAGGTTCCTTTCTCCTGAATAATTCTCAAACATTCCTTTTAAAATGCTTGTTTTTTTCGGAAATATCTCCCTCATGATACAGAACATAAACAAGAACAAGTCAGGGTACGACGATGGTTCACGAGCGAGCGGTATTCAATGACAAAGGACGGACTATAACCGAAACAGGCCCGGACAGGCCAGGCCCGGAAATGTCAAAACGAAGGTTACTGACCTTGAAATGAGATAGAAAATAATGTATAATCAGTTATGAGGTTAGTTAGCTACACACTACCGAAAATTCGGCGAAAAAAATAATAATAATAATAATAATAATAAATAAATAAATAAAAAAGGAAAAAAGGGAAATTCGAGCTCCGTGGGGCTAGACACGTGACATTGGCCTAACCAAATATCAAAACCCCTGTCAGATTCCACCAACTCCCTCGGAGAAGATGTAGCTTGAACTCCATTACCCCCTAAAAAGACATCTTTTTCAGGCGTGGCTTTGCCTACAATGGGCGCAATACGCCCACTCTAGGCAGGACACAACTAGATCATGATATCAACCTCCCACCCAAGTTTCATCAAGATCGGATGATATCATCGGGTAGTTATGCTGCGGACAGACAGACACACAGACACAGACACACACACAGACACACACACACACACACACACACACACACACACACACACACACAGACAGACACACACACATGACGAATATAGTGGTCACTTGACAAGTCAGGAGACGACGATGGTTCACGAGCGAGCGGTATTCAATGACAAAGGACGGACTACTTTGAAATGGCCGTCCTTTGTGACCTTTAAAAGTCAAAACCGACATTGAAAATATATAAATAGGAATGTGTTATCTGTTATGAGACTAGTTAGCTACACAATACCGAAAATTCGATTCGATTCCGACAACTTTGAAAATTTGACCTTTGTGATCTTGAAATGTCAAAACGAATGTTACTGACCTTGAAATGAGATATAAAATAATGTACAATCAGTTATGAGGTTAGTTAGCTACACAATACCAAAAATTCGGTTTGATTCCGCCAACTTTGAAAATTTGACCGTTGTGACCTTGAAATGTCAAAACGAAGGTTCTGAAATTTGTTGGAAAACTTGTATTTCATGATGTATGTGATAATATAAGATCATGTATGACATTTCACCCTATCAGGAAGCGAACAATGTAATAAAACCATCAAAAATCGACTTTCTAAATTTCGTGACCTTGTGACCTTGACCTTGGGGCGAAATGTAAAATCTAGCTCCATGGGGCTAGACACATGACATTGGCCTAACCAAATATCGAAACCCCTGTCAAATTCCCCCAACTCCCTCGGAGAAGACGTAGCTTGAACTCGATTACCCCCTAAAAAGACATCTTTTTCGGGCGTCGCTCCGCCCACAATGGGCACAATACGCCCACTCCAGGCAGGACACAACAAGATCATGATATCAACCTCCCACCCAAGTTTCATCAAGATCGCATGATATCATCGGGTAGTTATGCTGCGGACAGACAGACAGACACACACACACACACACACACACACACACACACACACACACACACACAGACAGACACACACACATGACGAATATCGTGGTCACTTGACAAGTCAGGAGACGACGATGGTTCACGAGCGAGCGGTATTCAATGACAAAGGACGGACTACTTTGAAATGGCCGTCCTTTGTGACCGTTAAAAGTCAAAACCGACATTGAAAATATATAAATAGGAATGTGTTATCTGTTATGAGACTAGTTAGCTGCACAATACCGAAAATTCGATTCGATTCCGACAACTTTGAAAATTTGACCTTTGTGACCTTGAAATGTCAAAACGAAGGTTACTGACCTTGAAATGAGATAGAAAACAATGTGCAATCAGTTATGAGGTTAGTTAGCTACACAATACCGAAAATTCGGTTTGACTCCGCCAACTTTGAAAATTTGACCTTTGTGACCTTGAAATGTCAAAACGAAGGTTACTGACCTTGAAATGAGATAGAAAATAATGTATAATCAGTTATGAGGTTAGTTAGCTACACAATACCAAAAATTCGGTTCGATTCAGCCAACTTTGAAAATTTGACCTTTGTGACCTTGAAATGTCAAAACGAAGGTTACTGACCTTGAAATGAGATAGAAAATAATGTATAATCAGTTATGAGGTTAGTTAGCTACACAATACCAAAAATTCGGTTCGATTCAGCCAACTTTGAAAATTTGACCTTTGTGACCTTGAAATGTCAAAACGAAGGTTACTGACCTTGAAATGAGATAGAAAAGAATGTATAATCAGTTATGAGGTTAGTTAGCTACACAATACTGAAAATTCGGTTTGATTCCGCCAACTTTGAAAATTTGACCTTTGTGACCTTGAAATGTCAAAACGAAGGTTACTGACCTTGAAATGAGATATAAAATAATGTATAATCAGTTATGAGGTTAGTTAGCTACACAATACCAAAAATTCGGTTCGATTCCGCCAACTTTGAAAATTTTACCTTTGTGACCTTCAAAGGTCAAAGGTCGAAGATTCTGAAATTTGTTGGAAAACTTGTATTTCATGATGTATGTGATAATATAAGATCATGTACGACATTTCACCCTATCAGGAAGCGAACAATGTAATAAAACCATCAAAAATCGACTTTCTAAATTTCGTGACCTTGTGACCTTGACCTTGGGACGAAAATGAAAAATCTAGCTCCATGGGGCTAGACACGTGACATTGGCCTAACCAAATATCGAAACCCCTGTCAAATTCCACCAAACCCCTCGGAGAAGATGTAGCTTGAACTCGATTACCCCCTAAAAAGACATGTTTTTCAGGCGTCGCTCCGCCCACAATACGCCCACTCCAGGCAGGACACAACTAGATCATGATATCAACCTCCCACCCAAGTTTCATCAAGATCGCATGATATCATCGGGTAGTTATGCTGCGGACAGACAGACAGACAGACAGAGACACACACACACACACACACACACACACACACACACACACACACACACACACACACACACACACACACACACACACTCACACACACACGACGAATATACTGTAGTGAGTGTAGTGGTCACTTGATAACTCGTGAACCAATAGCACTCGGTGGAGAGCATACCTCCGCCAGGCTGAACGGTTTATGTTTCGTATCCCACTGATAGGTCATGTTCATGTCTGGATTCGGACCTGAACCAAAATCGAATCGCTTGTTCTTGTCACCTCACCAACTCATCCCACAAGTTTTGTCATAATCCGTCCACAACTCTTTGAGGAATCGTACAATATATTTTTTTGGCCCCTTCTCTCAATGGTGAAGAATTCCAAAAAAAAATTCCACAGCATGGACATGGTACGTTGTGTCAACTGTACGAACACAACAACGTTGGGTCAACGTTGGAAAATTGACGTCGCGTTTGCAACCAATAAACAACGTTGGGCCAACGTTGGAAAATAGACATCGCGTTTGCAACCAATAAACAACGACACCCAGATGTCAACAATTCGCTTACAACCAATTGACGAAATGCCAACGTTGGCAAAACGTTGTTGTGTTAGCTGAGACAGCACGGCAATGGTATGAAACAGCATGCAAAGCACGCACACGGCATGACACGGCAAGGATATGACATGACACAGCATGAACACGACACCGCACGGACGCGACACAGCACAGACATGGCACGACACAGCACACACATGGCATGGACACAACACAGACACTGCACAGTATGCACACGATGGTGGGGGCACGACATGGCATGACACAGCATAAATACGGCATGGACATTATGGTGGTGAAACACAACCCAACACAGCATGCAAACGGGAGGATACAGCACAGACACAGCATGGACGTGACACAGACACGGCATGACACAGCATGGGCACAATATGGACCGAATGGTGAGACTAATTTTGTCTCGAATAGTTTCTTCACAATCCCACTGATCAGTTTCAACATATTGATAACCTCAGAACCTTCAGTGTTGCTGATGACGGTGGAATCAATATCAGAATCTGACCTCGAAATACACTGTTTCTTTATGCAAGCCACCATTTGGATCAAGGTGGGTTCTGAGTATGACATCACTGGCAAAAATCGACACTTCAAGGATTCTTTTTGGCACTTTGTGATTGGTTTAAAAAATTCACATTTTCTTCCCTTCAAATTAGACCGTGATTAATGATTTTCAATTGTTTTTCAAAACAAAAAAACATAGAATTGATTTATTAAAATTTTCTTCCTTTTTTCTGGTTTTGCTCACATTGGTTGGTGACATTTGAAGAAGTCCCATATGGCAAAGAGAAAAGTCCCACGTTAGAAAGAGAAAACTTCCACGTGGCAAAGAGAAAAGTCCCACATGGCAAAGAGAAAAGTCCCACGTGGCAAAGAGATAAGTCCCACGTGGCAAAGAGAAAAGTCCCACGTGGCAAAGAGAAAAATCCCACGTGGCAAAGAGAAAAGTCCCACGTGGCAAAGAGAAAAGTCCCACATGGCAAAGAGAAAAGCCCCACATGGCAAAGAGAAAAGCCCCACGTGGCAAAGAGAAAAGTCCCACATGGCAAAGAGAAAAGTCCCACATGGCAAAGAGAAAACTTCCACGTGGCAAAGAGAAAAGTCCCACGTTAGAAAGAGAAAAGTCCCACGTGGCAAAGAGATAAGTTCCACGTGGCAAAGAGAAAAGTCCCACGTGGCAAAGAGAAAAGTCCCACGTGGCAAAGAGAAAAGTCCCACGTGGCAAAGAGAAAAGTCCCACATGGCAAAGAGAAAAGTCCCACGTGGCAAAGAGAAAAGTCCCACGTGGCAAAGAGAAAACTCCCACATGGCAAAGAGAAAAGTCCCACATGGCAAAGACAAAAGTCCCATGTGGCAAAGAGAAAAGTCCCACGTGGCAAAGACAAAAGTCCCATGTGGCAAAGAGAAAACTCCCACGTGGAAATGAGAAAGGTCCCACGTGGCAAAGAGAAAAGTCCCATGTGACAAAGAGAAAAGTCCCACGTGGCAAAGACAAAAGTCCCATGTGGCAAAGAGAAAACTCCCACGTGGAAATGAGAAAGGTCCCACGTGGCAAAGACAAAAGTCCCATGTGGCAAAGAGAAAACTCCCACGTGGAAATGAGAAAGGTCCCACGTGGCAAAGAGAAAAGTCCCATGTGACAAAGAGAAAAGTCCCATGTGGCAAAGAGAAAAGTCCCACATGGCAAAGAGAAAAGTCCCACGTGACAAAGAGAAAAGTCCCACATGGCAAAGAGAAAAGTCCCACGTGACAAAGAGAAAAGCCCCACATGGCAAAGAGAAAAGTCGCACATGGCAAAGAGAAAGGTCCCACGTGGTAAAGATAAAAGTCCCACATGGAAAAGAGAAAAGTCCCATGTAGCAAAGAGAAAGGTCCCACGTGGAAATGAGAAAGGTCCCATTGGCAAAGAGAAAAGTCCCACATGGCAAAGACAAAAGTCCCACGTGACAAAGAGAAAAGCCCCACATGGCAAAGAGAAAAGTCGCACATGGCAAAGAGAAAGGTCCCACGTGGTAAAGAGAAAAGTCCCACGTGGTAAAGATAAAAGTCCCATGTAGCAAAGAGAAAGGTCCCACGTGGAAATGAGAAAGGTCCCATTGGCAAAGAGAAAAGTCCCACATGGCAAAGACAAAAGTCCCACGTGACAAAGAGAAAAGTCCCACGTCGAAATGAGAAAAGTCCCACGTGGCAAAAAGAAAAGTCCCACATGGCAAAGAGAAAAGTCAAGGAAGACAAGGAAGACTAAATCTGGATTTAATATGTGTACCAACAAACTCTGGACTACTCCTTTTTAAAGGCGACTCCTGAAATCTTCAATTTAGACTAGAATGGGGACATTTGACAGGACATCCACCTTAAATTGGTCTCCTAAAGGATGGGACATTAAGCTGACTGTCCCATTATGAAGCAACATCCAAGCAGTGTTTCACATTGATGACAGTTTATAGTGGGATGCAATAACACTGTGAATGAAATTCATACAAAGGCAAGTTAAAATACTCCTCACAGCTCCCCTGTATGACCACAAATGTGTCCTGTTCAACTAACCTGAAAAAGTACCATCTAGGGCCCTGTTGTCTGTGCCTTTTCCGAGGGTAAACTTTACAATTCCCACTTACCTGCTGCCATAGGAATGGATGATTTACTCCCAATGAGTAGCAAAACAACCATGAGAAATCACGTCCTTTCTGGTGCACACCAACCAGCTAACCTGGTAACTGCTTATTTTACAATACTAGTGCACCCGCAGACTCCGGGAGGGGCAGGATGGTCATTCCTCTTTGGGATATTGTGGCGGACACGATGGCTCGCTGGCGCCATGACATCATTCCGCGCACCAAGAGGGTGTCGGCCACGCCCGAGGGGTAGGCGTGGCCTCGGCATATACACGGGGCTCACAGCCCCGAGCACGGCAGTGCTACAGTTTGAGCTATTGAATAAAGACTCTTTTCACCTTACGCGTTGTGGCTTACCTTCATTGGCAAACAAGTTGCGTGCGTAGCACCACGCTACAATATACAGATTACAGTCAATCTATGCTCTGGTCTCAAGAACATTGGGTGTGTTTTCATTTACCAAGTTTCTTGTGAAGAGATCGCCAAGTGGTTTAAGCATTTGAGCAAGAACTCCATTCAAACCCGTTAAGGAACGGCTGGCTTGGCAAGCGCTAGCTAGCTGCTTTGTAAAGGAGCACAATCCGAGCTTCTCCCTTTCAGTTTTGTATCAAACAGCAGGAGCGAGTTTCAAAAGTTCGCCACGAAAAATGCCACGGCAGCGCGGAAAGAGCCATGTTATTAACCCAACATTTGTGGGTTATATAGAGTGCATTAGATCTTCGCTCAGTTCTGTAAGTAAACCTTACTTCACGGATGTCGGGATTCCTCCAAATTTCTTCATTTCGTATGACAAACAGCATTAGCAACTGTTTAAAAAGCTAAGCATACGTGTTTGTGGTTTATAATATTTGTACTTCCTGTCGAAGCCGTTTGCTCCCATGGAAACGCCATTACAACTACAGTATAAGCTATTTATACACATTATCACCACAGGAAAAACGTCTTGGGGGAATTGGGACATTATTAGTACTAGTACCCGACTGCAAAGCCGCAATGAGCCAGCGAAGCCAAAACCTCTTGCCACTATTTTACCCATCACTATCACTATGGCATCAGTAGGTTAGGTAGTTGGTAGTAGGTAGGTGTAGTAGGTACCGTACCTGGTAAGACTTGGTAAAAGAGAAGAGCAGACAGTCCTCCCCAATACCTACATACAATAAATGTCACAAGAAGCTTAAGGAAGTAACTATACGATGTGCTAGCTTAGGGCCTATTGTAAGAAATTTTAACTGGGCTTAACATACGTTTTCACAGTATGTGTGTAGTCTTCTAACTTCAGTCACTGTCAGGACTGGTTCTCTCCGGGCACGGCGGCTTCCACCACCAGAAGAAGTTAGCTTGCAGTAAGATCAGTGCCGACAGATCAGACGATAGCGCCGTTTCAACGGCAATGTGTGACTGTCGTTAATCAAACCGTGTCGATGGCGCTGATTGGCTGACCTAAGCTGATCGCTGATTGGTCAGCTCACAAAATTTCGCAAATTCAGACCTAAAATGACACCATTTGCATTCTGGATGAGATTGAAATTGATAAAATTTACTTCTTGATTAATTCGGTGAATTTCGTCTCAACTTCGGATATTTCCGGCCGTGTAAAAATATCCCCTACGGCCGCGAGATTTCTAAAAAATAATTCTTCGTCAATTTTAGAATATTTGACGCCGTTTTCACCCTCCGAAACGCGTAATAAGCTTTTTTGAAATATTTTTTCGATTGCTCGAATGTTATTGGTTCCGGTGTTTGGTGTCAATTTTCGTTGAAGATAACGAGGTTGGTCTTAAAGTATTTTAATTACAAATTAGAGGTGCGTAAGATTGTGAATCAAACAAAGACGGGTGAAACAAACTCCTATTGAACTTTTTCGCAATTTTTTAATGCATACTTCCGCATCCGGAAGATGGCGGCCTCCATTGAGTGATTTGGTTTTTGAAATATTTTTTCAAATGCTCGAATCTCATTGGTTCCGGTGTTTGGTGATGATTTTCGTTGAATTAACCAGGCTCGTGCGGGCCGAGGTTGGTCTTAAAGTATTTTAATTACAAATTAGAGGTGCGTAAGATTGTGAATCAAACAAAGACTGGTGAAACAGACTCCTATTGAACTTTTTTCAATTTGTTATGCATACTTCCGCATCCGCAAGATGGCGGCCTCCATTGAGCGATTTGGTGCATCAAAGCTTCGAAATTCTCAAGCCAAGGGATCCAGAAAAATCTGGCTTTTCAACATAATACGTATGCGTTCATTGACAACACCGCCTTCGCCGGCTATTATTGTTTTGTAATACCATTAACAATATGCGATTATCATTAATTTTGTTGTTAAAAGCGTCTTTGGAAAAACGCCACGACATATCTGCTTCTTTGGACAAACACCACGATAAAGCTAAATTAACATTGATATACACCTCAACATACAACGCCATTCATGGCAATAGCTGGGAAAACCCGCTTGGGGGTGAAAATCCCCCTTGGGGAGGAGGGGTGGGGGGAATGAATGCGCTTCAACCTTCATTATGTAACCCTTCGTCATCCTGTCAAGTTTGGTTAAGATTGGATAAGTAACGACAGAATGTATTGGCATCAAAAATTCATCAGACAGGTAGACAGAAATGGCGTATTTTAGTATGATGATACCAGCAGGGACCTGCGGAACTCTCCCTTTTTTGGGCAGTGTATAGGCAACGAAGCGTTGCATTGCATGCTCCCAGAAGTTTGGGTTTTGGAAATGTAAAGGTAGGGCATGGCAATTGTGAATATGACAGGTTCGACAATGTGTTCGGCCTGAACTGCATGAGATTTAAATGCAGTGGTGATAGTACCAAGAAAGAACATTTAATCAAATGCCTTTTGCTGGTGGAATGTTCGTTTTGTTTTAACCACCGCTCTGGTCACCCCGAAGCATTTGTATTTTCATATCCTAAAAATAAACATTTCACGACGGGTTTACCCACCGAGGCCTTCGACCAGCTTCTGGGGAGCATTATGGACATGTTATGGGACGTCTTCACCATGGACCATGGACATGTAAACGGGGAGTCTTCAGTCTTCACCATGGACCATGGACATGTTATGAGGCGTCTTAACCATGGGCTATGGACATGTTGCGGGGCGTCTTCACCAAGGACCATAGACATGTTACGGGGATTCCTGTACTTCCCCATGCATTCCATGGCCTGTGACGTATGTATTAGCTGCACTTCCATAACAGTCTTCACCATGGACCATGGACATGTAACGGGGAGTCTTCACCAAGGACCATAGACATGTTACGGGGATACCTGTACTTCCCCATGCATTCCATGGCCTGTGACGCATATATTAGCTGTACTTCCATAACATTCTTCACCATGGACCATGGACATGTAACGGCGAGTCTTCACCAAGGACCATAGACATGTTACGGAGATTCCTGTACTTCCCCATGCATTCCATGGCCTGTGACGCATGTATTAGCTGTACTTCCATAACAGTCTTCACCATGGACCATGGACATGTAACGGCAAGTCTTCACCATGGACCATGGACATGTTATGAGGCATCTTAACCATGGGCCATGGACATGTTGCGGAGCGTCTTCACCATGGACCATGGACATGTTGCGGAGCGTCTTCACCAGGGACCATGGACATGTTACGGGGCGTCTTCACCATGGGCCATGGACATGTTACGGGGCGTCTTCACCATGGACATGTTACAGGGCGTCTTCACCATGGACATGTTACGGGGCGTCTTCACCATGGACATGTTACGGGGCGTCTTCACCATGGACATGTTACAGGGCGTCTTCACCATGGACCATGGACATGTTACAGGGCGTCTTCACCATGGACCATGGACAAGTTACGGGGCATCTTCACCATGGACCATGGACGTATTACGGGGCGTCTTCACCATGGACCATGGACATGTTATGGGGCGTTTTCACCATGGGCCATGGAAATTTTGTGGGGCGTCTTCACCATGGACCATGGACATGTTACGGGGCGTCTTCACCATTGGCCATGGACATGTTATGGGGCGTCTTCACCATGGACATGTTACGGGGCGTCTTCACCATGGACATGTTATGAGGCGTCTTCACCATGGACATGTTACGGGGCGTCTTGACCATGGACATGTTACGGGGCATCTTCACCATGGACAAGTTACGGGGCGTCTTCACCATGGACCATGGACATGCTACGGGGCGTCTTCACCATGGGCCATGGACATGTTACGGGGCGTCTTCACCATGGACATGTTACGGGGCGTCTTCACCATGGACATGTTATGAGGCGTCTTCACCATGGACATGTTACGGGGCGTCTTCACCATGGACATGTTACGGGGCATCTTCACCATGGACAAGTTACGGGGCGTTTTCACCATGGACCATGGACCATGCAGGGGCGTATCTACGGAAAATAGCGCCTATGGCAAGCACTAAAATTGCGCCCCTGTCCAAACATCTGACACCCATCTTTTAGATAACTTTACCATAAAATCAGCTCAAAAATACAAGTCAAGCTCGTTAATCTTTTAATTAACAAATTATGGCACTGCATGAAAATTACAACTGCACCTTCCTTGCTTTCACTGATGCAAATTGGTCTATGATGTGCTCAAAATCAGTTTTTTCAGTTTCTTCTCTTTCTACACTCAGCAGAACAAGATCACAGAGTCTGCCTTGATCCATGGAGGCTCTAAAATACGAAAGTATTAGTTTTAACTTACTGAATCATCTCTCACAGCTGGCGATGGAAACTGCGATGGTTAGCATTATCTGAATAGCAATGCGAAGATTGGGGAAGACGCTCTCATCTCCATACTGAACAATTAATTCGAGAAGCTCTTCAGGTCTTGATATTTTCATGTTGGCCCGACTTGATAGCAACATTCTGCAATCCAAAATTTCTTCATACAGCTGCTGTCCATCAACATCAGAGCTGTACAATTCGCCCAAATTTTCGCACTTCTTCTTTAGGTCGTTACTGTCGGCGCCGTAACACAGTCCATCGACATCGAGAAGGAACCCAAACTTGGCGTCAGTGTCGTGCAAACGAGCGAACCTTTCATCCATTTCTCTGTGAAGACGGTCGAGTGTTCCCTTCATGACTCTTTCCATTTCCTCCTTGGCTGTTAACCCAGCGTCTCTCGAGTTCTCATCAGCCATTCGTTTCTTTCGTCTCTGACGTCTTTCAACTTCAATATTCCATTCTTGACAGAGACCGAGTCCTTCTTCGAGTGACACACTGACCAACACTTCTCTTTCATCATCAAAATGATCTCGGAGGGCTTTCAAATCCAGGGCAGCATCGTGGAAGTTCATGCGAGGATCCTGCAGCCTCTTTTGAATACGGTCAATGCGAATGAGTACTTTGTTCTAAAATCCTAGCAAAGTCAGAAAATCGTAACTCAACATGCGGTTATACAGCTGCCTTGCGTCACTTCTTGTTTCACTGGTCTCGTTTTCATTGTCTATCATGTCCTGGAGAGCTTGAAGTATCTCCTCAAGGTACTTGTTGACGGGCTTCACTGCTTCTGTCCTTGCACTCCACCTGGTTTCGGACTCCGACTTAACAACCACAGGCACTGCGTTTTTGAGTTTTTCCCAGCGCTGTGTTGAATGAGAGAAGAACACATAGAGAGCTTCGATGGTTCCAAAAAACGTGACCATCATTGTATCCTGCTTGGCTGCATGTACACCCACCAAGTTGAGAGAGTGATTGTCGCAATTCACAAACACTGCCAGGTTGTTTTTCTCACTTATTCTTTGATGAACACCACTTCTGTGTCCAGCCATCACAGCAGCGTTGTCATAGCACTGTGACCGACAATCTTATAGCTCCATTTCGTCCTTCTCTAGCTGTTTCAAGATGTCTTCAACCAAGCTCTCAGCATCCTTCTGGATTATCTGGATAAAACCAAGGAAGGACTCTCTAACACGGACTGTTTTCCTCTCAAAATCAACTTCCACGTACCTCACTACTTCTGACATCTGCTCACGGTGTGCCTGATCAGGAGTCGAGTCGAACATGAGACCACAGTACTTGGCTTTACGAATGCTTCTCAGTAAACTCTGGCGAACAGTGGATGCTATCATGTGGATGAATTCGTTCTGGACACCCGGTGAAAGATAAGACGTGAATCCAGGATGACTTTCCACACGAGTGAGGTGTTCTTTCATGACAGGGTCAAAGATGGCCAGTAGTTTCAGAAAGCCAAGGAAATTTGCCACATTGGAGTCATCGTCCAGCTGAAGTGACTCCCTGTGTCCTCGCAAAGCCAGGTTCTGAGTCGCAAGGAATTTTATGCAGTGAAGGATTCTCGTCAAGATATCACGCCACTTCTGCTTTTCCTTCTCAATCTGTGACTGAAGTTCCGCGTCAATAACTCCTCTGTTTTCAGCTAAATTTCTTTCCATTTCGTTCCACTGTGTGAAGCACTCCCGATGATTCTTAGCATTTTCAGGAACACTAATCCTTTCAGGTGCTTTCAACTGGTTGAATCCACTTTCCTGCTCCAATGAGGATTGATGGTCTGACCAGGAACGGGAATAGAGAAGACAACAGATACAAAATGCAGACTTTTTAGAAGGGGAATAGACCAGCCATGAGCGAGTCACTTCCTCACCACGACCATTTCCCAATTTCCTCTTGAACCAAGTTTTGTTCATTGAGCGGTTATTTGTTGGTAGGAAAGGCCCCTCACTGTTCTGGAAATACTTCGAACCCAGCTTTATTATTTCTGTTCTCAACGTGTCAGGCAGAATTGCTTTTCCAGTATCCTTGTCGAACTTCAGAAGTCCAATGTCATGCTGTTCAATCACTTCTGATATGACAGTTCGAGGCACTTCAACACCATCCAGTTCACTATGTTCAGTGTCGTCAGGTTCAATCTCGTCAGGTAAAATATCGTCAATAAACTCAACATCACCACCACCACCATTGTCTTCCCCTCTTGACATGTCCACGTTCTCTCTGGCAGCCTCACTTTTAATCTCGTCATACTCGGATTTATCTGACTTAACTTCCTCCTCGGCTTGTGACGCATTTGTACGTGATCCACCTTCGGATTCTAACAAACTTGTAGCAGGTGCCGGCGACTCCATGGAACGTGTCGAACAACTTGTTCCGGGCTTTTCAAAGAAGGGCATGAAGAACTTACTCGACTTCTTGGCTTCCTCCGTCTCCAACTTTCGTCTCTTCCGTCCTTCAGCTCCACTTTCCTTCTTCTTCGTGAAGAAACGTTTCATGGTCTTCTTACACAATGCTCTGAAATAAGGAAATGGCACTTTTAATAAGAACATTAAATTTCACAGATTTTGCACAAAATTCTAAACTACCTCCCTAGTTTGCGCAGGAGAATGGTCTTACTGCCAGTTGGCACTGAGCAGTGGTACTGCGAGGTATGTGGTCATGTAGCTCCCAGCACTGTATTTTTACCTAATAATTTATATAAGTGGTTTAACAATCTCGCCATCCTCGTGCTTCTCACCCATGATTATCAAAGACAGATCATACATCTGAAGAAAATTCTTTTTTCACTATCCGAGGATGGCTTGTCTGACTTTAATAGAAACTGCTCAGTGGCGCCCCCCTTCAAGTGGCGCCCAGGGCACGTGCCATACCTGCCATACCTTAGGTACGCCACTGGTTCCACCCAAATAAGCCCAAAAATACCAGAATATTGAGATATTCCGTGTCTATAAGGATGGTTTAGTAGATTAGCCGAGATTTTTTTATAATTATAAGACTAATTTAATTTCCAAATGGGATGTCCTCTTCTTCTTCATATATATATATATATATACTAAAGGTCAGGTGTCAAAGATCCTGAAACGAAATGCTCAGAGGGGTGTCCCTACTCCAATACCGAGGCCAGGACCTCCCCACAGAACCACATGGAGGAAAGATCGCCAGCTGCACCGGTTAGTCTGCAATGGCCGTACTAAGTCAGCTAATCGGCTTAGGGCTGAGTGGCAGCAACTGACAAATGTGCCTGTATCCAGAAGGCTAGTCAACCAACGACTGGTTCAAGCAGGCTATCGTGCCAGGCATCCCCTGAGAAAGCCACGCCTGACCAGACAACACCGCCAGCACCGATTGCAGTGGGCCAGAGAGCACCGTCAATGGCAGCCAGGACACTGGAATCACGTGATCTTCAGTGACGAGTCTAGATTTCTGGTCTTTCGTCAAGATGGCCGCATCCGAGTGCGCAGACAAGTGCATGAAGCCTACAACAAAGATTGTATAGTGCCAAGAGTCCAAGCTGGAGGTGGTGGGGTGACCATTTGGGCTGCTTTTCATGCAGGGGGCAAAACTGACCTGGTTGTTCCGAATGGAAACCTGAACCAGTTAAAGTACAGGGCCATTCTGGAAGAAACATTGCTTCCATTTGCTTGTGCAGCCTTTCGAGGAAACTTTGTCTTCCAAGATGACAATGCACGGCCTCATCGTGCTCGCATGATCCAACACTTTCTTGCTGACCGTGGTGTAGAGCACATGGAGTGGCCTGCCATGTCCCCGGATATGAATCCGATAGAGAACTTGTGGGCAGAATTAATGCATCAAATTGACAACTTGCACCAGCACGCTACCTCTGTGTGTGAATTGCAGCAGGCTATTGTCACTGCATGGCAAGCGATTCCTATCCAAACCTTGGCAAATCTCGTGAACAGCATGCATCAACGTGTACGAGCTCTCCTGAATGCTCGTGGGGGTTACACGAAGTACTGAACTGTAATTTTACTGTCCGTAATCCTAGTCGTAATTTAACTTTTGTTTTTGTTTAAAAAAATTTGGGCTAATGTGCAAAATAAGGAGATACTTCTGGAAAACGTACAAAAGTTTAACACAGTATTGTCCGTGAATAGAGTTCGATATCAGTTTACATCACTTTCAAGGATCAATTTATTTGCTTCAAAATGTCAAATGTGGTTTTTGTTTCTTTTAAAGGTCACATTAACAAAATCTCGAATAATTTCAACATAATTCCAATGAACTTTTGGTTCTAAGTCATCTTGAAAAGTAAGTTCACCCCCACAAAAAAAATATTCCATATTAAATGCCAAGTCTTTATATATATATCTTCTCTTTTGTGCTCCCTTCGCTGGTTTCATTGTACAGAACACAATTTTCATTGAAGATTTCTATCTATTATTCCTGTAGTTGTGGATCGATGACTCCTGTGTGTGTGAGTAATTTGCGAGAGCGCCTACGTGAGTTAGGTTCTCGGTGTGTGTAACCAAATTGAGGATTATAGCATGTTGTCTAACCACCGTTTGGCTCTTATTTATTTAAATTAAAGCCTCCGCATTCAGGACATCATGCAGAGTGGTACCTCCAGGTTTGACTCCGATAGTACCTGACCAGTGGTGATTGTTATATTGGTGTCAGGAGTGGGATGTTTTAACGCATTACATTACAAACATTTAACGCAGTTTTATTACATTGGCTATCCGGAGTGGGATTCAAACCGTACACCAGTGACTATTAGTTACATTAGTGTTCAGAAGTGAAATGAAGATTTATTTATAACAAACGCTTTTGCCGAGGATAATATCCCAGCCGAGGATGGGCATTTGTTGGATGCAGCAGCACCACCAACAGGCATGTGATGTGAGCACGCAGACACAATGGTTTCTGCACTGAGTGACATGCCATTGGAAAGTGGTGAATGGACCTTTTCTGGAAGGAACAATGCCTTCAGAAGGAACAGAGCTATGGAGGTATGATTATGAAAATATTACAGATGATGGAAAGTATGAATAGAGAAATGAAAGAACAAATAGGTGGAATAAAAAAGAATATGGGAGAAAAAATATAAAAGGATTGGAGGAATAGAAGAACAGATGAGAGAGATGGAAGAACGACAAAATAAAAAGGCAGTATAGAGTAAGATTGAAATGGATTGAAAAATGACTGAATTTAATGAATAAATAACAAGGATGTGAATTTATTTTGGAAATAAAATTGAAACAAATTGGAAGCAAATGGATGATGTACATGTGGAAGTGGGTCAAATTATATGAGACCAGGTAAATATAAAAGCAAAGAGTGAACAGATGGCCGGGGATGTTAGGGGAATGAAGATTGAGCAGAGGGAATTGAAAAGGGAAGTACAGTACACGAGAGTAAAGAAAAATAACTCAACTGGAGGAAAGACAGAAGATGATGGAAACTGGCCAGAGGGAAGTAAAAGGAGAGTTGTCTGGCATTCGCAAAGACGATGAAAAGAGGAATAAACAGGTGATAAAGAAGATGGAGGATATTGAAGCAAATCTGAGTGGGGAATTGCATTAGGCAATGCAAGAATTTAAAGGTGAAGTGAATGAAAATTGGGCTGGCAGGATGGCCTCGAGGTATGCACACTCACCTTGAAGCTCTCCAGCTTGCGTTCGAATCCCGACCCCGTCAAGCTGGAGAAGGTCGAGAAGTGCAATTAACTGATGGAGAGGTGTGACCTGTTGGAGGGAGAGAATGTGAGGGTGGAAACAGAGGTCGATGGAAAAGTGTGGGACCTGCAATAAAATTCTAGCACAATTTCCACAATATATTCCATGCATATATAAGCTCGGTGAGTCATATAGTATCTAACGAAATTGATGATAAATCACGGCGGTGAAAAGAGATGTCCAAGTCGGGTTTACACAACACATTTGATACATATAATACAGTGCCTTCAGAAAGTATTGACGCCACTTTAATTTCTTCACATTTTGTTGTGTTACGGCCTGAATTAAAAATGCTTAAAAAATTTTTTTTTGTCACTGATCGACACATAATACCCCATAATGTCCATTTCCCCCGTATATTCAGCTTACAATTAACATGAATAATAAATGTGTTTTATTGTGCTCCCTTTAACTGTACGTGCTTTGCAGGTCCTAAAAATGGTCGGATGTGAACCAGTGGTTTAGCCAGAGGGGTGTCTGGGTGTCAAAAAGACTCCCGTTTTTATAATTGGACACCCTGCTATGAATGAATGAATGAATGAATGAATGATCGTTTTAAGGCCATTTTCCCCGCTAGAGCGGGGGTTAGCTGTGCGTGCCCCATGACAATCATGGTTCCCTGTTTAAGGCAATGTTTTTATGGCCGGATGCCCTTCCTGACGACAACCCTTAGTCGCCTCTTACGATGTGCAGGGATACGGTGTACCTATTCTAAATCGGGGAACACACCGGGATCATTCATCCCAGCAAGCTGGTACTCAATCAAGCCTGCTATGTTGTCATTTAACCCTCAAAGAGCCGGGCCACCCACAGCCGGGCAAGGAGGGGGGGGGGAGGGGGGGAGATTCCACCCCCCCCCCCCCCCCACCAGATCTCAGCCAAACAGTAATAGATTTTAATTAAATATGCAAATGAGGATACCTATAATAATTACCTGTCCAAAATTTCATTCCAATTAATGATAGGGTTTTATAGCCGGCGAAGCCGGTGTTGTGAATGAATGCGTATTATGTTAAAAAGCCAGATTTTGCTGGATCCTTTGAGAATTTCGAAGCTTTGACGCACCAAATCGCTCCATGGAGGCCGCCATCTTGCGGATGCGGACGTATGTATAAAAAATTGCGTAAAAGTTCAATAGAGGCTTTGGCTTCGCCGGCTCTTTGCGACTTTGCAGTCGGGTCATATTACATTATACATGTCACACAATGTTCTGTGTATGCATGGTTTCTATGTACAAGGTCATTGAAGTGAGAACGGTATTCCCCATTTTTAATTCTCCATTGTATATCCCATTTAATGCTGCACACAGTGGCATCCTTGAAAAAAAATCACACTTCTGGTGAAAAGATGGCATAAAAGATGTCAAAGTACGTTGAACACCTGATGAACGAACTGACTCGTTTCAAGTTTCGCGGGGCGGCGGGAGTGTCACACCAACATGGCCGCCAGACTGCTTCCGGTGACTTCATTAGCTCGCGTGGGAGCGATAGATGCATTGCGGGTCCAGGTTTTTTTTTTATATGTCCGTGCCTAGGGCGCAGACATCAGAGGGGCGCATTACTGAACCTTAAAGGGTCACAGTTTTATATAAATTATTGTTTTAAGAAAAAACGTAATAAAAGGAAAATATAATAGTTCATTGTTCATAATAGTGTAAGTGATTAATTTTGAGCATGTACGCTTCGTGGCATACGTCACATCCTGTTTGAAACGGACGTAGCCTGCTCCCATGCGCCTTCTCCCATACGTCACATCCGGCAGGTTCAAAACGCTGCCGCCATTTCGTCGTTGGGCGCATGGATTGATCATCGTCAGGAAAACGGGAGATTTAATTGTTTGTTGATGTGAGATTCGAACGGATCGACCAGCATTCTCATTTTGTTCTGTACCCTTGTCGGACAGGGGGTTCTTTCATTACCTGCATATTCGAATACAGCAAGTATCAACCACCATCCTGTGTCTGGTTTATCTGTAATTTCCATTCACACACTCATAAAGGGACCACTTTCTTTATTTTGCATTGCAAACTACATGTAGTGTCATATTTTTTTAAAGTGAAAGTCCATTTGCCCCAAAGCGTGGGGGTAACAGGGCCACTGCCATATTAATGGATATTGCGCCTTTAATATTGGTGCTGTTGGCATCTTACGATACTTATTCATGCAATTTAAAATAAATTTAGCAGTTTCAAGTTTTCTGCTTTTTATTTTTTCTACAAAGCAGCTGTTTTTAATAATCGAAGTTGGCAAAAAGTTTTGGGGGGGCGGGGGGAGGGGAGAGGGGATGCAAGTAGCTGGCCTTGCCTAGGGCGCAAAATAGTCTGGCGCCGGCCCTGTACACAACTCCCTCACCCCTCTGGTCATAAAAATGGAAAGTGATAATTATGTTAAATATATTGTGACGTCATTTTGAGCCCGAATATCTCTGCAATTATCCAAAACAGTAAACCCATCTGATGGAGGTAAACCTACTTCAGGTGAAACGTTGGCTCCCAGCATTGGAGAGGTGAGGGCAGGCCAGGGTGCATGATCCAAAATGGTTATTGGGCTTTTTGGGACTGGATCCTTACCTGGGTGGTATATCTGGCGAGAAGGCCCTGTGCCATGTGCTGTGATTAATCATGGCCTAATAACAGGCCTGTAACTATTTGGGGAATGCTTGGACATTAAACAAGCACAAAAAGGCCTCCCATGATCCAATTTTATTGGCAAAGTCATTTTCATTTCCCATCAGACTCGTCAAGCTCTACAAAAGCCTATTGAGACCGATCATGGACGCATGCAGTCACATTTTAGTATACCTATCACTGAAGACACCAATATTGATATTACGTCATTAGGGAGGTCTACCCAAGCTGGTTGCAGGCCACCAAGGGTTGTACCAGACTGCAATGATGTTAAACGACTATCACAAATGTATGGATATCTCAAAGGGAATGTAAACCATTGGTCTATCAACCATTGAACAGGAAATACATGATCGCAGTGATTGAAGATAAGTGGAGACAATCTGAAATAACAACCAAAAAATGCACCAAATTACCAGCATTTTCCACTAATTATCCCCATATTTGTCAACTTTGAGTCGCACATAACCCCGCAGGTGGTGCTCTTGGTCAGTGTCGTGTATTTTTACACTTCCTGCACCCACACAAATCGGTGCAAGACAAACCTGACTTGTGACGAGAGGCCATCCCTCCTTCACAGTTACAATTAACTATTTCAAGGACACTCTCCGGAGCTGGGCCATTGTCATCCATTTGATGGATTGCCGTCAGCTCCGGATGATGAACCATCTGACAACCCTGTGGTGGAGTCATCTTTGAAATGGTCCAAAACAATTCTTGCTGAGAGTGTGTTAACAAATACAAACTAACTTATGTTCCACTTGGATGGTTTATGTGAGTATTTGAGTTTGTCTGACCTGAGGAAAACACAGAACACATCTTGAGAAGACCAGAGAAAGAAAGATTTGCTGTCTGTTCAGAGGTAAGGAGCCTTGACTTGTTTTCCACAAATTCAAAATTACTAGAGCACCTATTGTAACCACATTTCACCTTGAGGTGTGTTTCAGGCCTGCAATTTCCTCCCAAAAATGTACAACTTGGTTCCAGCAAGAACGCTAACAGGTTTTTAGATGAGGAAACCCATACATTTTACACACTCACATTATTTCTGGCATGATAACATGTTTTTTGCTGCCATTTTCAAACGGTCATCAGCAAATGTTGCAAAACCCATTTACTGTGCAAATGCATTTACCTGAAGTCTGTGAGAGGAGCTTCTCTGTCAGCACATTTCAAGAAAGTGATGATCTTGGTCATCCTGAAGATTTCATGATTCTTGATTAGTTCCTCCTACACTTTACTGCAAAATACGCCATGGCGTACTTGTTTCTGAAATACAGATAAATACCAGAATGGCATTGGGTATGGAGAAATACCAGAATAGCATTGGGTAGAGAGCAATACCAGAACAGCATTGGGGAGAGAGAAATACCAGAATAGCATTGGGTAGAGAGAAATACCAGAATAGCATTGGGTCGAGAGCAATACCAGAATAACATTGGGTAGAGAGAAATACCAGAATAGCATTGGGTAGAGAGAAATACCAGAATAGCATTGGGTAGAGAGAAATACCAGAATAGCATTGGGTAGAGAGAAATACCAGAATAGCATTGGGTCGAGAGCAATACCAGAATAACATTGGGTAGAGAGAAATACCAGAATAGCATTGGGTAGAGAGAAATACCAGAATAGCATTGGGTAGAGAGAAATACCAGAATAGCATTGGGTAGAGAGAAATACCAGAATAGCATTGGGTAGAGAGCAATACCAGAATGGCATTGGGTAGAGAGAAATACCAGAATAGCATTGGGTAGAGAGAAATACCAGAATAGCATTGGGTAGAGAGAAATACCAGAATAGCATTGGGTAGAGAGAAATACCAGAATAGCATTGGGTAGAGAGCAATACCAGAATGGCATTGGGTAGAGAGCAATACCAGAATAGCATTGGGGAGAGAGAAATACCAGAATAGCATTGGGTAGAGAGAAATACCAGAATAGCATTGGGTCGAGAGCAATACCAGAATAACATTGGGTAGAGAGAAATACCAGAATAGCATTGGGTAGAGAGAAATACCAGAATAGCATTGGGTAGAGAGAAATACCAGAATAGCATTGGGTAGAGAGAAATACCAGAATAGCATTGGGTAGAGAGCAATACCAGAATGGCATTGGGTAGAGAGAAATACCAGAATGGCATTGGGTAGAGAGAAATACCAGAATAGCATTGGGTAGAGAGCAATACCACAATAACATTGGGTAGAGAGAAATACCAGAATAGCATTGGGTAGAGAGAAATACCAGAATAGCATTGGGTAGAGAGAAATACCAGAATAGCATTGGGTCGAGAGAAATACCAGAATAGCATTGGGTAGAGAGAAATACCAGAATGGCATTGGGTAGAGAGCAATATCCGAATAGCATTGGGTAGAGAGAAATACTAGAATGGCATTGGGTAGAGAGCAATATCCGAATAGCATTGCGTAGAGAGAAATACCAGAATGGCATTGGGTAGAGGGAAATACCAGAATAGCATTGGGTAGTGAGAAATACCAGAATGGCATTGGGTAGTGAGAAATACCAGAATAGCATTGGGTAGAGAGAAATACCAGAATGGCATTGGGTAGAGAGCAATATCCGAATAGCATTGGGTAGAGAGAAATACCAGAATAGCATTGGGTAGCGAGAAATACCAGAATAGCATTGGGTAGAGAGAAATACCAGAATAGCATTGGGTAGAGAGAAATACCAGAATAGCATTGGGTAGAGAGAAATACCAGAATGGCTTTGGGTAGGGAGCAATACCAGAATAGCATTGGGTAGCGAGCAATACCAGAATAGCATTGGGTAGAGAGCAATACCAGAATAGCATTGGGTGGAGAGAAATACCAGAATAGCATTGGGTAGAGAGCAATATCCGAATAGCATTGGGTAGGGAGCAATACCAGAATAGCATTGGGTAGAGAGCAATACCAGAATAGCATTGGGTAGAGAGCAATACCAGAATAGCATTGGGTAGCGAGAAATACCAGAATAGCATTGGGTAGAGAGAAATACCAGAATAGCATTGGGTAGACAGAAATACCAGAATGGCATTGGGTAGAGAGAAATACCAGAATAGCATTGGGTAGAGAGCAATACCAGAATAGCATTGGGTAGAGAGCAATACCAGAATAGCATTGGGTAGAGAGCAATACCAGAATAGCATTGGGTAGAGAGCAATACCAGAATAGCATTGGGTAGAGAGCAATACCAGAATAGCATTGGGTAGAGAGAAATACCAGAATAGCATTGGGTAGAGAGCAATACCAGAATAGCATTGGGTAGAGTGCAATACCAGAATAGCATTGGGTAGAGAGCAATACCAGAATAGCATTGGGTAGAGAGCAATACCAGAATAGCATTGGGTAGTGAGATATACCAGAATAGCATTGGGTAGAGAGAAATACCAGAATAGCATTGGGTAAAGAGCAATACCAGAATAGCATTGGGTAGAGAGCAATACCAGAATAGCATTGGGTCGAGAGAAATACCAGAATGGCATTGGGTAGAGAGAAATACCAGAATGGCATTGGGTAGAGAGAAATACCAGAATAGCATTGGGTAGAGAGAAATACCAGAATGGCATTGGGTAGAGAGAAATACCAGAATAGCATTGGGTAGAGAGAAATACCAGAATGGCATTGGGTAGAGAGAAATACCAGAATAGCATTGGGTAGAGAGCAATATCCGAATAGCATTGGGTCGAGAGCAATACCAGAATAGCATTGGGTCGAGAGCAATACCAGAATAGCATTGGGTAGAGAGCAATACCAGAATAGCATTGGGTAGAGAGAAATACCAGAATGGCATTGGGTAGAGAGCAATACCAGAATAGCATTGGGTAGAGAGAAATACCAGAATAGCATTGGGTAGAGAGCAATACCAGAATAGCATTGGGTAGAGTGCAATACCAGAATAGCATTGGGTAGAGAGCAATACCAGAATAGCATTGGGTAGCGAGCAATACCAGAATAGCATTGGGTAGAGAGATATACCAGAATAGCATTGGGTAGAGAGAAATACCAGAATAGCATTGGGTAAAGAGCAATACCAGAATAGCATTGGGTAGAGAGAAATACCAGAATGGCATTGGGTAGAGAGAAATACCAGAATAGCATTGGGCAGAGAGAAATACCAGAATAGCATTGGGTCAAGAGCAATACCAGAATAGCATTGGGTAGAGAGAAATACCAGAATGGCATTGGGTAGAGAGCAATATCCGAATAGCATTGGGTAGAGAGAAATACCAGAATGGCATTGGGTAGAGAGCAATATCCGAATAGCATTGGGTAGGGAGAAATACCAGAATGACATTGGGTAGAGAGAAATACCAGAATAGCATTGGGTAGAGAGAAATACCAGAATGGCATTGGGTAGAGAGAAATACCAGACTGGCATTGGGTAGAGAGCAATATCCGAATAGCATTGGGTAGAGAGAAATACCAGAATGGCATTGGGTAGAGAGAAATACCAGAATAGCATTGGGTAGAGAGAAATACCAGAATGGCATTGGGTAGAGAGAAATACCAGAATGGCATTGGGTAGAGAGCAATATCCGAATAGCATTGGGTAGAGAGAAATACCAGAATGGCATTGGGTTGAGAGAAATACCAGAATAGCATTGGGTAGGGAGAAATACCAGAATAGCATTGGGTAGAGAGAAATACCAGAATAGCATTGGGTAGAGAGAAATACCAGAATAGCATTGGGTAGAGAGAAATACCAGAATAGCATTGGGTAGAGAGAAATACCAGAATAGCATTGGGTAGAGAGAAATACCAGAATGGCATTTGGTAGAGAGAAATACCAGAATGGCATTGGGTAGAGAGCAATACCAGAATAGCATTGGGTAGAGAGAAATACCAGAATGGCATTGGGTAGAGAGAAATACCAGTATAGCATTGGGTAGAGAGAAATACCAGAATGGCATTGGGTAGAGAGCAATACCAGAATAGCATTGGGTAGAGAGAAATACCAGAATGGCATTGGGTAGAGAGAAATACCAGAATAGCATTGGGTAGAGAGCAATACCAGAATAGCATTGGGTAGAGAGAAATACCAGAATAGCATTGGGTAGAGAGAAATACCAGAATAGCATTGGGTAGAGAGAAATACCAGAATAGCATTGGGTAGAGAGCAATATCCGAATAGCATTGGGTAGAGAGAAATACCAGAATGGCATTGGGTAGAGAGAAATACCAGAATAGCATTGGGTAGAGAGAAATACCAGAATGGCATTGGGTAGAGAGAAATACCAGAATAGCATTGGGTAGAGAGCAATATCCGAATAGCATTGGGTCGAGAGAAATACCAGAATGGCATTGGGTAGAGAGAAATACCAGAATAGCATTGGGTCGAGAGCAATACCAGAATAGCATTGGGTAGAGAGAAATACCAGAATAGCATTGGGTAGAGAGAAATACCAGAATGGCATTGGGTAGAGAGAAATACCAGAATAGCATTGGGTCGAGAGCAATACCAGATTTAGCATTGGGTCGAGAGCAATACCAGAATAGCATTGGGTCAAGAGCAATACCAGAATAGCATTGGGTAGAGAGAAATACCAGAATGGCATTGGGTAGAGAGCAATATCCGAATAGCATTGGGTAGAGAGAAATACCAGAATAGCATTGGGTAGAGAGAAATACCAGAATGGCATTGGGTAGAGAGAAATACCAGAATGGCATTGGGTAGAGAGCAATATCCGAATAGCATTGGGTAGAGAGAAATACCAGAATGGCATTGGGTAGAGAGAAATACCAGAATAGCATTGGGTAGAGAGAAATACCAGAATGGCATTGGGTAGAGAGAAATACCAGAATGGCATTGGGTAGAGAGCAATATCCGAATAGCATTGGGTAGAGAGAAATACCAGAATGGCATTGGGTTGAGAGAAATACCAGAATAGCATTGGGTAGGGAGAAATACCAGAATAGCATTGGGTAGAGAGAAATACCAGAATAGCATTGGGTAGAGAGAAATACCAGAATAGCATTGGGTAGAGAGAAATACCAGAATAGCATTGGGTAGAGAGAAATACCAGAATAGCATTGGGTAGAGAGAAATACCAGAATGGCATTGGGTAGAGAGAAATACCAGAATGGCATTGGGTAGAGAGCAATACCAGAATAGCATTGGGTAGAGAGAAATACCAGAATGGCATTGGGTAGAGAGAAATACCAGAATAGCATTGGGTAGAGAGAAATACCAGAATGGCATTGGGTAGAGAGCAATACCAGAATAGCATTGGGTAGAGAGAAATACCAGAATAGCATTGGGTAGAGAGAAATACCAGAATAGCATTGGGTAGAGAGAAATACCAGAATAGCATTGGGTAGAGAGAAATACCAGAATAGCATTGGGTAGAGAGAAATACCAGAATAGCATTGGGTAGAGAGAAATACCAGAATGGCATTGGGAAGAGAGCAATACCAGAATAGCATTGGGTAGAGAGAAATACCAGAATAGCATTGGGTAGAGAGAAATACCAGAATAGCATTGGGTAGAGAGAAATACCAGAATAGCATTGGGTAGAGAGAAATACCAGAATAGCATTGGGTAGAGAGAAATACCAGAATGGCATTGGGAAGAGAGCAATACCAGAATAGCATTGGGTAGAGAGAAATACCAGAATAGCATTGGGTAGCGAGAAATACCAGAATAGCATTGGGTAGAGAGAAATACCAGAATAGCATTGGGTCGAGAGCAATACCAGAATAACATTGGGTAGAGAGAAATACCAGAATAGCATTGGGTAGAGAGAAATACCAGAATAGCATTGGGTAGAGAGCAATACCAGAATGGCATTGGGTAGAGAGAAATACCAGAATAGCATTGGGTAGAGAGAAATACCAGAATAGCATTGGGTAGAGAGAAATACCAGAATAGCATTGGGTAGAGAGCAATACCAGAATGGCATTGGGTAGAGAGAAATACCAGAATAGCATTGGGTAGAGAGAAATACCAGAATGGCATTGGGTAGAGTGCAATATCCAAATAGCATTGGTAGAGAGAAATACCAGAATGGCTTCCACTCAGCTGAACTGTTTAAATTTTGTATCCCACTGATAGACCACATGTGGATTCGGACCTTGTCTGCTTGTACTTGTCACCTATCCAACTCATCCATCAAGTTTTATGACCATCCAACCACAACTTTTTAAAATATCATGATGTACAGTGTTTCTATATGTATGATCTCCATACTTGTTGAGATAAATATATATATATATACAGTCGTGGCCAAAAATATTGACACCCCTGCACTTTTTTCAAATAACTCACAATTTTCTCTAAAAATAAGTTGAAATTGACGAAAGTATTTGGTCTCCACAATTCTTTATTTCACTGTTAATATTACAAATGAATGAATGAATGATCGTTTTGAGGCAATTTTTCCCCGGTTGAGCAGGCGTTTCCCTTGCGGGCCCCATGGCAATCATGGTTCCCTGTTTGAGGCAATGTTTCTATGGCCGGATGCCCTTTCGGATGCCAACCCTTAGTCGCCTCTTACGATGCGCAGGGATACGGTGTTCTTATTCGAAATCGGGGTACACACCGGATCATTCATCCCAGCAAGCTGGTACTCAATTTGCCGACCTCGGAAGGATGACAGGCTGAGTCAACCCCCCTGGCGTTAATTCAGCGATGACCAGGATTTGAACTCAGGATCCTCAGATCCCAAGTCAGCACCCTAACCGCTAAGCCAACACCAGGCTAACTGTTAATATTACAGAACCTTTGTTTTTGATTCAGAACTTAATATATCCTTTTAAATCAGAAAATAAAAAGAAATGGCATTGATCAAATTATTGACACCCCAGACTGAATATTTGGGAGCACAGCCTTTGGCCAAAATTAATGCAGTGAAGCGCTTCCTGTAGCCATGAATGAGCTTCCTCCACCTCTCTACTGGCAGTTTGTGCCACTCTTCTTGTGTAAACTGCTCCAGTTCTCCCAGACTTGAAGGGTGCCTTCTCCCAACTGCTGTTTTCAGATCTCCCCACAGGTGTTCAATGGGATTTAGATCTGGACTCATTGCTGGCCACTTCAGAACAGTCCAGTGTTTTGTCTTGAACCATTCCTGGGTGCTTTTTGAAGTGTGTTTGAGGTCATTGTCCTGCTGCAAGACCCATGACAATTGACGGAGACCCAGCTTTCTGACACTGGGTTGAACATTGCGCTCCAAAACTCATTGGTAATCTCCTGATTTCATGATGCCATGCACACATTCAAGACTCCCAGTGCAGAGGAAGCACAGCAACCCCAAAACATCACTGAACCTCCTCCATGTTTGATTGTAGGGAAGGTGTTCTTTTCTTTGAAGGCTTCATTTTGTTTTCTGTAAACATAGAGATGATGTGCTTTTCCAAAAAGCTCTAATTTGGTCTCATCGGTCCACAGCACATTCTCCCAGAAGGATTTTGGCTTGTTCAGGTGTGTTTTTGAAAACTCCAGTCGGGCTTTCTCAGCAGTGGGGTACTCCTGGGTCTCCTGCCATAGAATCCCCTTTCATTGAGTTGGCGACGGATGGTGCAAGTTGAAACTGTCGTATCTTGAGTATGAAGGTCAGCTTGAATCTGTTTGGCAGTTGATCGAGGTGCTTTCTCCACCATTCAAACAATCCTTCGCTGCAATCTTCGATCAAGTTTTCTCTTGCGGCCATGTCCAGGGAGGCTGGCTACAGTGCCTTGGGCCTTAAACGTCCTGATAACATTGCGTACGGTGGATACAGGAACATCAAGATCTCTGGAGATTGGCTTGTAGCCTTGAGATTGTCCATGCTTGGCTACAATCTTGTGTCTGACCTCCTCAGACAATTATCTGGTTTTGTTACTTTCCTCCGTGCTCATTGTGGTACAATGACACAAAACAGCAGAATGACTCCTTTACTCCTTTTCTCCATTCAAACTGGTTGAACGAGTGAATTTTTATATTGCAGGCACCTGCAGTTCACCACAAGTGAGTTCAATTCCAAAGTAAAGGAGAATCACCTGCTTGAAATATAATTATTTCTAACAACTTCTAAAAGGTGCCAATATATTGTCCAGTCCATTTTAGGATTTCTGTGTGGAATAAGCTAAGGTTTAATGAATTATTTTCCTTTTTTTTGTTTTGTTCCAATGCAAACCAAAAATACATATGTGGATACCGAAATATTTTTTTAATTTCACCAATTTTCTGAAAAAAAATTAATCTTTTCTGGACCAAAGCCAGTAACACCCACTCATTGGACAAGATAAATTGAAACAAACTTAACACCAATAGGCTTATTCCCCCAAAAAATTAAAATTCAAAAGATTTAAAAAATCACATTGAACAGAGATTTGCAAAATAGCCAATGGCAGAAGCACATCTGCTTTAGCCAGTTGACGTTATGAACATTTAAAGATGGTGAAGTTGCAAATCCTAAATTGCATAAAAACAGCCAGTTTCACATTTGGCAAAGGCCATTGTGGACAGAGTATCCATTAACCCAAGATCTGCAAAAGGCCTTTCACCGTGCTTCCCCAAGCAACGCGTCAATCATGCGTCAAGGTTAACTGCACCACGATTCATCACATCCTTTTTCACCCAATGCGCTACAACCAGAGTTACAAGATAACCAATCAACTTGCCCAAAACAGAGCGAGCAGTGAAAGCTACATGTTGGAACATTCTTGGGTCAAATGCCAGACTTTCAGGTTATTTCCCAAAACCTTCTAACTAGTATCAAGGGTTACAAGTCCAAGTCCAACAAAAATCCAAGCGAAGAGCAACAAAAATGTAGGCCGATTCACCAACCACCATGCTCATTGCGGAACACACAGTGACACAAAACAGCAGAATGACTCCTTTTTTCTATTCAAACTGGTTGAATGAGTGATTTTTATATTGGAGGCACCTGCAACTCACCACAGGTGAGTTCAATTCCAAAGTAAAGGGGAATCACCTGCTTGAAATCTAATTATTTCTAACAACTTCTAAAAGGTGCCAATAATATTGTCCGGGCCATTTTAGGATTTCTGTGTAGAATAAGCTAAGATTTAGTAATTTTTTCAGCTTTTGTTTTTTTGGTTCCACTGCAAACCAAATAAATACAAAAGTGGAAACCAAAATATTTTTTAATTTCAACAATTTTGTGGAAGAAATGGTGCATTATTTTTAAAAAGTGCAAGGGTGCCATTATTTTTAGCCACGACTGTACTATTATACACACTGTATATATATATATATATATACAGACTAGGCATTTAATATGGAATATTTTTTTTTTCTTGACTTGGGTTTACTTTCTGAACTCAGTATATCAATCCGGTGAGTATATTTTACCCTTTGGTGATGTCTTTGTTGAAAGAACCATGTCACTGATTGTCTTTCGCAGCAAGAAGTCAATAACAGGATTATAACACAGGTGGCGTGACAAAATGTAAGGACAGGTACATTTGACGATTGGCTTCACAATCGGGTATATAAGGGTTGTTGCGTTCTGTATTAGTGGAAAACAACTGCTGCACGTCTACAAAAGTTGTTGCCGCTTCCTCTGGAGATGTTCCATCAACTTGACAATGCTGTTTGTCATGGAGTGGTGGCTTTACGAAATTCTGGCATGAAACAGCGTGCTATTGCTCGGCAGTATGGCATCACTCAAGGTCAGGTGTCAAAGATCCTGAAACGAAATGCTCAGAGGGGTGTCCCTACTCCAATACCGAGGCCAGGACGTCCACGCAGAACCACAAGGAGGGATGATCGCCAGCTGCACCGGTTAGTCTGCAATGGCCGTACCAAGTCAGCTAATCGGCTTAGGGATGAGTGGCAGCAACTGACAAATGTGCATGTATCCAGAAGGCTAGTCAACCAACGACTGGTTCAAGCAGGCTATCGTGCCAGGCGTCCCCTGAGAAAGCCATGCTTGACCAGACAACACAGCCAACGCCGATTGCAGTGGGGTAGAGAGCACCGTCAATGGCAGCCAGGACACTGGAATCATGTGACCTTTAGTGACGAGTCTAGATTTCTGGTCTATCGTCAAGATGGCCGCGTCCGAGTGCGCAGACAAGTACATGAAGCCCACAACGAAGATTGTATAGTGCCAAGAGTCCAAGCTGGAGGTGGTGGGGTGACCGTTGGGCTGCTTTTAATGCAGGGGGCAAAACTGACCTGGTTGTTCTGAATGGAAACCTGAACCAGTTCAAGTACAGGGTCATTCTGGAAGAAACATTGCTTCCATTTGCTCGTGCAGCCTTTCGAGGAAACTTTGTCTTCCAAGATGACAATGCACGGCCTCAACGTGCTCGCATGATCCAACACTTTCTTGCTGACCGTGATGTAGAGCATATGGAGTGGCCTGCCATGTCCCCGGATATGAATCCGACAGAGAACTTGTGGGCAGAATTAACGCGTCAAATCGACAACTTGGACAAGCAGCCTTCCACTGTGCGTGAATTGCAGCAGATTATTGTCACTGCATGGCAAGCGATTCCTGTCCAAACCTTGGCAAATCTTGTGAACAGCATGCCTCGACGTGAACGTGCTCTCCTGAATGCTCGTGGTTGTTACACGAAGTACTGAACTGTAATTTTACTGTCCGTAATCCCAGTCATAATTTAACTTTTGTTTTTGTTGAAATTTTTTTTGGCTAATGTGCAAAATAAAGAGATACTTCTGGAAAACGCACAGAGGTTTAACACAGTACTGTCCGTGAATTTAGTTCGATATCAGTATCAGATACACACAAATATCACAAAAGACGGCCAACTACCTGCTGTCAACATAACTTTAACATTTGTGTGTATATCTCTCTATCACACAAAAATGGTGGGAGGTAGGGAGGAGAGAGGTATGTGGCTGAACGTACCTGCCATAGACACCGAGACCACACGACTTGCAAAGTCCCAGATGAAGAGCAATTTGTGGTCGAAACTTTGGACCTGAGTTTTATCATTTCTTACAAAAAAAAAAGAAAAAAAAAAAGAAGTAAAATCTAGTAAAAAAGAAAGTTCAT
Source organism: Myxine glutinosa (assembly GCF_964187855.1). Lineage (NCBI taxonomy): Eukaryota > Metazoa > Chordata > Myxini > Myxiniformes > Myxinidae > Myxine > Myxine glutinosa. Next base: position 17,214,687 of record NC_136267.1, read on the forward strand.
CAGCATTTGTCACATCGTCCACTTTCCTAGTTTTACAAAGTTACAGTTAATTCTACTTTAGCTTCTGGATGATGAAACCTTAATCAGGTACGTGACATTTACGAGCGCACCTACATTAACCTTCCAGCCGAATATGATTCCCACAATACTCATCTGCCTCAGTCAGTTTCCATTTCCCTTTTCACATTTGTCATGATTTCTACAAATGTCAAACCAAATCGCCGCATGGGAGCACTGCGGGTCAGGTTCACCATCTTCTTCCTGGAACAATAAGAATGCTCAGGTGCAGTAAAGCAAAAAAAGAATTATTCTCTGCTTCATTGTAAATTATTTATTTTATTGTGAACAGATATCAAGTCTGGAACAGGTATCAAAATTGGTTAGGTTACACTAAATATTGATATTGTACAAGACACTCCCAATCAACCACAAACATTTCACAACTGAAAACAAGAAAAAGAGCAATCAGAGATTGCAAACCCTCGCCAGGATGTATTTTCAGTGGTTTTAAAGGCTTTTGTGTTAAAACAAATATGGCGGCCGAACCACGTGACCGATGACGTCATCATTATTTTTTGTCTCCACCAATTTATGCCTACATGATGCTCAATAAATTTCATCTTGATCGGATGAAGTTTTGCACTTGTCGAATTATGACGTCATAATAGAGGCACCTATGACATCATCATTAACATATTTTATTCCATATGGAGAGTTCTTTACAATGAGCCATGTCTCAATTTTTATATATTTAGCGCTTTTGGAGATATAGTTTTTCGGTTTTTCCAAGATGGCGGCCGAACCACGTGACCTTTGACGTCATAATTATCACTAAAAAATTATACAGGTGGAGTTGCACCTATGGTGAAAATTTCCTGTCGATCGGACCAACGGTTGCAGAGAAAAATCATATTTATTCTGTGCGGACAAACAAACAAACATGAAAAATCGGTCAGAGGCCGAGGACTTGCCGGAATGTACTTTTTTATCGGCCATTTTGGATAAATATGGCGGCCGAACCACGTGACCAATGACGTCATAATTATTTGTTTTCTAATCTAATTTATTCCTTGATCATGCTCAAGAAATTTCATCTTGATCGGATGAAGTTTTGTACTTGTCGAATTATGACGTCATAATGGAGGGACCTATGACATCACCATTAACAAATTTTATTCCCCATGGAGTGTTCTTTACAATGAGCCATGTCACAATTTTTTCTATTGAGCACTTTCGGAGATATAGAGGTGCAAATTTTTCCCGTTTTTCCAAGATGGCGGCCGAACCACGTGACCGATGACGTCATCATTATTTTTTTTCTTAACCAGGTTATGCCGACATGTCGCTCAAGAAATTGCATCTTGATTGGATGAAGTTTTGTACTTGTCGAATTATCAAATTATGACGTCATAATGGAGGCCTTGGGCCGAGAGAGTTAAAAATTGGGCACAGTCTATTCCAGGGCAAGACAAATATGTGTGTATAGTTTGGCGATTCTACGTCCAACGGTGAAGACGTAGTACTGCGAACAAACAGACAGACAGACAAACAGATGAAAAATCGGTCAGAGACCGAGGACTTGCCGGAATGTACTTTTTTATCGGCCATTTAGAACAAATATGGCGACCGAACTACGTGATAGATGACGTCATCATTAACATATTTTATTCCCCATGGAGAGTTCTTTACAATGAGCCATCTCTCAATTTTTTCCATTCTGCACTTTTGGAGATATAGTGGTGCAAAGTTTTCCCGTTTTTCCAAGATGGCGGCCGAACCACGTGACCAATGGCATCATCATTAACATATTTTATTCCCCATGGAGAGTTCTTTACAATGAGCCATGTCTCCATTTTTTCTGTTCAGCACTTTTGGAGATATAGTGGTGCAAAAGTTTTCAGTTTTTCCAAGATGGCGGCCGACCACGTGACTGATGACGTCATCATTAACATATTTTATTCCCCATGGAGAGTTCTTTACAATGAGCCATGTCTCAATTTTTTCTGTTCAGCACTTTTGGAGATATAGTGGTGCAAAGTTTTGCCGTTTTTCCAAGATGGCGGCCGACCACGTGACGGATGACGTCATCATTAACATATTTTATTTCCCATGGAGAGTTCTTTACAATGAGCCATGTCTCAATTGTTTCTGTTCAGCACTTTTGGAGATATAGTGGTGCAAAGTTTTGCCGTTTTTCCAAGATGGCGGCCGACCACGTGACTGATGACGTCATCATTAACATATTTTATTCCCCATGGAGAGTTCTTTACAATGAGCCATGTCTCAATTTTCTCTATTCAGCACTTTCGGAGATATAGTGGTGCAAATTTTTTCGGTTTTTCCAAGATGGCGGCCGAACCACGTCACCGATGACGTCATCAATTGGGCACAGTCTATTCCAGGGCAAGACCAATATGTGTGCAAAGTTTGGCGATTCTACGTGCAACGGTGTAGACCCAGTGCTGCAAAAAGACAGACAGACAAACAGACAGACAAACAAACGAACAGATCAACATACTTGCCGGAATCTTTTCCGGCAAGTAACAAACCAACCGGTCAACATACTTGCCGGAATCTTTTGCCGAAAACCGAAAACTTGCCAAAAACCGTACATCGGAATCTTTTCCGGCAAGCAACAAATGAAAAATCGCTCACAGAGCGACACTTGGCAAAACAGAACAAAGTGGAATTGCACTCAGTCGAGCATCCTTTGAACCTCAAAAATAATTAGTGGTTGAATTCAGTGACCTGATATGCAAACCGTCTTCAAGGTTTAAGTTAATCGGATGAAAATTGACAATTTTAGAAATTCGGCCTATGTTGACCTTTTTGTCTATGTTGACCTCAAAAATTGGTGGTGTTTGCTTTCAGTAAGGTGATATGAAAATCCTTGTTAAATTTCAAGCCAATCGGATGAAAATTGACGATTTTAGGAATTTGAAATTGTTGTTGACCTTTGACCTATGGTGATCCCAAAAATAGTTGGTGGTTCAATTTAATTTGCTGATATGTATATCCTATTCAAATTTCAATTGAATCGGTTGAAAATTGAGGATTTTAGAAATTTGAAAATGTTGTTGACTTTTGGCCTATGTTGACGTTTTGGACTATGGCGATCTCAAAAATAGTTGTTCGTTGAATTCAGTAAACTGATGTGCATATCCCATTCAAATTTCAATTGAATCGGATGAAAATTGAGGATTTTAGAAATTTGAAATGGTTGTTAACCTTTGGCCTATGTTGACGTTTTGGCCTATGGTGATCTCAAAAATTGTTGGTGCTTGCTTTCAGTAAGGTGATATGAAAATCCTTTTTAAATTTCAAGCCAATCGGATGAAAATTGACGATTTTAGGAATTTGAAATTGTTGTTGACCATTGGTCTATGTTGACCTTTTGGCCTATGATGATCTCAAAAATAGTTGTTCGATGAATTCAGTAAACTGATGTGCATATCCCATTCAAATTTCAAGTGAATCGTATGAAAATTGAGGATTTTAGAAATTTGAAATTGTTGTTGACTTTTGGCCTATGTTGACGTTTTGGCCTATGGCGATCTCAAAAATAGTTGGTGGTTGAATTCAGTTAGCTGATATGTAAATCCTTTTCAAATTTCAAGTCAATCGGATGAAAATTGAGGATTTTAGAAATTTGAAATGGTTGTTGACCTTTGGCCTACGTTGACCTTTTGGCCTATGTTGACCTTTTGGCCTATGCTGATCTCAAAAATAGTTGGTGGTTTGATTCAGTTACCTGATGTGTAAATCCTATTCAAATTTCAAGTCAATCAAATGAAAATTGAGGATTTTAGAAATTTGAAAAAATGTGGTCGACCTCTGGCCTATGTTGACCTTTTGACCCCAAAAATATATAGGATTTTGTGGACTTCGAAATCTACCATTTGGTGAAGTTTCGTGAAGATCGGTTTAAAATTGTGACCTGTAGGCAAGTATAATGAGCGGACAGACAAACACACCACCCGGAGTGATCAACACACTTGCAAATTTTTACCTTCGCAAAAGCGGAAGGTTATGTTTTGATCGCTGTGTATTTATTTGTATGTCTGTGTGTGTGTATGTTAATCGCATAACTCAAAAAGTATTCAACCGAATTGCATGAAATTTGGTGGGATGATTGGTTATTATACGGGACACATTTGATTAGATTTTGGGAAACAGATTTGCTCAAATTCTGACTATTTTTAACTCGATCGTATTTCACTCAAAGTTATGAGCGACTGAAGAAGAAGATGTCCATCCAGGACGTCATCACTATAACGCGATCTCCCGCGATCATTTCAACCTCAAAAAAAATTATAATTGCAGATTTGTCAAGAGATGAGGCATATTAACAAACGAGTGAAACAGATTTGCTCAAATTCTGACTATTTTTAACTCGATCGTATTTCACTCAAAGTTATGAGCGACTGAAGAAGAGGATGTCCATCCAAGACGTCATCACTATAACGCGATCTCCCGCAATCATTTCAACCTCAAATGAAATTCAAATTGCAGATTTGTCAATCGGGGAGGCATATTAACAGACGAACGAAACAGATTTGCTCAAATTCTGATTTTTAAAAATCGATCGCATTTCACATAAAGTTTCACATCGCATACACTCCCATGCCAAGTACAGAACAGTAGCTGCGGCGAAGGTATGCGCTCTACCGAGTGCCCGGATTCTAGTTTTCTTTATTTTTGCCAAATAACAAACAAATGGACTCAAATGTAAAAACCTCTCCTCTGGCGCGGGTAACTAGCTGCTTGCTAACGGAACACCCCCCTGCCTCCTACCTGCTTCCTCCATCCTTCGCTCCATCACTCATTCCTTCCAAATAAATCCTTCGTGCGACCTCCCTTACCTCAGAAGACCGTTGCTCGGCAACGGAAGAGGCGGAAGTGGCAGGCGCACGATCAGGGGTGAAGGTGCAACTCGGACAAACAAGAAATGTGAATATTACCGCAGATGGAGTGCAGAATGGCTGAGTTATAAATAAAACTTAAAACCAGGACGACGAGTTCTCGAAAACACTGGAATTCCCCTTTTGGGCGTGGTCAGTATTCCAAGAACCTGCGGATGGCGCGAAGTTCTCGTCATGGCTTCTCCCTCAGCTGAGGTAAACGTTGTTGTTGAAATCCGTGTAATATAACAACAAGAGATCGTTTGAGAATTACTCACCGGAGCTTTCAGGGAAAATCACTTCAATTCATTGAACTCCTGCGAGGTGAAACGACGCGACCAGCGGCGGGAGAAGTTCAAGAGAAAACACAAAACGGGCGGAAAACCTGAACGCTGTTCCCGACGACGTCCGCGTTTATAAATTACCTCAACGATGTTTCCAACGAAGTCCGCGTTTATTCATTAAATTCTTTACTGTTTTCTCGCCAGAACCAGACTCTATGGCGAGTGAACGGTCGCAGATCTTCCAACCCTTTTTGTTTTCCTTCCCCGTCCCCACCTGCTCCCTTACCTGTTTTTCCTTACTCAACCTGAAGATCGTGCGAACGGTCCCGCCGGATATAGATGTCTCCCCTGGCGTGGGGGTGATGCGTAATGGGTAGCCTGGTTTTGGCGGTCATCGTCAACACCGGGCAGGTGCATTCAGCCTGTCTGGTGTGAATGGGATACTCATCGTGAATGGGATACTCATTATGAATGGGATACTCATCGTGAATGGGACACTCATTGTGGGTGGGATACTCATCGTGAATGGGATACTCATCGTGAATGGGATACTCATTGTGGGTGGGATACTCATCGTGAATGGGATACTCATCGTGAATGGGACACTCATTGTGGGTGGGATACTCATCGTGAATGGGATACTCATCGTGAATGGGATACTCATCGTGAATGGGATACTCATTGTGGGTGGGATACTCATCGTGAATGGGATACTCATCGTGAATGGGATACTCATCGTGAATGGGATACTCATTGTGGGTGGGATACTCATCGTGAATGGGATACTCATTGTGGGTGGGATACTCATCGTGAATGGGATACTCATCGTGAATGGGATACTCATCGTGAATGGGATACTCATCGTGGGTGGGATACTCATCGTGGGTGGGATACTCATCGTGGGTGGGATACTCGTCATGGGTGGGATACTCATCGTGGGTGTGATACTCATCATGAATGGGATACTCATCGTGAATGGGATACTCATCACGGGTGGGATACTCATCGTGGGTGGGATACTCATCACGGGTGGGATACTCATCATGAATGGGATACTCATCGTGAATGGGATACTCATCACGGGTGGGATACTCATCGTGGGTGGGATACTCATCGTGGGTGGGATACTCATCGTGAATGGTATACTCATCGTGGGTCGGATACTCATCGTGGGTGGGATAGTCATCATGAATGGGATACTCATCGTGAATGGGATACTCATCATGGGTGTGATACTCGTCGTGGGTGGGATACTCATCGTGGGTGGGATACTCATCGTGAATGGGATACTCATCGTGAATGGGATACTCATCGTGAATGGGATACTCATCATGAATGGGATACTCATCGTGAATGGGAAACTCATCGTGAATGGGATACTCATCGTGGGTGGGATACTCGTCATGGGTGGGATACTCATCGTGGGTGGGATACTCATCGTGGTTGGGATACTCATCGTGAATGGGATACTCATCGTGAATGGGATACTCATCACGGATGGGACCCTCATCGTGGGTGGGATACTCATCGTGGGTGGGATACTCATCGTGGGTGGGATACTCATCGTGGGTGGGATACTCGTCATGGGTGGGATACTCATCGTGGGTGGGATACTCATCACGCGTGGGACCCTCATCGTTGGTGGGATACTCATCGTGGGTGGGATACTCATCGTGGGTGGGATACTCATCGTGAATGGTATACTCGTCATGGGTGGGATACTCATCGTGAATGGGATACTCATCGTGGGTGGGATACTCATCATGAATGGGATACTCATCGTGGGTGGGATACTCATCGTGAATGGGATACTCATCGTGAATGGGATACTCATCGTGAATGGGATACTCATCGTGGGTGGGATACTCATCGTGGGTGGGATACTCATCGTGGGTGGGATACTCATCATGAATGGGATACTCGTCATGGGTGGGATACTCATCGTGAATGGGATACTCATCGTGCGTGGGATACTCATCGTGAATGGGATACTCATTGTGAATGGGATATTCATCGTGGGTGGGATACTCATCGTGGGTGGGATACTCAACGTGAATGGGATACTCATCGTGGGTGGGATACTCATCGTGGGTGGGATACTCATCGTGAATGGGATACTCATCGTGAATGGGATACTCATCACGGGTGGGATACTCATCGTGAATGGGATACTCATCGTGAATGGGATACTCATCATGGGTGGGATACTCATCGTGAATGGGATACTCATCATGGGTGGGATATTCATCGTGAATGGGATAATCATCGTGAATGGGATAGTCATCGTGAATGGGATACTCATCACGGGTGGGATACTCATCATGGGTGGGATACTCATCGTGAATGGGATACTCATCATGGGTGGGATATTCATCGTGAATGGGATACTCATCGTGAATGGGATACTCATCGTGGGTGGGATACTCATCGTGGGTGGGATACTCGTCATGGGTGGGATACTCATCGTGGGTGTGATACTCATCATGAATGGGATACTCATCGTGAATGGGATACTCATCACGGGTGGGATACTCATCGTGGGTGGGATACTCATCGTGAATGGGATACTCATCACGGGTGGGATACTCATCGTGAATGGGATACTCATCGTGAATGGGATACTCATCATGGGTGGGATACTCATCGTGAATGGGATACTCATCACGGGTGGGATACTCATCGTGAATGGGATACTCATCGTGAATGGGATACTCATCATGGGTGGGATACTCATCGTGAATGGGATACTCATCATGGGTGGGATATTCATCGTGAATGGGATACTCATCGTGGGTGGGATACTCATCGTGGGTGGGATACTCATCGTGGGTGGGATACTCATCGTGGGTGGGATACTCGTCATGGGTGGGATACTCATCGTGAATGGGATACTCGTCATGGGTGGGATACTCATCGTGAATGGGATACTCATCGTGCGTGGGATACTCATCGTGAATGGGATACTCATTGTGAATGGGATATTCATCGTGGGTGGGATACTCATCGTGGGTGGGATACTCATCGTGAATGGGATACTCATCACGGGTGGGATACTCATCGTGAATGGGATACTCATCGTGAATGGGATACTCATCACGGTTGGGATACTCATCGTGAATGGGATACTCATCGTGAATGGGATACTCATCATGGGTGGGATACTCATCGTGAATGGGATACTCATCATGGGTGGGATATTCATCGTGAATGGGATACTCATCGTGAATGGGATACTCATCACGGGTGGGATACTCATCATGGGTGTGATACTCATCATGAATGGGATACTCATCGTGAATGGGATACTCATCACGGGTGGGATACTCATCGTGGGTGGGATACTCATCGTGAATGGGATACTCATCACGGGTGGGATACTCATCGTGAATGGGATACTCATCGTGAATGGGATACTCATTACGGGTGGGATACTCATCGTGGGTGGGATACTCATCGTGAATGGGATACTCATCGTGGGTCGGATACTCATCGTGGGTGGGATACTCATCATGAATGGGATACTCATCGTGAATGGGATACTCATCATGGGTGTGATACTCATCATGGGTGTAATACTCATCGTGGGTGTGATACTCATCGTAAATGGGATACTCATCGTGGGTGTGATACTCATCGTGAATGGGATACTCATCGTGGGTGTGATACTCATCGTGAATGGGATACTCATCGTGAATGGGATACTCATCGTGGGTGTGATACTCATCGTGGGTGGGATACTCATCGTGAATGGGATACTCATCACGGGTGGGATACTCATCGTGGGTGGGATACTCATCGTGAATGGGATACTCATCGTGCATGGGATACTCATCGTGGGTGGGATACTCATCATGAATGGGATACTCATCGTGAATGGGATACTCATCATGGGTGTGATACTCATCATGGGTGTAATACTCATCGTGGGTGGGATACTCATCGTGAATGGGATACTCATCGTGGGTGTGATACTCATCATGAATGGGATACTCATCGTGGGTGGGATACTCATCGTGAATGGGATACTCATCGTGGGTGTGATACTCATCGTGAATGGGATACTCATCATGGGTGTGATACTCATCATGGGTGTAATACTCATCGTGGGTGGGATACTCATCGTGAATGGGATACTCATCGTGGGTGTGATACTCATCGTGAATGGGATACTCATCGTGGGTGGGATACTCATCATGAATGGGATACTCATCGTGAATGGGATACTCATCATGGGTGTGATACTCATCATGGGTGTAATACTCATCGTGGGTGTGATACTCATCGTGAATGGGATACTCATCATGGGTGTGATACTCATCATGGGTGTAATACTCATCGTGGGTGGGATACTCATCGTGAATGGGATACTCATCGTGGGTGTGATACTCATCGTGAATGGGATACTCATCGTGGGTGGGATACTCATCATGAATGGGATACTCATCGTGAATGGGATACTCATCATGGGTGTGATACTTACTCATCATGGGTGTAATACTCATCGTGGGTGGGATACTCATCATGAATGGGATACTCATCGTGAATGGGATACTCATCATGGGTGTGATACTTACTCATCATGGGTGTGATACTCATCGTGGGTGGGATACTCATCATGAATGGGATACTCATCGTGAATGGGATACTCATCGTGGGTGTGATACTCATCGTGAATGGGATACTCATCGTGAATGTGATACTCATCGTGAATGGGATACTCATCGTGAATGGGATACTCATCGTGAATGGGATACTCATCGTGAATGTGATACTCATCGTGAATGGGATACTCATCGTGGGTGTGATACTCATCGTGGTTGGGATACTCATCGTGAATGGGATACTCATCGTGAATGGGATACTCATCACGGATGGGACCCTCATCGTGGGTGGGATACTCATCGTGGGTGGGATACTCATCGTGGGTGTGATACTCATCGTGAATGGGATACTCATCGTGAATGTGATACTCATCGTGAATGGGATACTCATCGTGGGTGTGATACTCATCGTGGTTGGGATACTCATCGTGAATGGGATACTCATCGTGAATGGGATACTCATCGTGGGTGGGATACTCATCGTGGGTGGGATACTCATCGTGGGTGGGATACTCATCGTGGGTGGGATACTCATTGTGAATGGGATATTCATCGTGGGTGGGATACTCATCGTGAATGGGGTACTCATCACGGGTGGGATACTCATCGTGAATGGGATACTCATCGTGAATGGGATACTCATCGTGAATGGGGTACTCTTCACGGGTGGGATACTCATCGACGTCGTCCGCGTTTATAAATTACCTCAACGATGTTTCCAACGAAGTCCGCGTTTATTAATTACATTCTTTACTGTTTTCTCGCCAGAACCAGACTCTACGGCGAGTGAACGGTCGCAGATCTTCCAACCCTTTTTGTTTTCCTTCCCCGTCCCCACCTGCTCCCTTACCTGTTTTTCCTTACTCAACCTGAAGATCGTGCGAACGGTCCCGCCGGATATAGATGTCTCCCCTGGCGTGGGGGTGATGCGTAATGGGTAGCCTGGTTTTGGCGGTCATCGTCAACACCGGGCAGGTGCACTCAGCCTGTCATCCTTCCGAGGTGGACAAACGCCTGTCATCCTTCAGAGGTGGACAAACACCTGTCATCCTTCCGAGGTGGACAAACACCTGTCATCCTTCAGAGATGGACAAACTGAGTACCAGCTTGCTGGGGCCGAAAGGTCCCCACCAATAAAGAAAGAAAGAAATAATATGACTTATTCGGCAAAGATAGATGGACATAAATAGTGTCATGGCGGTGCGTCACAGGCACGGTACATAGTGTCATGGCGGTGCGTCACAGACACGGTACATAGTGTCATGGCGATACGTCACAGGCACGGTACATAGTGTCATGGTGGTGCGTCACAGGCACGGTACATTGTGTCATGCGGTGCGTCACAGGCACGGTACATCGTGTCATGGCGGTGCGTCACAGGCACGGTACATGGTGTCATGGTGGTGCGTCACAAGCACGGTACATCGTGTTATGGCGGTGCGTCACAGACACGGTACATCGTGTCATGGTGGTGCATCACAGACACGGTACATCGTGTCATGGTGGTGCGTCACAGGCACGGTACATCGTGTCATGGCGGTGCGTCACAAGCATGGTACATCGTGTTATGGCAGTGCGTCACAGACACGGTAAATCGTGTTATGGCGGTGCGTCACAAGCACGGTACATCGTGTTATGGTGGTGCGTCACAGACACGGTACATCGTGTCATGGTGGTGCGTCACAAGCAAGGTACATAGTGTCATGGCGGTGCGTCACAGACACGGTAAATCGTGTCATGGTGGTGCGTCACAGGCACGGTACATCGTGTCATGGCGGTGCGTCACAAGCACGGTACATCGTGTTATGGCGGTGCGTCACGAGCACGGTACATCATGTCATGGCGGTGTGTCACAGACACGGTACATCGTGTCATGGCGGTGCGTCACAGGCACGGTACAATCGGTACATCGTGTCATGGCGGTGCGTCACAGACACGGTACATGGTGTCATGGTGGTGCGTCACAGGCACGGTACATCGTGTCATGGCGGTGCGTCACAGGCACGGTACATGGTGTCATGGTGGTGCGTCACAAGCACGGTACATCGTGTTATGGCGGTGCGTCACAGACACGGTACATCGTGTCATGGTGGTGCATCACAGACACGGTACATCGTGTCATGGTGGTGCGTCACAGGCACGGTACATCGTGTCATGGCGGTGCGTCACAAGCACGGTACATCGTGTTATGGCGGTGCGTCACAGACACGGTACATCGTGTCATGGTGGTGCATCACAGACACGGTACATCGTGTCATGGTGGTGCGTCACAGGCACGGTACATCGTGTCATGGCGGTGCGTCACAAGCACGGTACATCGTGTTATGGCGGTGCGTCGCAGACACGGTACATCGTGTTATGGCGGTGCGTCACAAGCACGGTACATCGTGTTATGGTGGTGCGTCACAGACACGGTACATCGTGTCATGGTGGTGCGTCACAGGCACGGTACATCGTGTCATGGCGGTGTGTCACAAGCACGGTACATCGTGTTATGGCGGTGCGTCACAAGCACGGTACATCGTGTTATGGCGGTGCGTCACAGACACGGTACATCGTGTCATGGTGGTGCGTCACAGGCACGGTACAATCGGTATATCGTGTCATGGCGGTGCGTCACAGACACGGTACATCGTGTCATGGTGGTGCGTCACAGGCACGGTACATAGTGTCATGGTGGTGCGTCACAGGCATGGTACATAGTGTCATGGCGGTGCGTCACAGGCACAGTACATAGTGTCATGGTGGTGCGTCACAGGCACGGTACATCGTGTCATGGTGGTGCGTCACAGGCACGGTACATCGTGTCATGGCGGTGCGTCACAAGCACGGTACATAGTGTCATGGTGGTGCGTGCAGGCACGGTACATCGTGTCATGGTGGTGCGTCGCAGGCACGGTACATCGTGTCATGGCGGTGCGTCACAGGCACGGTACATCGTGTCATGGCGGTGCGACACAGGCACGGTACATCGTGTCATGGTGGTGCGTCACAAGCACGGTGATTTATCAGTGTGTGTGCGCCGTCCTTCGGATGCACGTTAAGCCGGGTGTCCCGCCTGCTATCATTAGTCAGTGCATGTTATAGATCCCACGGTGTCCTTCGCCAAGAGAGGCGAGTTATCACCGGCATCCTGAACAAATTACAAATTCCTGCCACAATTGTTATATTTTCTGTTTGTGAGGGGCAGGGGAGGGAGGACACATTGGGTAATGAAGGTGACAATTCGTACACAGCATACACACCTCCACGTGGCTGAACAGTCTATGTTTTGTATCTCTCTGATGGGCCTTGATCTGGATTCGGACCTGAACCTAAATCTAAGCGCCTTCTTCTTCTCACTTCCCCAACTCATCCACCTAATTTTGTCATGAGGCGTCCATACACTTTACGCCTCCGCCGACAAAGCTTCCGGAGGTATTATGTTTTGGGGTTGTCCATACGTCCGTCCGTCCGTCCAGGCTAAACCTCATTTTATCAGCAATCACATGTCCGATTGAGACGAAACGTTTCGGGTAGGAGTGACACCCATGCAGAATATTGTTATGATAATTGTGACGTCATAGGTCACGTGATATGGCAGCCATCTTGAATTAAACACAAATAATTTTAAAATATATTTCTCGGAAACCGCTGAATGAAAAAATTTGAAACTTGGCACATTGTCAAGTACTCCCAATGGGGAACAAAAGCATGACAATGATGACATCATAGGTGATGTGGTATACCAGCCAAAAATGTTTTAATCGAATTCCTTATCCCAAAAAACTGAAATTTCATGCACATGATCTATGACCCATTTGTATTGAAATATTAAATTTATGACATCATATGTCACATGGTTTGGCAGCCAAATTGGATTGAAAGAAAATCTTACTATAATTCACCAAATGTCCGTCTGTCTGTCTGTCTGTATGTTCAAAGGTACCGTAAAAACTGCTGAACCGATCTCAACGATATTTTGGGTGGATAATCCTGGGATCACCAGGAGTAGAAGGGGCTATTTAGTTTTCCCAATTTCAGCTGTAGTCTCCAGCATTCTCAGGTTTGGACTCCCGCATAACATTCGCGTTCGCATAACGTTCATTGTTCTCATTGTGCCGATGTTGCTTTCCCTGGTGCCGCACAAACGGCTGCGCCGATCACTGCACAGCTGCCCCGATCGGACTCGGTGACCTCGGTCAAAGACCTTTTTTAGGACGTGGGTTGAATCCCTGCTTGGGAGAATTCTAACCCATTTCAACTGAAAGAAACACGTATCAGGAGTACATACGACACAGCGATAGTGAACACGATTATCGATCATGATTCACGATCACGATCATCACGATCATAGTGTATCGATCACTGTGGGACATTTGGTGAATTATAGTAAGATACTGTTTAGATTTTGATGACTTGCGTGTGATATGATTAAACAGATGTTTATATGAATCGTTTAAAATAAAAAAGCCTTCAATTTCTGATACTACCAACGGTACCCACCCTTTGGGCGGGGCTTCAATTGGGAGGCCCAAATGAAAAGGCTAAATATCAGAAATCGAAGGCTTTTTTTTCTTTAAAACGATTTATATAAACATCCATTAAATCTCGATCGGTGCAGCCGTTTGTGCGGCACCCGGGAAAATAACGTCATGCGGGAGCAAGTATCAGCAGGATGTGGCAGTGTGGGAGTCCACGTTTCTGATCCTCCTTCATGCCGAAGTAGCCCACCACTTCTCCAAGCATTCCGCTCTTCAGATCCGCCATGACAGATTTAAGCTTGATACTGAAGACGCGTGCAGATCATACTCCCGATGTCGTATGTACTCCCGATATGTGTTTCCTTCATTGTAAAAACTTCCAAATCAACAGTTAAAAGGATTTTAAGGCGGCCGACCACGTGACATATGACGTCATCATTAACATATTTTATTCCTCATGGAGAGTTATTTACAATGAGCCATGTCTCAATTTTTTCTGTTCAGCACTTTTGGAGATTTCGTGGTGCAAAGTTTTGCCGTTTTTCCAAGATGGCGGCCGACCACGTGACTGATGATGTCATCATTAACATATTTTATTCCCCATGGAGAGTTCTTTACAATGAGCCATGTCTCAATTTTTTCTATTCAGTACTTTCGGAGATATAGAAGTGCAAAGTTTTTCGGTTTTTCCAAGATGGCGGCCGAACCACGTCACCGATGACGTCATCAATTGGGCACAGTCTATTCCAGGGCAAGACCAATATGTGTGCAAAGTTTGGCGATTCTCCGTGCAACGGTGTAGACGCAGTGCTGCAAACAGACAGACAAACAGACAGACAGACAAACAGATGAAAAATCGGTCAGAGACCGAGGACTTGCCGGAAAGTACTTTTTTATCGGCCATTTAGGACAAATATGACGGCTGAACCACGTGACCGATGACGTCATCATGAACATACTTTATTCCCCATGGAGAGTTCGTTGCAATGAGCCATGTCTCAATTTTTTCTGTTCAGTACTTTCGGAGATATGGAGGTGCAAAGTTTTTCCAAGATGGCGGCCGAACCACGTGACCTATGACGTCATCATTAATATGTTTTATTCCCAAAGGAGAGTTCTTTACAATGAGCCATGTCTCAACTTTTTCTGTTCAGCACTTTTGGAGATTTCGTGGTGCAAAGTTTTGCCGTTTTTCCAAGATGGCGGCCGACCACGTGACTGATGATGTCATCATTAACATATTTTATTCCCCATGGAGAGTTCTTTACAATGAGCCATGTCTCAATTTTTTCTGTTCAGTACTTTCGGAGATATAGAAGTGCAAAGTTTTTCGGTTTTTCCAAGATGGCGGCCGAACCACGTCACCGATGACGTCATCAATTGGGCACAGTCTATTCCAGGGCAAGACCAATATGTGTGCAAAGTTTGGCGATTCTCCGTGCAACGGTGTAGACGCAGTGCTGCAAACAGACAGACAAACAGACAGACAGACAGACAGACAGATGAAAAATCGGTCAGAGACCGAGGACTTGCCGGAATGTACTTTTTTATTGGCCATTGAGGACAAATATGGCGGCCGAACCACGTGACCGATGACGTCATCATTAACATATTTTATTCCCCATGGAGAGTTCTTTACAATGAGGCATGTCTCAATTTTTTCTATTCAGCACTTTTGGACACATAGAGGTGCTAAGTTTTTCGGTTTTTCCAAGATGGCGGCCGAACCACGTGACATATGACGTCATCATTAACAAAATTTTATTCCCCATGGAGAGTTCTTTACAATGAGCCATGTCTCAATTTTTTCTGTTCAGCACTTTTGGAGATATAGTGGCGCAAAGTTTTGCCGTTTTTCCAAGATGGCGGCCGACCACGTGACATATGACATCATCATTAACATATTTTATTCCCCATGGAGAGTTCTTTACAATGAGCCATGTCTCAATTTTTTCTGTTCAGCACTTTTGGAGATTTCGTGGTGCAAAGTTTTGCCGTTTTTCCAAGATGGCGGCCAACCACGTGACTGATGACATCATCATTAACATATTTTATTCCCCATGGAGAGTTCTTTGCAATGAGCCATGTCTCAATTTTTTCTGTTCAGCACTTTTGGAGATATAGTGGCGCAACGTTTTGCCGTTTTTCCAAGATGGCGACCGAACCACGTGACTGATGACGTCATCATTTACATATTTTATTCCCCATGGAGAGTTCTTTACAATGAGCCATGTCTCAATTTTTTCTGTTCAGTACTTTCGGAGATATAGAGGTGCAAAGTTTTTCGGTTTTTCCAAGATGGCGGCCGAACCACGTCACCGATGACGTCATCAATTGGGCACAGTCTATTCCAGGGCAAGACCAATATGTGTGCAAAGTTTGGCGATTCTACGTGCAACAGTGTAGACGCAGTGCTGCAAACAGACAGACAGACAGACAGACAGACAAACAGACAGACAAACAGACAAACAGACAAACAAACGAACAGATCAACATACTTGCCGGAAAATTTTTCCGGCAAGTAACAAACAGACAAACGAACAGATCAACATAGTTGCCGGAATCTTTTCCGGCCAGTAACAAACGGACTCAAATGCAATACTCACTCCTCAGGCGAGGGTAATTAACACTGGACAGGTAGCCATGGGAGTAATTTCGAATTTGGAAAGGGTACCAGCACACCGTGGCCTACTTACTTGGACGATGAAGACCACTGATGTAAACCAAATTGGAGATGGGAATGTGTTTTTGACAAGAGGTTGTCTGGTTTGTTACCTTGAAAGGTTCATGGATACAGCAAGATTGGAGGAAAATATGAAAGGGACACTGCACACAAGAGAAAACGTGAATAAAAGAATGAAACTGAGCAGGAAACTTGGACGACAGGAAGCAGACAGTAATAGGATGATCTATCGATGTGCGTCCGCAGAAGAGTGAATGAGTACAAAAGGTGTCGGTGCAACACCAGGTATCCACAAGAAGACTGAAAGACCAGAAAACTGGTTGTAACTTCTTCCTGTACATTGACCTGATGTTATAAAACATGAATGTTCAAAAAAAAAATTCCTCCTATCTTCTGCAATTCAAGGTCGAATTCAGGGCAAACTCTTCTGCAGGTGTTTGCCTTTTTAAAAACATCTTTTAAGAATGTCCCATTGATCCGCGTACGAAAAACACGACAGACACGGTGCAAGAGATACTTGCTTCTACCGTCTGAAAAAGCAAAATAAAGGACTGAGGAGTGATTTTTAAAAAACTCATTTCATTTAAAATTCCTCCAAAACCACAACTGTTATGTCTTAGGACATAATCTACAATTCTCATATTGTCTGATAGTGTCGGCCATTAAGCGTTGTATGTAGACGATGGCGGTGTCATCGAGTTCAATCAGTTCGGCCAAAAAAATTAATAAATAAATTAAACTACACCCTAATACCCTAACTACACCCTAACTACACCCTAACTACACCCTAACTACACCCTAATAAATTCCTTAAAATCGAACTCGACCGGATAAGGAATATTTTTTCCATGGATTATGTCGACATGTAATGGTTTATTTTTTAGATCACTAGGGGGCGCTAACAGGCCGTGATAGAACGTTTTACCTTGTACCGTGTGATACCTGCTTTTTGGTTGTAGAATTCTCGTTCAAATGAATCCACAACCAGATACAAAGATTACGATATAATAAATGGCCACATGCCATACCTGTGTTGCACCACCTCTGTCCTCAATAACCTTTTTTCACATTTGTTGCAGCATCCGTCAGCCATTTTGTTCCAATTCGTACATTGTAGATGCCCAGCTTCAGCTCAGGCGTCGAGATGCAGAATGACCCACATGACCCAGGCACTCGATGGTCCTGTAATGGTGGAGCTAAAGGATAAAACAGCATGAAAATTAAAGTCACAAAGATGAAAACATGACGCTTCCGATGGAGAACTCGAGGTGCTGATGTGTTCCTCATCAGTAGTTATTCAGATTGGCTGAGGTTTCCCGGGAGAGTTACTCTCGGCGTATCTCATGAACTCCTCAAATAATATTTTCTGGTCGAATCGAAGTTAGCTTTTGTAAATGGTAATGTTACTTTTCAGAATGAGATAAGCGATAAAATAATAGCTGTTTAAGAGGCAATGGCAGTCATATAATACCAATAACAATTTTATCAACTAGAACTGCGAGCAGTGGTGATAGGCTTCCAGGCAAAATGGGCACCATACCACGTGACTGATGACGTCATCATTTCAATAAATTTTCCTCATCGATAGTCGATCATATCTGTAAGTTTTGGTTTAGATTGGTTAAGCGGTTCTGGAGATATGGATTTTCAATTTATTTTCCTTAAATCCAAGATGGCCGCCATACCATGTGACTGATGATGTGATAGTTTGTAAAAAAATATATAAAATCCTCATGTGTAGTCAGTTATATGTATGAAGTTTTGGATTGATCCGTTGAGTGGTTCTGGAGATATGTATTTTTGAAATACTTTTTACTTAAATCCAAGATGGCCGCCATACCATGTGACTGATGATGTCATAGTTCAGAAACGTTTTTCCACATGGGGAGTTTATCATACATTTGAAATTTCATATTGATCCGTTCAGCAGTTATAGAGAAAAAGATATTTAAAGATTTTCCTTATATACAATATGGCCACCATATCACATGACGGATGTCATCATAGTTTGCAAATATTTTCCCCAATCGGAATGTAAACATGTTTCAATTTTCATATCGATCGGAAAAGCGGTTTCGGAAAAATGGATATTAAAAGTTATATTTTTAAATCCAATATGGCCGCCAAACCACATGACCGATGACGGTTTTCTCACAAACTTTTATCCCCATGGCTAGGTGATCACGTGTACAATTTCACGTTGATCCGTTCAGCGGTTCTGGAGAAAAAGATGTTTAAAGTTTATGACGTCATAGGCAATAGCAGCCAATGCAAGTCAAAATTGCAAAACAAAATTCATGATGCACGAAGTTGCATTGGTATTGTCGTGTCCGTAGCCGATAAAGACTGGTCTCGGAGGGATTTCCGATCGAGCTTACAGTCCGAGGCGTTCAGTCAAATTATAGCGGGGAATACGCATGGGGGCAAGTGGTGGAGAAGCCGGAGCGCTTACCTTCACGGATCCCACCGGCAGTCTTCACCCTGTAATAATTAATGCGAGCTGACTCAGGATTTACTGTACAAAAATAAATGCCGGCTTTATTAAAAGAAATGCTGGTAATACAACATAATGCATGGTAAATAAAATCCTAAATGGGGACGTCCCCACTCAGACTCGAATACAGATGAAGGGAAAAATAAATGTGGTATAAAATAAAAGGTGTGGTTAATCACTTATCTGCGAGGGGCTCCCAAATCCTGTCTGGAATTGTCTCAGGCCCACATGCTCGCAATCCGGATGCGGCTCCGGCCTTGGCGGGAAGAAGGCCTCAGTGCACCCTTGTTTCGCTACGGGCCTCGCCTGTCCACTTGCCTTTCCTGCTTGGAAACACATAGTCTCAGTCCGTGGCTCTTCCTCTTCATGACCACTAGCAAGGTGTCGGCACACGATTGCTCATGGTGGTGTCCAACAAAAGAAGGGGCGATAAGATGTCGATGCTGAGAGACAAAATGTCGATGCTGGGAGAGACCAAAATGCGACCCAAAGTCCAAAATGAGAAGGCGCAAGCGTGCAATAATGACCATTCGCTATAGTTTTCAGAACGAGAAAAGGGCAAGAGAAGAGAATTTCGGCTTGAGCGTTCTTTTTTCGTCCAGGTTCTGACGTCACCTCTACACGTCATCCTTGCCTGATCCAACCAGTGCGTGCCACCTTACCAGTCCTCTGCGCCAATCAAATCCCCACCCAATCATCACTCTTTGGGTGTGTCTCCACGGAGGTGCCTGTCCTGTGCGCTCACCAAGTCGGTGTTATCCATGACAATGCTTCATGCCTGGCTTCCGGTAGGTTTTTAATTAGTGTGTTTAATGGGTGATTTTGGCTCAATGTGTGGGTGCTGTGTTAAAAGGAACAAAGGAATCAATTACAGAGGCAACTACAAACAGGGAATCAATTACCCATAATGCCTTGCTAATTAACAAGCCCCACCCCTCTGGTGGGGATGAAGATACAAGCTTACCCGACATCTGGTCTACACGAATTTCCCTACTTATGATACATCGATATTTCTTCTTCTTCATGAGTCGGAGCACACTAATCGATACATTCTACCTGGTCCAAGGTATCCCTACCCCCTACAAATGTAACACAGCTCCCACCTCCCCCCCCACTCCCTGAAACTGTCGCTCCCGCAAGGTTCCTTGCAGGCGCTACTATTCCAGTCTTACCACTTACCGACTCATACTTAATTAGCCTATGAAATGAATGAGGAGGGCTGTGGGAAGCGAGCCGTAGCTATTTACCTATTCTTCTTACCACTCTACCCCTTTAAGCAACAATTCACATTTCAAATATTTACAAAACTTGAAGTCCTTGCTCCTAACTCCTGCGGAAGGAAGAAAAAGTCAAAACACACAAAACTACCTTAACCACAAAACCTTAACCATCAAATCAAAAAACATTCAAGAACATTTGTACAACTCCTGTCTACAGACCACATCCCCCGGTGGATGCCACAATACCCAAATTTCCATGGGCCCTGTCCTGGTGTTACAGGTGAGTGACATGGCTCGGTGGATTTCGCCCACTTTCACTCACACAAATCCCATAACCATTCATACACGTTTCAAAAATCATCAAAGCACAAAATCATCAAAGCCCGTATTTCACCCCCTTGCAAGACCATGGCATAGATGTCCTAACACATGTGCGTGTGATCCTCTAGGCAGCGGGAAGGTACCGTTCAAGCAAGATGGTGGGGGCGCTTCAGGCTGTGGTGCCCACAGTTCAAAAACAAGTCGCCCGACTTACCACTTCTTCACCCCCCCCCCCCCCTCTTGGCCCCATGGCAGCCAAACAGCTCCTTACGCTGTTGTCTCACAGGGGAGGTCTCCATACTAGGCTTCCACGCTTCAGGCTTTCACACAGCCTCACAGGTCGCCGAGGGTATCGATACCGCTGGACGCCCAAACAGACCCCACCCTGATGAGCTCCAAATTTTCAGACACCACTGGCTTCCAGGGGCAATTACCAAAGAGGGGGCTGTAGTCACCTCTCCTTCAGAGCTTGATCCGTACCTGCGGACACACACACCTTCCCCACCCACAAAATCTACAAAAACATTTCCTCCCCCGCTGCCATTCAATTCTCAACCACATCTTTCCATAAAAGATGTTACAAAAAGATACTGCCATGGCCTGCTTACATGTGAAATCCCCATTCACATTTCAAAGTTCCAAACACATTTCAACCACATTGCAATTCCATTTCCATTCCCATGACCACACAAAAACACAAAAGCTCCACACATAAACAAACGCCACCCACAAGACACTTTGTGGCACACACACCAATCCCCTCACCGGCTATGCTCATGTCCCAATTTAAATGAGCAAGTCCTGAAGCCTGGGACAGTACACATCAAGTCCTTACCTCCACCTTGATGTGCAGGTATTTGCAGGTTGGTGGGGTCCAAGAGTTCCATCCACCCTACTGAATCCCAAAATTTGTCCCAAAGGGCCGATCAAATTTCACCAAATCTCCATTTATCTTCTGTCCTGGCAAGTATGTGGATCCGCCTCCTCCAGTGACTTTTACTACACTACTACCTTTGGCTACGACAGCTCCGCCCCGCTACTGTGCAAGGGACATCGGGACAAGCTGAGCAGTCGAAACGCCAACATGGCCAATAAGTGTCCATAAGGGTGCAACCCACCATCCATCCTTCGGCCCCCTGCGAGGAACACTGCGCCACTAGCCACACCTGGCCAATGTGGTGAGCACCTGCTGCCAAATCCACCATTCCCAAGGCCTCCGACCTGGGGGGCACGGTCGCAGTGCATGGCATCCTCATCACATCCCCTGCACATCTCACATTCCCCCAGTCTATTCACATGCAGCCCCCAGTGCCCATCCACACTTCACCATGCCCAAGGTCTAGTTGACAGCCATGCTCCCCCAGGAGACTCAACCCAGAAGACATGGTCCACACACCTCGGGCACCCATAGTACCACGTTGACCCGCAGACTACCCAACTATGTCCCCACATCACTGCATCCCAATATTGGTGCAGTCGCCCCCTAGACAGTTGAAGGCTGTGTCCTACTACTCTATCCATTTTTATCCCAGCCTCCAACACTTTGGTCTAACACATCTGGATCAATAATGGTACCACTGTGCAGTGTCCACCATGGCCTCATAAAATTCACCTTAAATTTGCATCTAACCCTCAGATTATCCATGCCAATTATTTTTCACAATTCACTAATTTCACCAAAGAAGGGTGCTTCTCCATACACCTACCAGCCGAGCATGGCCCCATATGCTCGGCTAGTTCCAAATTCCCAATTCCATGCCATGGCTCTCTTCCCAAGCCGAGAGTCCACAAATCACAACGAATATCTTTGGAAGATTATTCTCACACCATCATGTTCCACAGATGCCCCAATGGTCGTCCGGTGGGCTATATCATACCTGTCCATTCAGATCGACCTGCATCCATAGACCAGCACACCATGGCAGGTCACCACATGCTGGCTGTCCCAGAGTCTCAGGGAGAGGCTGCCAGGCCGCATGCCCAGGCGGTCACATCAGGCCCATGTCGGCCGTCCGTGGTGCCACCACCTGAGCGTGGCAAACTACACCATCCCAGGTACCTGTGAGAAACCACCTCGGACCCCCGGATGTCTTAACCCCCACCATTGTCTGGTGACCCTGCCGGCCCGAGACACTCGCTCGGGCGGCGCCCCAATGGACATGGAATGCCACACTCCACCAGGCCCCCCGTGGGGCCCAGGCCGTACCACGACACCCATGGTCAGACCCCACATCAAAATCATGCCAGCACAGCCCCCCAGCCGGCTGGCACAAACCAATTTCCAAGTGGGGCAATTTCCCACGAGGCCGACAGCCATGACCTCTTCTGGTCCAAATTCCACAGCCCAGGGACCAATTCCTTCCAAGGATGCTCAAAATCAATTTCCCATTTCAATTTCAATTTCTTTTTAAAAATGTGGTCTCACGTGCCAAACCGCAGCTGCAGGTAACCCTTCCTTGGGTTTTTCTGCCCCTCCCTGCAGTTGTTCCAAATTCACTATGGGGGACCAGTTTTTCCGAGGCTCTATTTCCCGACTCTTCCATGTCCAAGTTCCCCCCCCCCCCCCAAATGGGAATTCGATTTCGGAGCCTCTTGTACCCAATTGTGGTTCGTGATGAGGGTCCCCTCGGTCTCCTTAATCTCATCCTGGGGACCTTCCATGGACCGACTCACCTCACCTCCCAGACTCTCTTGGACCTGAGCAATCTCTTCCTCGATGGTATTGTCCCAGTTGTCCAGCCGCTGTGTCAAATCATTCTCATTGTTATTACCAATCACTTCTGGCCCCAACAGGTCTTCATCTATACACACCCGGTCCGGTTCCGTTACACGGACCTCCAATATTTTTACCCACTGTTCCTCCGCACCACCGCTCTGGTGCTGCACAAATTCCAATTCCTCCCCCTGCTGGTGCATTGAGGCACCTACACAAGCCCGATAACCTTCCAGGTCTTTATTAAACAAATATTTCCCATTTAAATTTGAGTTTCCCCTAATTACATTCGAACACCTTTTACTCAACATTACTCAAGCTTTTGATTTTCTCAACAATCCCCTCCAATAAGTTCTGTCACTCAAGCTTTTGGGTCTCACTATCTGCCATGATCTTTCCTGGGAAAACCACATTTCCAATGTGGCCTCCAAAGCCAGTCGCCGACTGGGCATCCTCCGTCGCGCGAAGTCCTTCTTTGGCACACCTGAGCTCCTCACCACATACAATACTTTCATCTGCATCTCAATAGAATACTGCTCTCCACTCTGGGCTCCTGCCTCACACCCAGCTCGGCTTCACGCTATAGAAACCAAAGCTTTCCGAATCATTGGAATCTCCCACGATGAAGCTGATTGTGAGAGCCTTTCACTCACTCACCGCAGGCAGGTAGGTGGTCTTTCTGTCTTCTACCGACTCATATCCGGCCTAGCTCCCCCAGCTCTATCTGTGCTCTGTCCCCCAAATATTCCTACAGGTCGCACAAGATCTGCCAGCCACCCTCTGATGGTCAAACTGCCGAAATCTCGACTCTCTGCTCACCTTCACTCTTTCATTCCTCTTTTCTCCCGCCTCTGGAACAAACTCCCTCACTCTATTCAATCCCTCTCCTCCCTCCAAGTCTTGACAACAGCTGTTCACGACCATCTCTTATCTTCTCCCATCCAAAACCTTGAGCTACCCCCGTTAATTCACCCCAGATCCAGTTTTTTGAAATACCGACTTCTTTCCTGGAAGTCCTCGCTGTGTCCATGTGATTTATACCTCTCCCACCCCCCCCCCTTCCCATGCCTCCTCCCCCCAAGCCCTCTCCCTCCCACAGATCTCCCGATGTCCCTGTTCTCTACTGTTGTACTTGTGTGCTTCCCTCTTTCTTCCCATCTTGTCTCCCGCTCCTTTATCATATATTTTATGTGTCCGTTTTTTTTTGTGATTAATGTTAGATCTTACACGAGCCTCGATCTTGTATACAAAAAAACAATAAAAACAACACTCCCCATTTACCTCCAAACATTCCCCATTTACTTCGAGACATGCCCTCTCCTGTGCCTGAAGCGTATCAGCTTGGGTCTCACACTCTTCCATTCCCACTGTCAACTCCCCCCGTTTTGATTCAAAGCACCTCCATGTCCGTCGGAGTGACTGTTCTATCAGACCCAGGTGCAACCGACCATCCTTCAGGGAGAGGTGAAAGGATGATGATAACAATAATAACAAGAAAAAGAGCAATCAGAGATTGCAAACCCTCGCCAGGATGTATTTTCAGTGGTTTTTAAGGCTTTTGTGTTAAAAGAAATATGGCGGCCGAACCACGTGATCGATGACGTCATCAATATTTAAAAAATAAACTAATTTATTCCTAGATTATGCTCAAGAAATTTAATCTTGATCGGATGAAATTTTGTACTTGTCAAATTATGACGTCAAAATAGAGGAACCTATGACATCATCAGAAAATATTTTATTCCCCATGGAGAGTTCTTTTCAATGAGCCATGTCTAAATTTTTTCTATTCAGTGCTTTTGGAGATATAGAGGTGCAAAGTTTTTCGGTTTTTCCGAGATGGCGGCCGAACCACGTGACTGATGACGTCATCGTATTTTTTCTCCACCAGTTTATGCCGACATGGCGCTCAATAAATTTCATCGTGATTGGATGAACTTTTGTACTTGTCGAATTATGACGTCATAATGGAGGCACTTATGACATCATCATGAACATATTTTATTCCCCATGGAGAGTTATTTACAATGAGCCATGTCTCAATTTTTTCTATTCAGCGCTTTCGGAGATATAGAGGTGCAAAGTTTTTCGGTTTTTCCAAGATGGCGGCTGAACCACGTGACCGATGACGTCATCTTTTCTTTTTCTCCACCAGTTTATTCCGACATGGCGCTCAATAAATTTCATCTTGATCGGATGAAGTTTTGTACTTGTCGAATTATGACGTCATAAAGGAGGCACCTATGACATCATCATTAACATATTTTATTCCGCATGGAGAGTTCTTTACAATGAGCCATGTCTCAATTTTTTCCTATACAGCGCTTTCGGAGATATAGAGGTGCAAAGTTTTTCGATTTTATCAAGGTGGCGGCCGAACCACGTAACCTATGACGTCATAATTATCATTAAAAATTATACAGGTGGAGTTGCACCTATGGTGAAAAATTCCTGTCAATCGGACCAAGTGTTGCAGAGAAAATCATATTTATTCTGTGCGGACAAACAGACAAACACACACAAACAAACAAACGGATTCAAATGCAATACCCGCTCCTCTGGCGAGGGTAACTAGAACGACACTCGTCGAGAGAATACCTCCGCCTGGTGAAGTTTACATTTTGTATCTCAGAGTAGACCAGAAAATCACAAGACAGAATCACATTTTATCAAAATCAATCACAGGAATCACCAAAGGTCCAGTCTTTCATACCCTGATCTACCCCTCGTTTTTGGCCATATCACTCAATGGTGAAGAATCACTTTAAAAATTCTACCAGCTGGATCCGTATCTTCACCAAAATTGAATCGATTCTTCCTTGTCACACACAACCTGTCCAACAAGTTTCGTCCAAATCCATCCATAACTTTTTGAGATATCTTGCTATGTATCGTTTTTGTCCCCATCTCCCAATGGTGAAGAATTACTTACAAAATTAAACAATTCTCATATCCGAATCCATATTCAGATCTTCACCAAAATCGAATCTATTTGTCCTTGTCAGACACCCAAACGGTCCACTAAGTTTCGTCCAAATCTGTCCGCAACTTTTTGAGATCTCCTGCTAAGTATCGTTTTTGGCCCTATCTCCCAATGGTGAAGAATCACTGAAAAATTCTACAAGCCGGATCCGAATCCGGATCTTCACCAACATCGAATCATTTCGTCCTTGTCACATACGCTACATCTCTGCCAAATTTCGTCCGAATCCGTCCACAACGTTTTGAGATATTTTGTTCACAAACGGACAGACAGACAAACAGACAGACGGGGGTGAAAACATAACCTGCATTTACCTTTGGTGGCGGAGGTAACGAGCGAAGTCGATGGCACGTCATCCCAAATCCCCACATTTCCCACCAAAAGCAAAGTTGAAAAATGGCATAAAGTTCCACCAGAATTGACCCAATATCAAATATTTGAGTTAAAAACTTTTTCCCCGGTATTACCCATGTGACGCTCAGTCTCCACCCTGTTGGTCAAACCTCACCCCATGGGGCATTGACTGAGGGTCAAATCCAATAAATCATTACATGTTTTATGTGTCGCCCAATGTTTATTGCATCTACAAAGTTTCATTCAGACGTTTTTTAAAAATTGCATTTTTTGGTATTTGACCTTTTGACCCCAAACTAGAGGGCGGGGCCAAAAATGACATCACTCCCACGCCTTCTTGCCATGTGATACTCATAACTACCAAGTTTGGTGAATTTCTGCACAAGCGTTTCGAAGGAGATAGCATGACATATGGACAGATGGACAAACAGACAGACGGACAAACGGACATACGGACAAACAGACATATGGACAAACAGACATATGGATATACGGACAGACGGACAAACAGGCAGACGGACAAACAGACAGACGGACAAACAGACATACAGACAGATGGACTAACAGACATATGGACAAACAGACAGACAGACATACAGACAGACGGACACACAGACATACGGACAGACGAACAGACAGACAGATGGACAAACAGACATATGGACAGACCGACAAACAGACATACGGACAAACAGACATATGGACAAACAAACTTACGGATATATGGACAGACAGACAAACAGACATAAGGACAAACAGACATATGGACAGATGGACATACGGAGAGACGGAGAAACAGACAGACGGAGCCAATGACAATACCCCCCCCCCCTTTTTTCGAAACGCGTGGAGATAATAAAGCAGATATATCGATACATCCACGTGCTCGGTGTGAACCTTCATTTGTCCCTGCTCTCCACTCTTAAAATTGCCCAACCAGGTGAGGCCTGATTCGGGACCTGCGCTTGATGTAGAGGTGGTGGAATCGATGAAATCAGTTCAATTAAATCTTGGGGTGACATCTGCAAAACAACCCTGGATATTCCAAAATGGCTTCATCAATTGCTGTTATCTAGGAGTAATACTGTACACTGATCGTCCCTGGAGTATTCTTCTACCGTCATCGGAGTGCAGTTTCACCTGACTGCTGCAGAACAGGTTTTCATTTCTGGGGATTAACTCGACACCTCTCATCCATGTCACCCTCCCCACGGTTATAGCAGAACGAGCTGATTCATCAAACTGTCACGGATTGCTTAACCCCAATGTGGTAACGTACGTCATGCTATTTTTTTTTAGGTAGGCGCATACCGTGTATGCTGACAGACTTGATGAAACTTTACTAAAAAAATGTATTCGACAAATGATTAGATTTTTCCAATAATCAGCAGAGGCCTACAGGCTTGATGTCTTAGGCCCATCAGAAAACCAAGATGGTGGCCATATTTCATCTGGGTGGCATGGTGGGTGGATTCAAGCAGCAAAAGCGAGTTAGGTCCGGCAGCTGTCCGACCAATCGGTACACATTTCAAAAATCGACCCCCAACAAAATCCACAACAAGAACAAGAAGAAGAAGAACAACAAGAACAACAACAACAAGAACAAGAAGAAATAACAATGGACAACAACCATGCGGAGCTCTTGTAGCCCTGCAACAAGTAACAGGTAAAAATCATGTTTTCGGATCTGCAACTATTGGACTGTCCCTCAAAATAACTACTGTAGTGTACATATTATGTAGTTGACTGCACAAGGTGAACAATAATTCCCATTATCTGCTGGAGCCAATGGCGTCGAGACCATTTTGTCCTGGTGGAGCAAGCTGCGTTTTCATGTCCCACCTCGGCATCTTTCTAAGCTTTCAATAAAAGATCAACTCAAATGCTGCGATGAGACCATCCTTCATATCCACCATGGCATGCTCATGCTTTTATTCAATAAAATATTATGTAGGCTTATAATGAACCAGCTGAATGCACCCGGCGTTGTCCGGGTTCTTTTTGAATGAATTTAATCTTCTGTACATGGGTCTGACGCGAGCCCAGTAGGCCTATCAGTTAGTGCTCAACGATTCCTTGTTCTTTCTTCCGCCGGGCCCTACGAGAGAGAATTTTGAAAGCATGTGTTGCAATCGGTCAAATATTCCTATTAAGTGCATACGTTGTACTTCAAGAGAATTTTGAAAGAAGAAGAAGAAGATTTATTACGAAATGGGCCTCGACCGGTCTCGCCACCTAGCCTATAACCTTCCCGGGGCCCGTCCCGACATTTTTAGTTTCAGAGGTTTCCTCCTATCTTTCACCGTTCAGGAGATTAGCGTGTGCAGACAAACAAACAAACAAACAAACAAAAACTTTCTTTTATATATATAGAAGAAGATATATAGATAGATGATGAAGAGTAGGCGATCCATCACCGGCATCCAGGCGATATTCCAGGTTCCTGTACCCAGTGATGTTGCGTTGGAGTGAAGACGCGTCTGGGATTCCAAGTAAACTGCTTCTGCTCTGAATGGAGCATGTTGCATAATAATGATAACGAGTGTGCTTTCTTATGTATTGCCTGCGGGTTGCATCATTCCTGGGAGCACCTTTGTGCCCCCTGTTCCCAGTAAGTGGGTACTCCTTTTTCCGATCTCGGAAGGATAACAGGTGGAGTCAACCCACCTGGTGCTAATTCAACGGCACAAAAGTTGCTCAATCTCAAGACCCTGTGATTTTATAGAGTGCAGGACTTGCAATTTTAACTGTCAAAACCCTGTGATAAGAAACGTTGTGCCTTAACTCACTTGGCAACTCATGATGTCTGTGTGCTGGACCAAGATCCCAGGTCCACAATATGAAGAAACAAGAAAAAGAGCAATCAGAGATTGCAAACCCTCGCCAAAATGTATTTTCAGTGGTTTTTAAGACTTTTGTGTTAAAACAAATATGGCGGCCGAACCACATGACCGATGACGTCATCATTACTTCTTTTCTCCACTAATTTATTCCTAGATTATGCTCAAGAAATTTCATCTTGATCGATGACGTTTTGTACTTGTCGAATTATGACGTCATAATGGAGGAACCTATGACATCATCATTAACATATTTTATTCCCCATGTAGAGATCTTTACAATGAGCCATGTCTCAATTTTTTCTATTCAGCGCTTTTGGAGATATAGAGGTGCAAAATTTTTCGTTTTTTCCAAGATGGCGGCCGATCCACGTGACCTATGACGTCAACATTAGCATTAAAAAATTATACAGGTCGAGTTGCACCTATGGTGAAAATGTCCTGCCAATCGGACTAACGGTTGCCGATAAAATCATGTTTATTCTGTGCGGATAAACAGACAGACAGACAAATGAAAAATCACTCATAAAGCGACACTTAGCAAAACAAAACAAAGTAGAATGGCACTCGGTAGTGCATCCTTTTGACCTCAAAAAGAATTAGTGGTTGAATTCAGTGACCTGATATGTAAATCGTCTTCAAAGTTTAAGTTAATCGGATGAAAATTGACAATTTTAGAAATTTGGCCTTTGTTGACCTTTTGGCCTATGTTGACCTTTTGGTCGATGTTGATCTCAAAAATAGTTGGTGGTTGAATTCAGTTACCTGATATGAAAATCCTATTCAAATTTCAAATCAATCGGATGAAAATTGAGGATTTAAAAAAATGTGAAAACAGTGGTTGACCTTTGGCTTATGTTGACCTTGTGACCAATGTTGGTCTGAAAAATAAGTTGTTGGTTGAATTTAGTTAACTGATATGTAAATCCCATTCAATTTTCAAGTCAATCGGATAAAAATTGAGAATTTTAGAAATTAGAAATTGTTGTTGACCTTTGGCCTATGTTGCTCTTTTGGCCTATGGTGATCTCAAAAATAGTTGGTGGTTGAATTCAGTTTGCTGATATGTAAATCCCATTCAAAGTTCAAGTGAATCGGATGAAAATTGAGGATTTTAGAAATATGAAATTATTGTTGACCTTAGGCCTATTAACCTAGTTAACTTGACCTAGTTAACTAAAACAACCGCTCCCCTTGTTTTTTGTGTTTTGTGTGTCGGTTTGTCTTTTTGTGTGATTAGTGTTAGCTCTTTCACGAGCCTCGATCTTGTATACAAAAAAGAAAAGAAAAAAAAAAAGAAAAACCCTATGGCCTATGCTGATCTCAAAAATAGTTGGTGGTTGAATTCAGTTAGCTGATATGACAATGATTTTCAAATTTCAAGTCAATCAGATGAAAATTGAGGATTTTAGAAATTCAAAAAAAGTGGTTGACCTTTGGCCTATGTTAACCTTTTGACCTCAAAAATATATAAGATTTTGTCGGACCACAAACTCTACCATTTGGTGAAGTTCCGTGAAGATCGGTTTTAAATTGTTAGGTTTACAATTAAATTGTTCGGTTTACAATTAAATTTTCGGTTTACAAATTGTTCGGTTTACAGTTCGGTAAATGACCTGTAGGCAAGTAAAAGTGAGCGGACAGACAAACAAACACACACAAACCGGAGTGATCAACATAGTTGCAAAAAACAATTTTTTTTTGCCAAGTAACAAACGGACTCAAATGCAATACCCTCTCCTCAGGCGAAGGTAATAAGCGCAAGGAAGGCATCATCATTAGCACGTTCGACAACGATCCCGAAAGTTATGTGAGCACATTTTTATCGATTTCAAAGTAAAGGTTGTTGGAGATTGAAAGATCACATGATAGATAAGGTATGCCATCTCATTATTTACTGATATATCTAGAGTTCTTCCAGAAGGTCCTGCCAAAGTAGTCTGATGACACTTGCTAGTGATGTAATGATCCCTGTAGGTTAAAACTGGAATATGCAATTTGTTCAGGGTACCGGGGTGATGACTCGCCTACTCTTCACGAAGGACACTTTAATGTCAATGAACTAATGCTAGCAGAAGGGATACCCAGTTTAACACAGTCATGGGCACTCCATATGGCACACACGATGATGCCACACTCTGCATGTGAAACACCAGGGTGCGGTTTGTAGCTGGGTTGAGATTCAAACCCAGGCGAGAAAGCTCAGAGGTGATGTATACATCAACTTGTCCATTTCACTGACATTAAAATTAATGATCGTAATCAATGCTCAGGTCAGTCGGATGGAAATTGATGATTTTAGAAGTTTGACCTCGAGTTGACCTTTGACCTTTAAATCGCTAAAATAGTTGCATTTCCAATTCATTGATGCACTATGTAATTGCTGTTTAATTTTCACGTTAATGGGATGAAAATTGACAATTTTGCAGATGACAATTTGATCATTTTATAAGTTTGACCTTGAATTGACCTTTGACCGTTTGATCTCAAAAATAGTTGATTTTCCAATTCAGTGATGCACTATGTAATTGCTGTTTAATTGTCATGTTAATAGGATGAAAATTGCTGATTTTTCAGATGAAAATTTATGATTTAAGAAGTTTGATCTTGAGTTGACCTTTGACCTCAAAAAAGTTGCTTTTCCAATTCATTGATGCACTATGTAATTGCTGTTTAATTTGCAGGTGAATTTGATGAAAATTGACAATTTTGCAGATGACAATTTCATTTTATGTTTGACCTTGAATTGACCTTTGACCTTTTGATCTCAAAAATAGTTGCTTTTCCAATTCAGTGATGCACTATGTAATTGCTGTTTAATTTTCACGTTAATAGGATGAAAATAGCTGATTTTTTCAGATGAAAATTGATGATTTATAAAAGTTTGACCTTGAGTTGACATTTGACCTTTTACCTCAAAAATAGTTGGTTTCCCGATTGAGTGATGCACTATGCAATTGCTCTTTAATTTGCAGGTTAATTGTATGAAAATTGACAATTTTGCAGATGACAATTTGATCATTTTATAAGTTTGACCTTGAATTGACCTTTGACCTTTTTAACCTCAAAAATAGTTGGTTTCCCAATTCAGTGATGCACTTTGCGATTCCTGTTTAATTCTCAAGTCAATCGGATGAAAATTGACAATTTTGCAGATGACAATTTGATCATTTTATAAGTTTGACCTTGAATTGACCTTTGACCTTTTAAACCTCAAAAATAGTTGGTTTCCCAATTCAGTGATGCACTTTGCGATTCCTGTTTAATTCTCAAGTCAATCGGATGAAAATTGACAATTTTGCAGATGACAATTTGATCATTTTACAAGTTTGACCTTGAATTGACCTTTGACCTTTTAAACCTCAAAAATAGTTGCTTTCCCAATTCAGTGATGCACTTTGCAATTCCTGTTTAATTCTCAAGTCAATCGGATGAAAATTGACAATTTTAGAAGTTTGACGTTAAGTTGATCTTTGACCTTGTGACCTCAAAATAGTTGGTTTTCCCAAATGAGTGACTCAATATGTAAATGCCGTTCAACTTTAAAGTCAATTGGATATAAAAACGACAATTTTAGAAATTTGACCTCAAGATGACCTTTGACCTCAAAATCAATATGCTTCTCAGTTGTGACTACCTCTACAGCTTGGTAAAGTTTCATGATGATCAGCTTGGAATTGTGACCTGTAGGCGAGTGACAAACAGACAGACAGAATAACAAAGTTAACACCAATATACTTGAAACATCTTCGATTTCCCAAGGAAAAATAGCACCCTGTATTCCAAGGGTGTGGCCATTGGTGGAAAGCTGAAGTAAAGGAGATATTCCAACTCTTTTAAACTCGTGGTGATACAGAAAAGAGATGCACAGAGAAACCACCAAAATATTTTAGAAAGAAAAATAAAATTCCACCCAGCTTAGGGAGAGGTTTTGCATCCGGTGAAGAGGTTAACGCAGCCATGGACTCTTCGGAAGGAATTAGACACAGAGTTGGTTGCTCTAGGTCGGAAATGAAATGTAAAGAATGAAGATTGTAGAATATTAGGACATGAATAGGGTTTGCCAAATTGGTGCATATCTTATGTATGTTAGGTGATTACCTTGGAGTTTTGGAACAGCATTGTAATTAAAGGATTTTCTGCACAGGTGTAGTAGGTGCGATGCATTCTCAGGTCAATGTCATCACGCGATGATTGACAACCCAGAGAACGGTGTCCAAAAGTGGCCTCTGTTAGGATGTGCAGTGGAAGTGGAGGATGTGTCAGCACGGTGCAGGCAAGGAGCCGCCATTGTGCTCGCGGAAAACGAGGTATGGCCGCCCCGTCCATTGTACACTTTATATTCCGTGTTTGGTACCAATTCACATCTTCAAGTAAATCTTCCATCACTTCATTTTGAAATCACCAGTCTTCTTCGTCTACCTTTATATAACAATGCTCATTTTTGTGGCGGAAGGAAGACACCACGGGCCTACAAAACAGGCCTCAAAGCTATGCGAGTTAATAAAATGGTGGATATTTGTTTATATGAAGCCTCTCCCAAAATGGGTGGAGCTATGGTTCCCAGGATGGGTGGAGCTTCGAGGTTTTGTCTTCTCTGCAAGAACAAGAAGAAGAAGAAGAACAAGAAGAACAACAACAACAGCAGAGGGCACTCTATGAGCAGCGTCTGCGACGCGGCTAAAAACAACAACCCGGCTTCTAGATTGTTATTGGTAAAGCAATTCAGTGACCCAATATGCAAATTCTTAAAATTTCAGGTCAATCAGATGAAAATTGACGATTTTGTGATGCTGACCTTTGACCTTTTGACCAAATTATTAATTTGCCTTCTCCATAGTCTCATAAAACTTGGGTTTAAATTTGATGACAAAACTCAAATGGCACAATTAAATTTCAGGTCAATTGGAAGAAAATTGATGATTTTAGGTGATGCTGACCTTTGACCTTTTGACAAAATTATGAACTTACCTTCTCCATATTATCATCATAAAGCTTTGTTGAAAATTTGATGACAAAACTCAAATGGTAAATTTAAATTTCAGGTCAATTGGATGAAAATTTATGATTTTAGGTGATACTGAGATTTTACCTTTTGACAAATTTATTAATTTGTCTCCATATCTTATTATAATAGAGCAAACGTATATGGTTATGTCGCTATGTTTGTCGCTTTGTTTATATGCGATGAAAACGTCTTCTTATTCTTCTTCCCTTAAAATTACCACCCTCTTAATTAACCCTCTTAATTGTGTTAAGACTGCTGAGACCCCTCAGACCTTTGACGACCCTTTAATTCCCCCAAGACCCTTCAGACCACTAATACCCCTGAAGACTCAAAATACCCTGAAGACCCCCAAATACCCGAAAGACCCACAACACCCCGAAGATCCAAAACATCCTGAAGACCCAAAACACCCCGACGACCCAAAACACCCCGACGACCCAAAACACCCCGAAGACCCAAAACACCCCGAACACCCAAAACACCCCGAAGACCCAAAACACCCCGAAGACCCAAAACACCCCGGACCCAAAACAACACGAAGACCCAAAACACCACGAAGACCCAAAACACCCCGAAGACCCAAAACATCCCGAAGACCCAAAACACCCCGAAGACCCAAAACACCCCGAAGACCCAAAACACCCCGAACACCCAAAACACCCCGAAGACCCAAAACACACCGAAGACCCAAAACAACACGAAGACCCAAAACACCACGAAGACCCAAAACACCACGAAGACCCAAAACACCACGAAAACCCAAAACACCCCGAACACCCAAAACACCCCGAACAACCAAAACACCCCGAAGACCCAAAACACCCTGAAGACCCAAAACACCCCGAAGACCCAAAACACCCAGAAAACCCAAAACACACCGAAGACCAAAAAGACCCCGAAGATCCAAAAGAACCTGAAGACCCCAAATACCCCAAAGACCCAATAGACCCTGAAGACCCAAAAAGACCAAGAAGACTCAAAAGGCCCTTAAGACCTAAAAGCCCCTGAAGACACCGAAGACCCAAAAGACCAGGAAGACCCAAAACACCTCAAAGACCCAAAATATCCTTAAAGGCCCAGAGGATCCAAAAGACCCTGAAGACCCAAATGGCCCTGAAGACCCAAAAGACACCGAAATGGTCAAAGATTCCTACCCCTCTGAGACAACGTGTGGTGAGGCGCGCGGAGCGCGCCGAGTCATGCTACTTCTCATAATAAAGCATTGTTGAAAATTTGACGACAAAACTCAAGTGGTAAATTGAAATTTCAGGTCAATTGGAAGAAAATTGATGATTTCATGTGACGTTGACCTTTGACCTTTTAACAAAATTATTAATTTTCCTTCTCCATATTCTCATAGTAAAGCTTTGTTGAAAATTTGATGACAAAACTCAAATGGTAAATTTAAATTTCAGGTCAATTGGATGCAAATTGATTTTATGTGACGTTGACCTTTGACCTTTTGGAAAAAAAAATTAATTTTCCGAATCTGTATTATCATAATAAAGCTTTGGTGAAAATCTGATGACAAAACTTAAATGGAAAAAAAGTTACGGTCCAGACGGACACACACACACACGGACGGACACACACACACACACACACACACACACACACACACACACACACACACACACACACACACACACACACACACACACACACACACACACAATTGCAAAATCCCGTCTCCTGCTGCGCAGCGGACGGGCTAATAACAGACAAAGGTAGTAAAGAAGCTGGTAGGAAGTGTTTTAATCGCTGCCACATGGCCAACAGCATGAACAATTTGATTCCAAAAAGAGAAACATCTCCGTACAAGGCATCTCAAGTCCTCAGTTACTATGATCACTTCCAAATGTTCACTCGTTCCTTACGCAGTGCTGTATATGCATCTCACCAATCAGAAATAGTTACCCAATTAGACCAACTATTATGGCCAAGTCTGGAGTCATGAGGCCTGGTCTAGACTCATGACGCTTTGCTTGGACTTGAGGCCTAAAGGAAGTTCAATGCACAGTCTGCCTTTTGTGCCGTCTTCCATTTGCTTATCGACCATGCTTCATCAAAAATGGGAAACCAACGCTGCAGTCGAGGGGTCACCTTTCTGGCTAGAGATCCACACCCTTCTCAGTCCTGGATCGGTGGTCCTTGGGTCCTTGCCATCATGTGTTCCTAACTTCTGGTGACTGGTTGCCGGCACCTTGACATGATCTCGATGGTTTAACAACAATAGTTTTGCAGTCCTGTTTCTTGGGACATGAACCTGGAGCAAGTTACTGCATGATAGTCACAGCAAAGTATCGTCACCAAATATTTGGTGTTCTCTTGGTGGCAGACGGTGGTAGATCATGAATAGAAAAGTTCAACACAAAGTCAATATGACTTCGGTGTTGGGGGACTAAGAGACGTGAGTAGGCCTAACAGGTTGACAGGATGACAGCAAAAATGCAGGAATAGAGTTCCGCCGCCTGTTAAATGCCGAGCTGTCATCAAGTTCAGTGGCATCAAAACAGAAAACGGGCAGCAGAATGTCATGAGAAAGGAAAAGGGAGAATGTTGTTTGAGACCAATGGTGGTGGAAATGGGGATGGTGGCGTTATGGGGAAATGGTCTTGAAGGTTCATCATAGCAGGGACTGTTCTGTATGCCGCTGGCCTGACGGAGGTCTATGGCACGTGGCATGGTGTGACAGAGACTGAGGAGGTGGAGGCAAGGGCGCGATACTGACGGGTGTGGCTGCAGCAGTCGGAGTATTTGGAGTACTTTTGTGAGGTTGCAGGGGTGATCGGCCAATGCCAAGTGCTTGAATTGTGGCACCGGTTCCACGGAACCTATAGTGCTGCCGGCACTGCCAACAAGAGCGGAGGTGAGCACAGGGCGCGCCAAACTGCGAGGCCACCTTTAGGGACTCTCCACCGCTGGCTTCCCCGGATCCCATAAGCAGCTTGCCGTTGCCAAGGCGTTGCATTGCTCCGGGGTCCGCATCGGCGGCGATGGTGTGATGGTGGTGGCGTCGA
The DNA here is from genome assembly GCF_964187855.1 of Myxine glutinosa. Classification (NCBI taxonomy): domain Eukaryota; kingdom Metazoa; phylum Chordata; class Myxini; order Myxiniformes; family Myxinidae; genus Myxine; species Myxine glutinosa. The sequence goes on from NC_136267.1 coordinate 17,252,572, forward strand.
GGAGGTCCGGGAGGTCGGGCAGGAGGAAAAGGTGGCCGAGTGCGTGGACGGCGACGAGAAGACTCGGAGCAGGACAGTGATCGGCAGAGTTCCACGAGTAGCTCCTGCAGGTAGCAGGACAATGTTAGAGTTAGTTGGTGTTGAGAGTCTTCAGTTAAGGAACAACATATTGTAAGTTCATCTGTTGTTAAATTTTCTTAAATTAAATTTTAATTTATTGTTAAATATTTGTTAAATTGTTAAATTTTCTTGTTAAGCAGAGTAATAAGGATATAATAAATGATGGATTTCGTGGTTGACTGCCATGCAGTCACTCTACCTTACCTCTATTTAATCCATTAATTCCCATAATGTAGACATATCAGTAGGGATTACAGAAAAGAAAAAGTGTTAAACTAATTAATAACACACCCATAAATGTAAAAAATAAGTAATTAATTGGCCAATCATTAAGAAATAAAACCACCTCCTAAATTAACCACATTTGGTGAATTTATTGAGTGTTGGTAGAAGTTACTCAGCCCTTATAAATATAACCAATTTCTCCTCCCAACACTCAAAAATTCCCCAAATTTGGAAATTAGGCAAAATCATCACCCTCCTCCAACAAGCAGCCTCCTACAGACCTATCACCTGACTTTGCACACCCTCCAAAGTTACGGAACACCTTATACCTACACTCACAGACCCTCATGTCCATCTCGCACACACCCAACCACTCACAGACCCTTACGTCCCTCTCCTACACACCCAACCACTCACAGACCCTCACGTCCCTCTCGCACACACCCAACCACTCACAGACCCTCACGTCACTCTCTTACACACCCAACCACCCACAGACCCTCACGTCCCTCTCGCACACACCCAAACACTCACAGACCCTCACGTCCCTCTCCTACACACCCAAACACTCACAGACCCTCACGTCCCTCTCCTACACACCCAACCACTCACAGACCCTCACGTCCCTCTGCCACACACCCAACACGGATTCAGACCATTTCCACCACCATTGGTCTCTACAGTAGACATCAGCAAAGCGTTTGACACACTCCCAAAGCTCTTACTCACAAACTACTCAACACAAACATGCACCACAACACCAAACGCTGGTTGGCCAACTACCTATCATGCAGATAATCATTCGTGATTTTTAACGGCAGGTCATCATGCACACGATACTTTCTGAACGGAGTCCCTCAGGGCTCAGTCCTCTCCCCCACACTCTTAAATCTGTTCATGCGCAACATTTCACAATCACCCGAGAACATACAATTAGCCTCATATGTGGACGATATAACCACCACAGCACAACCTCAACCCTTCCTCAGCACCCTAGAAACCTGGCTCACCATCAACAGACTAAAAGTAGCCCCCTCAAAATCAACGAACACTCATAAAAATTACACCAAAAACATACCAGGACAACACACATCACACTCAACAACATCCATACTTCACACACACACCAAACCAAAATACTCGGCGTCACTTTTAACACATCCACGTCATTCTCAGATCACATCACAAACATTAAAAAAAACATGCACACCCAGGCTGAACACACTTGGGGCCACTCACAGGCATCGACTTTGGACACCACAAAGAAACAGCATCACTAACATACAAACAGTACATTAGATTATTCATCAACTATGACAGCTCATCTTGGGCCTCCAGCCTATCAAGCACACATCTCAACACCCTGCAGAGCATGCTATAAATAGTGGAGAAAAAAGGAGGAAGGGGGTTTGAACAGTTAAAAGGAAAAACAAGTAAGGAGTAGGGAGAGGTAGTGATGTATTTGCAATAAAGAGAAAATTACATGAATACAAGGAAATCTAATGGCAAAAGCAATTACGCTCATCAAACTAGTCTTGGAGTGCCAGTCAAGCACAGGCAAGACACCGCAACACCATGGCAGATCACAGTGAAGTCCAAACATACAGAGCGGCTCGTCGGTGTAGTGGTGAACGCCATTTTGTATTACCCTCACTGTCCGCTCAATTCCTTTGGCTGCCCAGAGATCTGGCTGACAGAGAACATCGGTGCTACCGGATCCCATTGGTCCTTCGACAGAAATGCCCAGATCGTGCCCACAATGACATGCTTAAAGTTGTGGAACCTCTATGACCATGCCAAACATCAGCCAAATTCGTCGTGGGTTGTCACCTCATGGGCGAGTTTGACTCATCGCAGTGGAACAAGGGCAGAAAGGGGAAGGGTGCAAAAGGAGCGGAAGGAGTTAAAGCACAGAAAAAGAGAAAAGTCGACCTCAAGTGGTGTTGCTGGACAGAAACCCTTTCACGTGAGAAAATGCCAATGGGTCTGCTATGTTGCGACCATGGTGCCGACAGCTAAACGGTCTCGGGGTTGGTTGGCAACTGCATGGGTGGGCACGCTCGGTTCGCTCATGCCCACAAATCAATTTGGACTCTGCCACAGCAAAGCAATTTTTCATAGGAATGTGCAATGGTCACCTGTTTTTCGCAACGTCCTCCCTTGCTCCATGGTCGATGCCAGTGGCATGTCGGTGCCTGTTGGTGACATAAACGTACCGTACTAGAGAATGTCTGGTATTATTCTGGCTACAAGAAGGCTTTTGGGATCCTGTCTTTCCCCATCCCGTCATCACCAATCAAAGCAATCTGCTTCTGTCGGAGTACGGCCTCTTTGCTGGGCATATGGGCTCCCTCGAGAACTTGGTTGTTCGTAACTCAGTCCTGCTATTTGATAAGTAGTATGCTTTGCAAGTGCCAGACGTGAACCTGTGACAGGTGGCGGATTTGACATCGATATAACATGAAAGTTTGAGCACTGTATAGGAGTCAAGAGAAAACAACAGTATGGTACACTTTGCATTTTGTGATTGGTCGCATGCCACACAGACTCCAAGCCGATCGTGCACGTGGTCAATGCATAACATGCTGAGCGAATGCTGGAAGGGAGCTCCTTATTAAGGCTGCAGTCATTTGATACAATGCAGTCAATATACTGAAGTTCTTTACGACAGGAAGTCGTTTACCATTCAACAAGATATTGGCACCGCCATATGGCCTACCTGGAGCTGCTTGACACACAATTTCACTCTTATAAGTATTAATTGAAAGATCGAAAGTGGAAGATGCTGCAGAAAATTTGTCAATAGATTCCTGCAGTTCACATTGTAAGTGGGACACAAGACCAGTGCCGTCTGTATACAGCAGGTTGCTTAGATCTCGTATGCAGCAGGTTGTTTGCATGGTCCTACAGCACATCATCTGCATGGTCCTACAGCAGGTTGTCTGCATGGTCCTCCAGCAGGTTGTCTGCATGGTCCTACAGTAGGTCGTCTGCATGGTCCTACAGCAGGCTGTCTGCATGGTCCTCCAGCAGGTTGTCTGCATGGTCCTCCAGCAGGTTGTCTGCATGGTCCTCCAGCAGGTTGTCTGCATGGTCCTCCAGCAGGTTGTATGCATGGTCCTACAGCAGGCTGTCTACATGGTCCTACAGCAGGTCATCTGCGTGGTCATACAGAAAGTCATCTGCGTTGTCCTATGGCAGGTCGTCTGTGTGGTGCTACAGCAGGTTGTCTGCGTGGTCCTACAGAGGTTTCCCTGCGTGGTCCTACAGCAGGTCATCTGTGTGGTCCTACAGCAGGTTTTCTGTGTGGTCCTACAGCGGGTTGTCTGCATGATCCTACAGCAGGTTTTCTGCGTGCTCCTACAGCAGCTTGTCTGCATGGTCCTACAGCACATCATCTGCATGGTCCTACAGCAGTTTGTCTGCATGGTCCTCGAGCAGGTTGTCTGCGTGGTCCTACAGTAGGTCATCTGCATGGTCCTACAGCAGGCTGTCTGCATGGTCCTACAGCAGGTCATCTGTGTGGTCGTACAGCAGGTCATCTGTGTGGTCGTACAGCAGGTCATCTGCATTGTCCTATGGCAGGTCGTCTGTGTGGTCCTACAGCAGGTTGTCTGCGTGGTCCTACAGCAGGTCATTTGCATGGTCCTACAGATGTCGTCTGTGTGGTCCTACAGCAGGTCGTCTGTGTGGTCCTACAGCAAGTTTTCTGCGTGGTCCTACAGCAGGTTGTTTGCGTGGTCCTACGGCAGGTCATCTGCATGGTCCTACAGCAGGTTGTCTGCGTGGTCCTACAGCATGTTGTCTGTGTGGTCCTACAGCAGGTTGTCTGCGTGGTCCTACAGCAGGTTGTCTGCACGGTCCTACAGCAGGTTGTCAGTGTGGTCCTACAGCAGTTCGTCTGCGTGGTCCTACAGCAGGTATCTGCGTGGTCCTACAGCAGGTCATCTGCATGGTCAGACAGCATGTCGTCTGTGTATTGTCTGCGTACAGTAGGTCTGTACCAAGTACATACCTGTACCAAGTTTGAATTTTATCCCTTCAGCCTTTCTCAAGTTATAGACCTATTACAAACTTTGACCTTCTACCTTTTGACCTCAAAATCTAATCAGGTCATGTTTGCATCATAATACATAACTGTACCAACTTTGGTCAGAATCCCATCACTGGTTCACAAGTTATCGTGGTAACAATATTTTTTACCTAACATGAACTCTGACCTTTGGACTTTGACATTGTGACCCCAAAATCTAATGACTTCATCTTTACCTCTTTATACATACCTGCACCAAGTTTGACTACGATCCCTTGAGCCGTTCTCAAGTTATCGCGGGAACGAAAACCTATCACGGACGGACAGACGGACGGATAGACAGACGGACGGACGGACGGACAGCTGGACGGACCACCTGAAAACATAATGCCTCCGGCGACTTGGTCGGCAGAGGCATAAAAACATGTACAACTTCATCAACCATTTTACAGGGGTTTTCGGTCTTCCACACACTGGCCACACACGGTCTTCCATACGTGCCGCCCTTTCTTTCAAATTTCAAGGCTAGTTTTTGTAGTTTGTGCAATGCAGGGCCCATGTTTTTGTGTGCAATTTAGCAGTGCAAGGAATTTTCCATGATGTTCTATCTTAATATATAATTCTCGCTTTCACCTTCTGTTGTGGAATTAAATTCCATTTTATTTGATCAATTATACTAATGGCCGCAATTATGTCCCCCGGTGGAAACATTTACTATTTTAGTGGCTCGTGCTTTCTCCCATGTGTTGCTAATCTAGTTCCCCAACTTATACCTTCATATGCCATACATTTTCCGAGCTATGGCACTGTGAAGTAACCAAAGGTCTTTAGGGTCTTTAGGATGAGTGGGTTCTCAAACAAATAAACAAGAAAGAAACCATGCAGAGCACAATACTTGCAAAATCCCTAAAAAATATTTTACCTTTCAAATAATTGGAGGTTGAATTCAAACACCATATATGCAAATCCAATTCAAATTTCAAGTCATCGGATGAAAAATGACGATCTTAGAAATTTGGCTTCTGTTGACCTTTTGACCTTTATACCTCAAAAATTATAATTGGTGGTTGAATTCAGTGAGAATAATTAGAAGATGTCAATCTACCAGGTGGCCTTGTTATTAGAATATACTGACTTTCGATTAAGACCGCTGGATGACGAATAGCCGAGACAATTTTTACTTCCGAGGCGAGCGGCCAAAATGTTGGTATTTTTGTCGTGCACGGGAAAAAGGAACGCGTAGCTTTATTTGAATGGAGCACATGGGTTTATACCGAAACCACAACGAATAAACGAACATGACAAATAAAATGCAACAAAAATGAATTTAATGACAATAAACCAAGGAATAAAATGAGGGCTGAGGTAACTTCAATTTCTAACTGAGGTACCTCCACACACGGACTCAAAAAACAGACAAGGGGAATGATAAAATAAAATAAAATCCCTTTTTATAGTGCACTTAGCTTTGGTCTCAAGTGGCCCTTTTTGAGGAGAGTGGTGGCGACAAGGCTGAGAGCCTCCCTCTCGATGAGCACACAACATGGCGCCGAAGGCGCCAAGGATCAGGAGGCAAGTCGTAGAGACGGCCCTCTTTCGCTTCTTTACCTTCAAGTGCAATGCAGACCCCAGCTTCTTGGTGACCCCAAATGTTGCCCGCTTCTGTCGAGATTCTGCCGGCGCAGCAAAAGCTCTACGCTCCTTCAAAAGCACACAAATCACCAGCGCACCAAACGCAAAACGATGGTGCCCTTCCTCCCCAAGCAAGAACCAAGCGCACTCTAGAAGCTTCTCGATGACGTCACACCGACCAATGTCAAAGCTCTTTCCAAATCACCCCATGCTCCACTCGACCAATCATGACCTTCAGGGGCCTAGCCTGCCGGCTCCCTCTCCACATCCCCATCACGGCACTCCGGGGCATGGCCTTTTCCTTATTAGGTCCTTTGGGCAGGGCTTAGTCCGATCGGCTCTTCCTTGGGGTCTGTCGGCAGTTGTTGTTGTTTAAAGGAGGTTTTCATGGCCGGCCTTGTCAACAAAATGTAAAGGGAAAATTACAGAGGGGAATCACGTACTGGGGAAAATTTGCCTTGATCCCTACACTAATTAGCACTGCTTCACCCCTCGTGTGAAGACACATAAACATCTTCAGCTACAGTTTCCCTACTTAAGTACATCGAGATTTCTCCTACGCGTCCACGGTCCATGCTATAATTATACAATCCCACCTTTCCTATAGGATCTTTTTACCTACACCTCACAAATGTAACAATACCAATGTAATATGCTTATTGCTTGTAAAAAATCCTCCATAAGTCTCAGCAATTCTCAGAAGGTGAATATACAAGTAGTTTAAGATTCCAGTAAGGATCAAACTATGTCCCTTCATCAACCATAGTCATTGATAATATATATTTAAAACCTTCGACAATCAATTCTCACCGCATCAGCACGAGCAGGTGCTGTTCGAGAGTTCCATGCAAACTCAGCCACAGCAATGACAACAGCCAAGATGAGACCACAGAGCAGAACAACAAATATACCACCGATGTTCTGCATCCCTAAACCTGAGACAAGGAAGGGGAAAAGGTGGGGAGCGAGAGAGAGAGAAAGAGAAAAAAAGAAAGAGAGAGGAATGGTAAAGATAAAGATTGGAATGCAATGCTGCATGATGTAACCAGAGGTGCATGATAAGAGGTGGAAAATTTGTGATCAAGGATAATGTTAAAAATAGGAAATTATAATGCAAGGTTGAGACATTGAAAGGCAGATCAGGTTTGGTGCAGTATAAGGTGTAAAAATTTAAATTGCACACCTTTAGCTCTGTGATCTTCCTCCCGGGGGCACCGTCCACCCTCCCACCATTTGCGTTTCAGGATCTCAATCCGGTTTCTCTCCTGAAGCTGCAGGATCGCCAGCGTGATGTCATCTCGGTATGGAGACCCTGTCACATTTTTGTACAACTCAGCAACACAAACACTAAATTGCCTGCAAGCCACATGGTTCCATCATTAGAATTCCAAGGATATTCATATGTGTAGCAATTATGTATGAATTTCTCAAGACAGCATACTAGTAGGGACCCATGGACCAACTGCACAATGTAAAATGTGACTTCCTGTCCTCAACCTCCTCCCTCCCTCACAAACTCTAAGTCATCAACCCTCCCCCAGCCCCCACCAAAACCCCAAGTCCTAAACCTCCCCCTTCCAATTTTAAGGCTTCAATCTCCTCCCCACTACCCACCCAACTCCTCAACCCTCCCACCTCCCTCCCACACAAAGACTAAACCTCCCCTCCCAACTCTATCCCACCTTTATAAGTGACCATGAGCAGCTTAATTGTGCCAATAAACGACCCGAAACCAAGTATATTCTTCCTGATGCATGCATACCCACCGTTAAAAGAAAAAGATGAATGATTTTTTTATTTCACAATCTTGCGAGATTCCCGGAACTCCTTCGACAAAGACCTTTAAAATGACAAGGGTTTTATGGTCCTTGGTCGAGGCGTTTGAGAGAAAATAGTCGGAAATAACAGCAAGGACCAACCGAACCGCCATGGTAAAAGTTATTGTTCGAGAGAATGCCACATGGTTATTTGGGTGGTGTATAAGGCAACAGACCGCTGCCTCGATTACTACAGAAATAAAACATAACCTGGGTTTGAAGCAAAATATGCCCACTACCAATGTGCATACATACTAGTACCCGACTGCAAAGCCGCAATGAGGTGGCGAAGCCAAAGCCTCTTGTCACTATTTTACCCATCACTATGGCATCAGTAGGTTAAGTAGTTGGTAGTAGGTAGGTGTAGTAGGTACCGTACCTAGTTCAAAATGACACTATTTGCATTCTGGATGCGATTAAAATTTATAAAATTTCCTTCTTGATTAATTCGGTGAATTCCGTCTCAATTTCGGATATTTCCGGCCGTGAAAAACGATCCCCTACGGCCGCGAGATTTCTAAAAAAATAATTCTTCGTCAATTTTAGAATATTTGACGCCGTTTTCAGCCTCCGAAACGCGGTAATTTTGAAATATTTTTTCATTATGAAATGAGCTTTCCCTCGCGGTCCCCATGTGCTGTCTTTGTCTTTCCCTCGCGGTCCCCATGTACTGTCTTTGTCTTTCCCTCGCGGTCCCTATGTGCTGTCTTTGTCTTTCCCTCGCGGTCCCCATGTGCTGTTTTTGTCTTTCCCTCGCGGTCCCCATGTACTGTCTTTCCCTCGCGGTCCCCATGTACTGTCTTTGTCTTTCCCTCGTGGTCCCCATGTGCTGTTTTTGTCTTTCCCTCGCGGTCCCCATGTACTGTCTTTGTCTTTCCCTCGCGGTCCCTATGTGCTGTCTTTGTCTTTCCCTCGCGGTCCCCATGTGCTGTCTTTGTCTTTCCCTCGTGGTCCCCATGTACTGTCTTTGTCTTTCCCTCGCGGTCCCCATGTGCTGTTTATGTCTTTCCCTCGCGGTCCCCATGTACTGTCTTTCCCTCGCGGTCCCCATGTACTGTCTTTCCCTCGCGGTCCCCATGTACTGTCTTTGTCTTTCCCTCGCGGTCCCCATGTGCTGTTTTTGTCTTTCCCTCGCGGTCCCCATGTACTGTCTTTCCCTCGCGGTCCTCATGTACTGTCTTTCCCTCGCGGTCCCCATGTACTGTCTTTCCCTCGCGGTCCCCATGTACTGTCTTTCCCTCGCGGTCCCCATGTACTGTCTTTCCCTCGCGGTCCCCATGTACTGTCTTTGTCTTTCCCTCGCGGTCCCCATGTGCTGTTTTTGTCTTTCCCTCGCGGTCCCCATGTACTGTCTTTCCCTCGCGGTCCCCATGTACTGTCTTTGTCTTTCCCTCGCGGTCCCTATGTGCTGTCTTTGTCTTTCCCTCGCGGTCCCCATGTGCTGTTTTTGTCTTTCCCTCGCGGTCCCCATGTACTGTCTTTCCCTCGCGGTCCCCATGTACTGTCTTTGTCTTTCCCTCGCGGTCCCCATGTGCTGTTTTTCTCTTTCCCTCGCGGTCCCCATGTACTGTCTTTGTCTTTCCCTCGCGGTCCCTATGTGCTGTCTTTGTCTTTCCCTCGCGGTCCCCATGTGCTGTTTTTGTCTTTCCCTCGCGGTCCCCATGTACTGTCTTTGTCTTTCCCTCGCGGTCCCTATGTGCTGTCTTTGTCTTTCCCTCGCGGTCCCCATGTACTGTCTTTGTCTTTCCCTCGCGGTCCCCATGTACTGTCTTTGTCTTTCCCTCGCGGTCCCCATGTACTGTCTTTGTCTTTCCCTCGCGGTCCCTATGTGCTGTCTTTGTCTTTCCCTCGCGGTCCCCATGTGCTGTTTTTGTCTTTCCCTCGCGGTCCCCATGTACTGTCTTTCCCTCGCGATCCCCATGTACTGTCTTTGTCTTTCCCTCGCGGTTGTCAGCTCTTTCACGAGCCTCGATTCAGTATAGAAAAAAAAAAAAAAAAAAAAATACTCGAATCTCATTGGTTCCGATGTTTGGTGACGATTTTCGTTGAAGACAACCAGGGCCGTGCGGGCCGAGGTTGGCCTTAAAGTATTTTAATTACAAATTATAGGTGCATTAGATTGTGAATCAAAAAAAGACGAGTGAAACAAACTCCTATTGAACTTTTTCGCAATTTTTTTATGCATACTTCCGCATCTGGAAGATGGCGGCCTCCATTGAGTGATTTGGTTTTTGAAATATTTTTTCAAATGCTCGAATCTCATTGGTTCTGGTGTTTGGTGAAGATTTTCATTGAAGATAACCGGGACCCGTGCGGGCCCGGGGAACGAGGTTGGTCTTAAAGTATTTTAATTACAAATTAGAGGTGCATAAGATTGTAAATCAAACAAAGACAGGTGAAACAAACTCCTATTTCACTTTTTCGCAATTTTTTATGCATACCTCCGCATCCGCAAGATGGCGGCCTCCATTGAGCGATTTGGTGCGTCAAAGCTTCGAAATTCTCAAAGGATTCAGCAACATCTGGCTTTTCAACATAATACGTACGCGTTCATTCACCACACCGGCTTCGCCGGCTATTAGGTGGTGGTTATATAGCTCAGATAGATTCCAATTGTACTGGCCCATAGGCTGACACCAGAGGACTGAAGCCTATAAAGACTGAAGTCTGAGGCCTATACTTACTGTGGCCTTCACAAAGCTCGTGACGCCGATAGGCTCCAACCTTTTGATATTTGATGATGCTTTTAACAGTCGCTTTGGTCATTTTACACTGAACATGAAATGTATAGGGAGGGTATGGCGATTATGATTATGACATCTTTGGCTTCGCATGTCACCAAAATCGCAGCGGTATGATTTTTCAGGTTACAATTGTGGGTGGAGTCAGGCAAGCTGTCCAACCAATGGGTGGAAAGGAGCATTACACATGGACGGAGGGATGAATGAACGGAGGAACGAACGAATGAACAAGCATATTATCACATAGATATGTATTTTTTACATATTATATGTTTTCTGTAACAATGCTGCAGTAATGTAAGCTTTAGCATGTCAATAAATGCAGAAGATCAACCAATTGTGACAGAAGCATTCCAATACTCAGCATATTTGTCAAAAAGGAAACAAACACAAGAACACTCAAAAACATTTAATATACAAAATCACAACAACACAAATTAAGTAGAAAGTGTTTGGTGCAGGATTCATACGGAACCTAAGAGGCCTCTGCGTAAACCAACAACCAATTAGTTTTGATAACACCAGAGGGCTTGCCAAATGGAAAGGATAAAAACAGCACATAAAAGTCAGAGAACCCAAAGTAACTGAGCTGCCTGAAGTCTCTGTGTGAATGAACCCCATATATATATATATATATATACAGACTTGGCATTTAATATGGAATATTTTTTTGTGGGGGTGAACGTACTTTTCAAGATGTCTTAGAACCAAAAGTTCATTGGAATTATGTTGAAATTATTCTAGATTTTGTTAATGTGACCTTTAAAAGAAACAAAAACCACATTTGACATTTCGAAACAAATAAATTGATCCTTGAAAGTGATGCACACTGATATCGAACTCAATTCATGGACAGTACTGTGTTAAACTTCTGTACGTTTTCCAGAAGTATCTCTTTATTTTGCACATTAGCCAAATCTTTTTTAAACAAAAACAAAAGTTAAATTACGACTGGGATTACGGACAGTAAAATTACAGTTCAGTACTTCGTGTAACCCCCACGAGCATTCAGGAGAGCACGTACACGTTGAGGCATGCTGTTCACGAGATTTGCAAAGGTTTGGACAGGAATCGCTTGCCATGCAGTGACAATAGCCTGCTGCAATTCACGCACAGAGGTCGGCTGCTGGTCCAAGTGGTCGATTTGACGCGTTAATTCTGCCCAAAAGTTCTCTATCGGATTCATATCCGGGGGGACATGGCAGGCCATTCCATATGCTCTACACCACGGTCAGCAAGAAAGTGTTGGATCATGCGAGCACGATGAGGCCGTGCATTGTCATCTTGGAAGACAAAGTTTCCTCGAAAGGCTGCACGAGAAAATGGAAGCAATGTTTCTTCCAGAATGGCCCTGTACTTGAACTGGTTCAGGTTTCCATTCAGAACAACCAGGTCAGTTTTGCCCCCTGCATGAAAAGCAGCCCAAACGGTCACCCACCACCTCCAGCTTGGACTCTTGGCACTATACAATCTTTGTTGTAGGCTTCATGCACTTGTCTGCGCACTCGGACGCGGCCATCTTGACGATAGACCAGAAATCTAGACTCGTCACTAAAGATCACGTGATTCCAGTGTCCTGGCTGCCATTGACGGTGCTCTCTGGCCCACTGCAATCGGCGCTGGCGGTGTTGTCTGGTCAGGCGTGGCTTTCTCAGGGGACGCCTGGCACGATAGCCTGCTTGAACCAGTCGTTGGTTGAGTAGCCTTCTGGATACAGGCACATTTGTCAGTTGCTGCCACTCAGCCCTAAGCCGATTAGCTGACTTGATACGGCCATTGCGGACTAACCGGTGCAGCTGGCGATCATCCCTCCTTGTGGTTCTGCGGGGATGTCCTGGCCTCGGTATTGGAGGAGGGACACCCCTCTGAGCATTTCGTTTGAGGATCTTTGACACCTGACCTTGAGTGATGCCATACTGCCGAGCAATAGCACGCTGTTTCATGCCGTAATTTCTTAAACCCACCACTCCATGACAAACAGCATTGTCGAGTTGACGGACCATCTCCAGAGGAAGTGGCAATAACTTTTGGAGACGTGCAGCAGTTGTTTTCCACTAATGCAGAACGCAACAACCCTTGTATACCCGACTGTGAAGCCAATCATCAAATGCACCTGTCCGTATATTTTGCCACGCCACCTGTGATATAATCCTGTTGTTGACTTCTTGCTGCGACAGACAATCAGTGACATGGTTCTTTTAACAAATAAATCACCAAAGTGTAAAAGAAACTCACCAGATTGATATACTGAGTTAAGAAAGTAAACCCAAGTCAAGACAAAAAGATATATTCCATAGTAAATGCCAAGTCTGTATATATGTGTGTGTGTGTGTGTGTGTGTGTGTATATATATATATATATATATATATATATATATATATATATATATATATATCAGGAAAAACACGGTCTGTGAAGCTGTACGTTTGTTCATCGCCATGAAACCATGTGATTTTAATTATTTATCCTTCACTTATTTTACTCCAAAGACATCCTGGTTCTTGCAGAGATGTAAATTAATCTAAAATCTCATCATAATTTGGTACCGGAACACTAAATTGACCAATATGAGCAAATGGTTTGCAAACAGGACAAAAACTGCCTGAGTAACTGAGCTGCCTGAAGGATTGTTGTGGCGAACCTCACATCTCGACACAATGAAACTCCACCGGCAGGGGGAATGGTAACCCACAGGTTATGTTGAGAGCAATTCACTTATTTCACAACTAATTCAATTACATAAACTATATAAAACAGCATTTTTTTTAGATTGTGTGTTACTCATGAGCAATGGCAAAACCACCTGAGTAACAAACAATGACAAGGAAGATGTCGGGCAAAATCCCTAATACACCATTTACGTTTAAAATAATTGGTGCTTGAATTTGGTGACCTGATATGCAAATCCTCTTCAAATTTAAAGTCAATTGGATGATAATTGATGACTTTAGAAATATGGCCTATGTTGACCTTTTGATTTTAGACCTCAAAAATAATTGGTGGTTGGATTCAGTGACCTGATATGCAAATCCTCTTAAAGTTCAAATCAATCGGATTAAAATTGATGATTTTAGAAATTCGACAAAGTTGTTTACCTTTGGCCTATGTTGGTTGACCTTTTGACCTCAAAATCAATAGGCTTCTTCATTATGATCATATATATCATTTGATGTAGTTTTGTGAAGACCGGTTTGAAATTGTGAACATAGGCAATTGACATACAAATAAACAGACAATCAGACAAACAGCCAAACAGACAGAATAACACACGAACGAACCAATACACAGTACATGAAAAATGTTCGATTTTCGCAAGTAACAAACATCTAATTCGCATTTGTAATATACAATACTACACATACGTACAAATATGGCTTGTCAGTTTCAATTTGATATCTTAAAAATCCCTGAGGTTTGGCAATAATAAAATCACATAAAATCCCATTTGATTTTATTATAGAGGTGAAATTGTTGTCATGGACACCATGAGACATTTCTCTTTGTCACGTGGGACTTTTCCCCTTGCCACATGGGACTTTTATCTTTGCCACGTGGGACTTTTCTCTTTGCCACATGGGACTTTTATCTTTGCCACGTGGGACTTTTCTCTTTGCCACGTGGGACTTTTCTCTTTGCCACGTGGGACTTTTCTCTTTGCCACGTGGGACTTTTCTCTTTGCCACGTGGGACTTTTCTCTTTGCCACGTGGGACTTTTCTCTTTGCCACGTGGGACTTTTCTCTTTGCCACGTGGGACTTTTATCTTTGTCACGTGGGACTTTTCTCATTGCCATGTGGGGCTTTTCTCTTTGACACGTGGGGCTTTTTTTCTCTTTGCCACATGGGACTTTTGTCTTTGCCACGTGGGACTTTTATCTTTGTCACGTGGGACTTTTCTCTTTGCCATGTGGGGCTTTTCTCTTTGCCACGTGGGGCTTTTTTTCTCTTTGCCACGTGGGACTTTTCTCTTTGCCACGTGGGACTTTTCTCTTTGCCACGTTGGACTTTTATCTTTGTCACGTGGGACTTTTATCTTTGTCACGTGGGACTTTTCTCATTGCCACAAGGGACTTTTCTCTTTGCCACGTGGGACTTTTATCTTTGTCACGTGGGACTTTTCTCTTTGCCATGTGGGACTTTTCTCTTTGCCACTTATGACTTGTTATCATTGCCACTTAGGACTGCCACATGGAACTTTTCTCTGGGTCAAGTGGGACTCTTGTCTTTGTCAAGTGGGACTCTTGTCTTTGCAACGTGGGGCTTTTCTCTTTGTCACGTGGGACTATTATCTTTGTCACGTGAGACTTTTCTCTTTGCCACGTGGGACTTTTATCTTTGTCACGTGGGACTTTTATCTTTGTCACGTGAGACTTTTCTCTTTGCCACATGGGACTTTTATCTTTGCCACGTGGGACTTTCTCTTTGCCACGTGGGACTTTCTCTTTGCCACGTGGGACTTTCTCTTTGCCACGTGGGACTTTCTCTTTGCCACGTGGGACTTTTCTCTTTGTCACGTGGGACTTTTCTCTTTGTCACGTGGGACTTTTCTCTTTGCCACGTGGGACTTTTCTCTTTGCCACGTGGGATTTTTCTCTTTGCCACGTGCGACTTTTCCCCTTGCCACATTGGACTTTTATCTTTGTCACGTGGGACTTTTATCTTTGTCACGTGGGACTTTTCTCTTTGCCATGTGGGACTTTTCTCTTTGCCACGTTGGACTTTTATCTTTGTCACGTGGGACTTTTATCTTTGTCACGTGGGACTTTTCTCATTGCCACAAGGGACTTTTCTCTTTGCCACGTGGGACTTTTATCTTTGTCACGTGGGACTTTTCTCTTTGCCATGTGGGACTTTTGTCTTTGCCACGTGGGGCTTTTTTTCTCTTTGCCACATGGGACTTTCTCTTTGCCATGTGGGACTTTTCTCTTTGCCACTTATGACTTTTATCATTGCCACTTAGGACTGCCACGTGGAACTTTTCTCTGTGTCAAGTGGGACTCTTGTCTTTGTCAAGTGGGACTCTTGTCTTTGCCACGTGGGGCTTTTCTCTTTGCCACTTATGACTTTTATCATTGCCACTTAGGACTGCCACATGGAACTTTTCTCTGTGTCAAGTGGGACTCTTGTCTTTGTCAAGTGGGACTCTTGTCTTTGCAACGTGGGGCTTTTCTCTTTGCCACGTGGGACTTTTCTCTTTGCCACGTGTAACTTTTCTCTTTGTCAAGTGGGACTCTTGTCTTTGCCACGTGGGGCTTTTCTCTTTGCCACTTATGACTTTTATCATTGCCACTTAGGACTGCCACATGGAACTTTTCTCTGGGTCAAGTGGGACTCTTGTCTTTGTCAAGTGGGACACTTGTCTTTGCAACGTGGGGCTTTTCTCTTTGCCACGTGGGACTTTTCTCGATGCCACTTTGGACTTTTTCAATGCCACGTGGGACTTTTCGCTCTGCCACGTGCGACTTTCCACTTTGCCACCAACCAAAATGAGCAGAACATGAAAAAAGAAAGAAAGAGGAAATTAATGAATTAATTATATTTTGCACCAACTTACCTTGGTACTGAGGCGATTTACCAATGGGGCAGGCCTTTTTTAAGGATTGGTGACCTTCAAGTGTGACTGCAGTAGGCCATCAGACAGAAGGTTTAATTGTGTCTTTCAGATCCTCGGGGTCTAAAGAGTGTTAGGGTCCTAATGGCCCTTAGGGGTCGAGAGGGTTTTCGGGTTATTTAGGGCCTTACAGTTATAAAGGGTCTAAATGTGTTTTTGGGTGAAAATGGCTCTTATGGTTCTGAAGGGTCTTCATTGTCTGAAAGGTCTTCGGGTTAATTAACGCTTCATAAAAACATTACATTGTCTAATATTCCTTGGTGGCAAATTGGTGGCAAATATTCTTCATAAAAACATATAGTATCTCAGTTCCTTCCACCAAGCTCGAAACAAGTGTGTTTCTACCCTCAGGAGTGCCAGGAAGCACTATCTCTCCACACTCAAGATTGAACTCTCAAACCTGTCTCCTTCCTCCAAATCCTGGTGGCGTCTGGTCAAATCAGTTTCTGGTGTTTGTTCCCCCTCCATCCCCTCCCTTACCTCAAATGGCTACACAGTTGACACCGCACGTGACAAAGCCGAATGCCTCAACTCTGTGTTTGCCTCAAAATCTTGTGTCCCAAACCCATCTCTCTCTGTTCCCACCTTTCCCAGTCGAACCCAACTGCTCCTGGACTCTGTGTCCTTCTCTCCTGACAAGGTGGAGAAGTTTTAATCAAACCTCGACTCTGATTCTGCAACTGGACCAGATGGCATCAGCCCTCGGGTCCTAAAATCCTGCTCTGCTGCTCTATCTCACCCTCTCTCTGTTCTTTTCACCCTCTCTTTTGCTCAAGGTCATCTGCCAGCATCTTGGAAATCAGCAAACATTACCGCTTTACACAAAAAGGTGCAAAAACAGATCCTTGCAACTACAGACCAATCAGCCTGCTCCCAATTATCAGCAAAGTCATGGAATCCATCATTGCTTCAGATATCAAATCCTTCCTCTTCTCCAATGGCTTGATCTCTGATCATCAATTTGGATTCAGACCAGGTCATTCTACTCTGGACATGTTGCTTCTGCTGTCTCAACAATGGATGGAGGTCCTCAATGCCAAACAGGAAATCAGAGGTCTCACTTGACATATCACGTGCCTTCGATACGGTCTGGCACCCAGCTCTGCTCACCAAACTCACCTCCTATGGTATTCAGGGAAATCTCCACTCATGGCTTGCGGATTTTCTCTCTGGTCGTAGGCAACGTGTGGCCCTGAATGGATTTCTCTCATCTTCCCTTCCTGTTCTGGCTGGAGTTCCCCAAGGTAGTGTTCTGGGCCCTGTGCTATTTCTGGTCTTCATCAATGACCTCTCCGACTCTCTGGAAAATCCTCTCTATCTCTTTGCTGATGACTCCACTATCTGCCGCTCCATTCCTCATCCCTCAGATCGGCAGTCTGCAGCCTCCTCACTCTCTGCAGACCTGGACAAAATCACAGACTGGTCAAACAAGTGGAACATGTCTTTCAATCCTGACAAATCTCACACTCTTACAATGTCTCTCCGAAAGGACCGACTGGACAACCCTCCCATCTACTTTCTCAACAATCCTCTCCAAGAAGTTCTGTCGCTCAAGCTTTTGGGTCTCACTATCTGCCATGATCTTTCTTGGGAAAACCACATTTCCAAGCTGGCCTCCAAAGCCAGTCTGGGCATCTGGGCATCCTCCGTCGTGGCATCTGGGCATCTGGGCATCCTCCATCCATCCTTCGTCGTCGCCCTCCACTGGGCATCCTCCGTCGTGCAAAGTCCTTCCTTGGCACACCTGAGCTCCTCACCACATACAAGGCTTTCATCCGCAGCTCAATGGAATACTGTTCCCCCCTCTGGGCTGGTGCTCCTGCCTCACACCTTGCTCGGCTTCACGCTGTTGAGGCCAAAGCTTTCAGAATCATTGGAATCTCCTGCGATGTAGTCAACTCCGAGGGCCTTTCACTCACTCACCGCAGGCAGGTTGGTGGTCTTTCTGTCTTCTACCGACTCCTCTCCGGCCTTGCTCCCCCAGCTCTCTCTGTGCTCTGTCCCCCCAATATTCCTTCAGGTCGCACAAGATCTGCCTGCAACCGTCTTATGGTTAAACTGCCAAAGTCTAGGCTCTCTGCTCACCTTCACTCTTTCATTCCCCTTTTCTCCCGCCTCTGGAACAAACTCCCCCACTCCCTTCAATCCCACTCCTCCCTCCAGGTCTTTAAAACAGCTGTTCACCACCATCTCTTATCTTCCCCCATCGAAAACCTTGATCTTTTCTACCCCCGGTAATTCATCCCAGAGTCCTTGCAGTGTTCATATGTTTTATTCCTCTCCCACCTCCCCCCAAGTCCTCCCGATGTCCCTGCTCTCAAATGTTGTGTTTGTGTCCTTCCCCCTCTCTCCCCATCTTGTCTGCCGCTCCCCTTGTTTTTTGTGTTTTGTGTGTCGGTTTGTCTTTTTGTGTGATTAATGTTGGCTCTTTCACGAGCCTCGATCTTGTATACAAAAAAAATAAAAAAAATAAAAATTGGAGAACTGTGTACATTTCAATGGTAAAATGTTATGGGGGTGTTATTTCGAGTATTGTCTCTTGCACAATTCTGAGGCATCAACATTAGGTTCATTTGGGGATTGGGGTGGAGGGGTGTGTTTGGAAATGACAGGTCTTCAATTCTAAATTAATTCTGGAAATTGTGCAGTTCAGCATTTTTACATGAATTGCTTTGGGTGGAGACGGGGAATTACCTGTCCCCAAACCCTTGTTTGCATTATTTCAATGTTTTCAATACAATGGATTTCCCGTGTCGTTATAATTTTGATTTGATAAACTTTGTATAATAACTATATAACTTGTGATACAAGTAAATGTACCGGTACACTGAATGCGGTGCAATTAAATTAAATTAATGGCCGTAATATATCTTTTTCATGAATAAAACCAAATCCATTTCCTATAATTTCTTCAATTTTGTTTTAAAATAAACGCATGACAAAACCAATAGGGGTAAATAAAATGTGACACTTCTATGCTCATTTTGCATTGCGGGTTACTGTTTCTTCTCTTCTTCTTTTTAATACATTAAATACATGCTAATAAGCCCCAATAACCCTTTACAAATAAAAATACCCTAACCCTAACAACTTCAAGGTCTTCAACCCGAACAGGATACTTGTATTAATCAACCAGAGTTAATAAGTATTGTGTCCAAGGTTATGTGAATTCCTATCAACAAAGCAACTTTCATTATAATGAGTTCGAGATGTATATTGAAAACGTACAAAACCACTCCTCCGAATCCCCCCCTAAATAGGTATTTGCTTTCTTCTCGGAAACTACACACACAATTTTGATTAAAACTTCACCACAACATTCATCACCCGTGATGTACCAAGGTTTGTTCACGGCATTAACATTTTTTTTTTTTAGGTCTAAGGAGGTCTACGAGGGGTTTGAGCCCCCCAAAGTAGGTATTTACTCTTTTCTCTAAAACTACACAGTACACACACAATATAGACGAAACTTCACCACAACCATAATCACCTGTGATGTACCAAGGTTTGTTCATGGCATTAAAAAAAATTGAGGTCTAAGGAGGTCTACGAGGGGTTTGAGCCCCCCAAAGTAGGTATTTACTCTTTTCTCTAAAACTACACACACGATATAGACGAAACTTCACCACAACCATAATCACCTGTGATGTACCAAGGTTTGTTCATGGCATTAAAAAAAATTGAGGTCTAAGCAGGTCTACGAGGGGTTTGAGCCCCCCAAAGTAGGTATTTACTCTTTTCTCTAAAACTACACACACGATATAGACGAAACTTCACCACAACCATAATCACCTGTGATGTACCAAAGTTTGTTCATGGCATTAAAAAACTAGAACGCCACTCAGTAGAGCGCATACTCCCGCTATGGGTTTAGTTGGAATAATACGTTTTGTTTAACACCCCCTCTCCCCAAAACAATAAATGAAAAAGAAAGTAAGCCCTGTCAGATAATTAATTTTGATATATCTCGGAATTAGAGGAGAAAAACATCATTTAAGAATAAGAATAAAATCTTTAATGCAGTAAAACAGAAAAAATCTTTCCCAAAAAAAATTCCCAAAAAAATTCCTGGATCCGGAATAATATCCTGAGCTTCACCAAAAAATAATCAATTCTTCCTTATCCCAAGGGCAATCATCCCACCAACTTTCATCCAAATCCGTTCAGAACTTTTCCAGATATCTTGTTCACAAACACACGAAAATACGAACACACACAAACGGACGGACAAGATCAAATGCATTACTCCCTGGTGGGAGTAATAACGAGGTCTAAGGAGGTCTGCATGGGGTTTGAGTGACTGTTGCTCCTGATCGAGGTGAGAGGTTCAGAACCGCAGTGTGTTAAAAAAGAATTCATTTATCAATTTGCAGTTTCTTAAATTTAGGCCTATCGACTAAAGTTACCTGCAAGAGTGATTTGGATAGCCGATCAGGCTCATCTTCAGATTCGGAAACACCATAACCGGCGATGTCAACATGGCCGATTTGCATACTGTTACGGATTCGTCACTTCCGTTGTGGTTTTCATCCACTGTAAACATTTTTGATTCCATGTACTATTATTGTTGTCGTTTAAGGGAAATAGAGATTACTATTTTCAAAAGGTAAAAAAGTTAATGTTTTAAATGAAACTGGAACCGGACAACGCCGAAGAGGAAGAGGAGGAAGAGAAGGCGGAGTGAGTGAGTCGGACAAGAAGCCGAGCTGCTTCAAGGTCCTGAGCGAACGTTGGCGAACGAGGGTCACGTGTGAACTTTGGGTTTCCTGGGAAAGGGATTCCTGCGACAGAGTTGTTATCGCTGTGACAGATAAACCTGCGTTATTCACCTCGCTTCAACCATTTTCACCGCATTCAGACGTTAATCTGGTGTGTGTGTGTAACGTGGCTTTTGAGTGGGAAATCTGCGGTTCGCCGATTGGGAGCCGTGGAACATCCATACCCGAGGGTGTGATTTCCCAGTCCCCTTGAGGGCGCCTTTGCGCAGCTTTGGCAGCGTGACTGTGACTGTCATTCGAACGGGATTCTGGTCTCGATTAGACATCGTTCTGACGATCACTGGAGCGGATCGACTTTGGCTTGATGCCGGAATAGAGACATTGGGAATGTTCTTCTTTTCGCTCACTTGGAGCACAGTGAGTTATATTGTACGAACCTGATGGTACCATCATAGGAAATATATATTGGTTGTACAATTGATTACTATTGTTGTTGTGCTGTTATTCTTGTGTGATCTTAATACAATACTTGTTTGTTGGTAACAATTGGTGTGGTTTCACCATTGATCTTTGACATACAGAATAACACATCTTTCTGCCGTGACTCCTCTCGGGGCTCGGAGGTACACCGTGACTGGGGTTTGGAGAGGAGCACGTAACAATACTGAGACTGATGTCTGCTTTCCTGACTATATCAGCCTCCGGGGAATAATCTATTAGTTTCCACCTTGCAGCACAAGGTAGGAACTTCTTCCAGGTCTTTCTGGAAAATGGCAAACACTTTGAAACTGCACTAGAAAGGTGAATTATGCACCGTTTTCTCGGATCGAGAATTCCGCGGCTGAAGCCATAGAGGCCGCCATTGCTGTTTCTATATGGCCTAACGACGCTCGTCATTGGTCGATTTAACAGGACTAGCCGGTCAATCTTGTAAAGGTGATGTTGATTCGCTAAAGTAAGAGTGATGAGTGATCTGATGACGTACCATTTCCCAGATTGTTACGAGTCTTCTGCCATACTTCAAGGCTCCGATCATCCAGCCGACATCATCTGGCTCTTTAACAATCCCGATCAAGCTCATCCTCACATCAATATCCTCTATCAGTTCATCCATCATCCTTCTTCTATTCATCCTCTTAAGTCGTGCTATCCTCCTGACCCACTCGTTTGAGCAGACCTACAGTCTCTGTTGTTAGCTTGTTAGTGCCGCCATCTCCAGACCATAAAAGGTAGGCCGGGGTTACAAAAGACCCCAGAACTTTCCCTTTCAATTTCCTTGATATTTGCTTGGTCGCCATGGGTCCCTCCAATTTCCTCCATGCACATACATCCACTTGCATCCTGCTCCACAACTCTGAATCCGAACTACCATCCTCGGCCACCGTTCCACATTGATACGTAGATTTGCTTCCCTGCCAGATCTTCTTCCCCTCTCAACTGATGTTCAGTTCCTTTCTCTGCTGTATGGCCCACATTATCTCAGTCTTCTACAGGCTCATCCTCTATCCATGTCTCTCCAGCACATCCTTCCACTCCTCCTGCATTTCATGGCCACTCTCCATCACAATAACGACATCGTCTGCATATATTGCCTTTCTCAATATGCTTCCCTTGCTGACCCTCCTGCTCACCAGCTCCATCCCACAATAAACAGTAGTGGACTGATTGAACTCCCCTGCTTCAATCCAATGTTCACACTTAACTCTTCTAACAACCCATGACCACAAAAACTCTTCCTTTTGTTCCCTCATACATACACTACCTTCAACCAACCTCACTTATGTTTCTGGCACTCCCATTCCGAGACTCCTCAGCATTGGCATTACCATCTCTCTCGGGACAGTGGCGTAAGCCTTATCAAGGTCCAGAAACCCTAATGTGGTACCATTGCACTTTACATCTCCAACCTATGGATTAATAATAATTTCCTTGAAAAATCAGAACGACTGACTGACATCCTAAATAGTCTGCTAGCCAACCTGGTTAACCTAGTGATGTTGAATACCATAATAAGGTTTTATGGTAGAAATATAATGTATGGGTCTTAAGGACTCAGAAACTGCCGGATGCTATTTTGCATCTGTGTAGCATTTTGCATAATTGGCCTAATTGGCATATTAATTAGGTCAAATCACTAAATATGGCATATCTTGATAAATAAGCAACATAGAGACTTCATTATAGTATCTGGACCTATGTTTTCGACCCCAAAGAATCCAAATAACATGGTTTTAATCTCCTAAAATCCCTCCAACTATCCAAAATCCAATATGGCCGTCATGCATAACAATAAAAATCTTAAAATCACCTAAACTCAGAAACGGTTAAAGATACGGATTTAATTTTGATGAGCACACCCATGTTTTTTTTACCTCAAGGAACTCATATAACATTATTTAAAAACCCTATCTCCTATCTGTTTACCTGAAAGAACATATCTTTCATATATCTATTTATATATCTATATGTCTATCTATCTATCTATCTATCTATATATAGCACTTTCAGGCTGTGACACAGTATCTTACCCTAATGGAAAAGGTAAACTGTCTGCCTTGAAAGTGCTCAACCAGACTGATACTGCTGGTCTAGACTCTGTTGTGGGAGAGAACAACGCTACCTACATTGACCTGATAGCAACTGGGAAAACCTTCTTCCTACATCTATATGGGCAGAAGAAGAGCAAGTCAATGCATGCTGCCCGTTATGAGACTTATCGAAAACGAAAGAATCCTCCTGCTCTGAAGTCCCTTCTGCCAACAGACAGAAACCTAGCCCTCCATATCCATAGAGCACATCTGCAAATGATGCTTTGGAAGGCTGCAGACAAGGATGAACCTCCAACTGTCGAAATAACGAACTATGGGTGGGAGATCACTTTAAATGGTGAGGTAATGCCAGTACTGTCCAATGAAGCAACTGCACCAGAAAATCTCATGGACGTCATTAGCTGCAGCTGTCGAGCACAGGGGACTGCCTGCAGCAGGAGGTGTGGTTGTGCAGCTAATGGACTATCATGCACGAGTTACTGTTGGTGTGAAGGGGGGGGGACGAGTGTAGAAACCCACTAACACAACAAGATGTTGAAGAAACTTACGAGGAAGATGAGGAAGAAGAGGACGTGGAGAATAGAAAGGACAATGATGAAGACCAAGTGTGAGAGTTGCAACATGTGAGTCGATGTTTCTAATTACATGTGCCATATACAACAATGAGTTATAATTCAGTGTTGGGAATGCCATATGCTGCAATTGTATATATTTTTAGAACTTTACTCGTTCCCAACTGCCAGACTTTGAATTCAAGGAAGAATGCTCGTTTTGTGGGAAGTTTTTTGTGCCTAAGGATCCCAAGAATTTTTAAAACTGGGTTCCTGTAAATAAGTGAAGCTTATCTCTGAAGATGATGCTGTGGGATTGAAACATGTTAAATCTTTAACTTTTAAAATAAAGTTTCTTATCCTTTTTATTCTCATAATTCTGCTATATACAGTCACGTGAAAAAGTAAGTCCACCCCATGTAAAGTTTTGACTTTTTCAACATATTTCAACATACAGCTATTTGATCTTCATTTCAACAATATTGATAGATAAAGGTGATATAATATAACAAATATCATGAAACATTTACATTTTGTAGTCCATTGTATAATTTAAATAAACATAAATGCAAATTTCGCATGTGGAAAAAGTAAGTACACCCTTGGCTCTAATAGGTGGTATTGCCCCCTTTGGCAGAAACAACCTCAAGTGGGCGTTTCTTATAACTGTCTACCAGTCTCTAACATCGACTGGGAGAAATTTTTGCCCACTCCTCCATGCAGAATTCTTTCAGCTGTGCGATGTTTGAGGGGTTTCTTGCATGCACAGCTCGTTTCAAATCCCCCACAACATCTCGATGGGATTTAGATCCGGGCTTTGACTTGGCCATTCCAGAACCCTCCATTTCTTTCTTTTCAGCCATTCCTTGGTGGATTTACTGGTATGTTTAGGGTCGTTGTCATGTTGCAAGGTCCACCTTCGGTTGAGCTTCAACTTCTCCGACAGATGGCCTCACATTATCCTCAAGCACCCTCTGGTACAATGAAGAATTCATAGTGGATTCTATGATGGTGAGCTGCCCAGGCCCTGATGCAGCAAAGCTGCCCTAAACCATAATATTTCCACCACCATGCTTTACAGTTGGTATCAGGTTCTTGTGGTCAAATGCTGTCTTTGGTTTTCGCCAAACATGCCTTCTGGTACTGTGGCCAAATAGCTCGACCTTTGACTCATCCATCCAGAGCACATTGTTCCAGAAGTGCTGGTCTTTGCCGAGGTGTTCATTGGCAAACTTTAGTCTTGCCCTAATGTTCTTTCTGGACAGCAAAGGTTTCCTCCTGGCACACCTCCCATGTAGATCAAATTTGTGCAGCCTCTTTCTAATGGTGGACTCATGCACTTTGACATCAACAGTGGCAAGAGCTACCTGTAGGTCCCGTGATGACATTCTGGGGTTCTTAGAGACTTCTTTCAGCATCTTGCGGTCTGCTCTCGGGCTGAACTTGCGGAACCAAAGAACCAAAGAGGAATTCATACGGAACCAAAGAGGCCTCTGCATAAACCAACAACCAATTTGTTTTGATAACACCAGAGGGCTTGCCAAATAGAAAGGATAACAACAGCACATAAAAGTCCGAGAACCCAAAGTAACTGAGCTGCCTGAAGTTTCTGTGTGAAGGAACCATATATATATATATTGTTGCGGTTTTGTGGTTTTATAATAAAGGTTAATTTCCCCTCCTAGTTAGTTACACTACAACATGTAGCCTCGTTTAACCTCAGTTATTTCTTAGTAAATGTAAGCATAGACCTTTCCTGTGTTAGTTTTGCGTTGAGTAGGATAATGAGAATTAGGTGTCCTTATGGCACTTTGGGTGGTTTTTGGCGCCGAAATACCACGAGGCAGGCCTGAACAAGCCGACCAAGGCCGAAGGAAGGCGGAGGAGGAGCCAACGGTAAGCATGAGCCGCCAATCAGGGCTCGAGGGGAGTGACTTACCACTGCGGCAAAAGGCGGGGTTTGGAACATTCGATTCGGGCTAGGGCGGGGCAATATAACCCTGTGCCCAGAGCCCCCCCCACTTCAGTTGGTTCGGAGCGCTGAGTTATGAGCTGGAGTTATCAGTTGGCAGTTCGGGGTTTTTCAGTGAGTTACGAGAGGAGACGTGCGTATACGAACTTGCCCTGCTCCCCGCGCTCTGCGCAGTATTAATCGCGCTGTAAAGACGACCCGTGCCAGGTCACAGACACGCGTATTTCCTTCTGCTACAACTACAGCTACTACAACTAATATTACAACTACAAACTATTACTACTACTAATACTACTACAACTACTAATACTACTACAACTACAGCTACTACAACTAATATTACAACTACAACTACTAACACTACTACAACTAATGCTACTACTACAACTACTACTGATACTTATACTACTGCAACTACTACTAATATTAAAATGACAACTATAACTACAACTACAAATACTACCACAAGTACTGTTACAACTACTACTACTACTACTACTACAAGTACTGCTACTACAACTACTACTGCTACTTATACTACTACAACAACAACCACTACTACTACTACTACTACTACTACTACTACTTATATTACAACTATAACTACTAATACTACTACAAGTACCACTACTACAACTACTACTAATACTACTACAACAACTACTACTACTACTACTTACACTACTACAACTACTACTACTACTTATATTACAACTACAACTACTAATACTACTACAAGTACTGCTACTACAACAACAACTACTACTACTACTACTACTACTACTACTACTACTACTACTACAAGCACTGCTACTACAACTACTACTGCTACTACTAATATTACAACGACAACTATAACTATAACTACAACTACAACCACAAGTACTGTTACAACTACTACTACTACTACTACTACTACTACAAGTACTACAACTACTACTGCTTCTTATACTACAACTACTACTACTACTACAACTTATATTACAACTACAATTACTAATACTACTACAAGTACCTCTACTACAACTACTACTACTACTACAACTGCAACTACTACTACTACTACTGCTACTACAACTACTACTGCTACTACAACCAGTACTAATATTATAACTACAACTATTACTACTACTAATACTACTACAACTACTAATAGTACTACAACTACAGCTACTACAACTAATATTACAACTACAACTACTACTACTAACACTACTACAACTAATGCTACTACTACAACTACTACTGCTACTTATACTACTACTAATATTACAACGACAACTATAACTAGAACTACAAATACTACCACAAGTACTGTTACAACTACTACTACTACTACTACAAGTACTGCTACTACAACTACTACTGCTACTTATACTACTACAACTACTACTACTACTAATATTACAAACTACAACTACTAATACTACTACAAGTACCTCTACTACAACTACTACTAATACTACTACAACTACTACTGCTACTTATACTACAACTACTACTACTATTACTACTACTTATATTACAACTACAACTACTAATACTACTACTAGTAATGCTACTACAACTACTACTACTACTACTACTTATATTACAACTACAACTACTAATACTACTACAAGTACTGCTACTACAACTACTACTGCAACTTATACTACTACTACAACAACTATTACTACTACTACTACTACTTATATTACAACTCCAACTACTACTACTACAATCGTGCCAATTAGTACCTCCTTATTGAGGGATCTTCCATAGCTCATAGAGCATGTGGACTTGGCCCAAATCTTTCCCAAACAGGTTGGCCAGACTCAACTACTTCGCGCAATTTGAAATTCTTCCAGGATGCCAGCGACAATAACTTTCCTAGTCTTTGTGAAAGTCACCACGAGACTGTGAAACTACTTGGCACCACTAGAGTTTAAACTCCTCCAACGAATTCCAACAAACGGATCCCTAGTTTATTAACGTCCATCCAAGGGACTGCAGGCACACTTTGTGATACAATGCCTTGTGAAATTAACCCAGTATAGAGAAAACAAAGGTAAGTGAGTTTCCTCTGAACCTACCTGTCAGAGTAATAAACTCAATCTTCTTCTTCGTTCATTTGCAGCACAAGGCTGTGGGGAAGCATCATTGGCTGAGGGCATCGCCGTCTCTTGTGGGTTAGGGCAGGAATTTAGAATTTGGCCAGAATGCCGGCGATAGCTCACCTACTTTTCATGAAAGACACCGTGGGATCTTTAACGCCCAGCAATGAACTTCGGCACATGGAGGGACAGCTCACACATTGATGAGTCACTCTGCCTATGAAACATCGGGTAGACTTTCCTTACAAATCGCTAGACGAAGGTGGAACTTGAGGGTCAATCTTCTCCAACTTGCTCCATCAATTCTGGTGTTCCACATGGTTCTGTCCTTGGTCCCATATTATTCCTTGTTTATATCAATGATCTTCCTGATAATGTTCTGTCTCATCTAGCCACGTGTGCTGATGATTCCTCACTTTATTGTCCATCTGCTGATTCACTCAACGCCACTCGTAATGAAGTTGGAGTTTCTCTGGACAATGATTTGGAGAATGTGTTGAAGTGGCTCTCCATCCATGGCTCTCCATCCCCACTTCTGTACCTATTCCATCAGATATGTGGCAGGTAACCTTAAATGCAAAGAAAACTAAACTGTTGTCCATGTCTCGTTCTAGAAACAGGTGTTTCCCTTCTGTGCACATGAGATCTTCAACCTTAACAGAATCATCGGAGCTTCGGCTTCTTGGTCTGGACATGTCTTCTAACCTGTCTTATAACCTCCGTTGGGATAGGTACATTTCTGGTATCGCTAAGAGTGGTTGTCTTTATCGAGCGCAGAGGTATTTACCGCCTGAGGCCATTTTGTACCTGAAAAAGGCAACTATACGTTCCCTCATTGAGTACTGTTGCCACATTTGGGGTGGAGCACCACCTTGCCACTTACCTTTACTTGATCGGCTCCAGAGACGCATAGTCAACCTGGTTGGTGTGGGGCTGGCTTCAACTCTTCAACCATACTCACCGTAGGTCAGGTGCCACTCTTGGTTTGTTCTACAGATATTTTCATGGTAAATGTTCTGTTGGACTTTCTAACTTGGTTCCTCCCGTACGAGTGTTTGGACGCAAGACTCGGTTTGCCATCTCCACACCCCCATGCACTACAGCTGATCCAAGATGCAGAACGAAAGGCTGTGCAAGTAGTTTTATCCCTCGTGCTCTGGAATTCACTACCTGTAACATGCTTCCTACATCTTTGAGGTTTAATCGCATGTACCTGACTTCTGCTACTTCCGGTGTCTTGGATGAATTCTTGTTATTTTTATTTTATTTATTTATTTTGTTTTGCTTTATCCTTATATTTTTATACCTTTATCTTAGCCCCTTACCTACAGTGGCTGTATGCCTTGTCTAGGGCGACATCCATAAATGAACAAGAGAAAAATGACCACAGTGTGGTCACCAACTGCGACTTGTAGAATCATGAGGATATCCTTTCACCTGAAGTACTGTATTCTGTCGTATATTATACGACACCTTTTTCTATAATACGACACGACACCTTTCACAAAGTTATCCCCTCCAAATCTTCCCCATCACCCCTCCCCTCCAAATCCTCCCCATCACCCATCCCTTTCAAATCTCCCCCCTCACCTCCTAGACTCCCCCCTCACCCCTCCCCTCCAAATCTCCCCCATCTCCCATCCCTTTCAAATCCCCCCCCTTGTCCCTTCCCTCCTAAACTCCCCCCTAACCCCTCCCCTCATAAACTCCCCCCTAACCCCGCTTCAAATCTCCCCACCCTCATTTCTTCTCCATTTCCCCCCTCTCACCCCTCCTCCTCAAAGCGTCCTCCCCGCTTCTTCCCCCTTCCAACTCTCACCTCCATCTCCCCCAACCTTCTGCCTCGCTCTTCCTCCTCCTCAAATAACACCTCACTGTGCCTCACCCAATCACCATAAATCCTTTTGTCCGCCCCATCCTTCCCTTTCTCCGAGCTATTCTGAAATCTCTGACACACCTTCAACAGCTCTCCCTACCTCTTCCTCCTCTTCCTCATCTTACCCTACCCCCCCCCCCCCCTGTTCTGTATCCGATGCTCCCCCTTCCTCTTCCTTAACGGTATGGACTTCAAACATCCGGGGCCTTCGCTCAAACTTGGCTGATCTCTCCATACAGGTTGCTTCTGACAAACCAGACGTGATCTGCTTAACAGAAACTTTCCTCCTTCATGATGTCTCTGATTCCTTAGTATCTCTCAAGGGTTACTCCCTCCTCCGGTATGATAGACCTGAGCCTCGTCCTGGAGGTGGTGTTGCTATCTTTATCAAAAACTCTCTTCCTCACCCTCCCTGCACTTCCCTCTCTCCACCTCACCCCCAGGAGTACCTCTGGCTACGGCTTCCCCTCCGCTCCTACCTCTTGTTCATATGTGTGTTGCACCGTCCACCAAACAGTGATGACTCCATCTACATCTCGCTGTCTGATATAATATGGATCAACTTCTATCAACTCATCCCAACTCTCTCTTCCTCATATGTGGTGATTTCAATTATCACCATGCCAGTTGGTTGGGTGTGGGTACCTCTCTCACCAGCCATGGCTCCTCAGCAAAGGACTTCTGCGACTCACTGGGACTGACACAATCAAAAATTACTTTTATTTTACTCCAGTTTTACTCCACTTTTTAATTTTTATCTTTTACGCCTACTTTACTCCAGGGGGTCCCAGGATTACCCACCCAAAATTTCGTTTCGATCGGTTCAGCCGTTTTTTCGGTACCTGGGAACAGACGGACAGACGGACAGACAGACAGACATTTGGTGAATTATAGTAAGATGGTCCAACTTACCTAGTGGCATGCCAATGCCGTAGCCCTTGGTGTCCAACTGGCCGCCGATCTGGGTGAGGTTGCAGTTTCGCTGTCGATGATACTCAT
The DNA here is from genome assembly GCF_964187855.1 of Myxine glutinosa. NCBI lineage: Eukaryota > Metazoa > Chordata > Myxini > Myxiniformes > Myxinidae > Myxine > Myxine glutinosa. The sequence goes on from NC_136267.1 coordinate 17,283,511, forward strand.
TCATGGTGGACTCGAGCAAGAATGCATACTTCGAGTTGAGGACACGTGCAATGCCCTCCTCTGTTGTTCTTACAAACACACCTGGCTGCTTTGACACCATGAAATTCCACATCCGTTGGTAAGTCTGATACCTGGAGGTCTGCAGGAGTTTGGGAGGAATAATCATGGGAGTTTACAGTAAGGCTGTTCTCATCCAAATCATTAAAATGACCGTCATGTATTTCTTGGGGAAATGATGTTCCAGAAGCAAAATCCATGTCTTTGTATATAATTGTTTTTAAAACTGAAAAAGTTAAAATACTCACTCAAATACTATACACTACTACACACTATACACTCAAATACTCACAATTTTGTATTCGTTTTCTCACTTTTTATAAAAACAAATCGATAGTCTAACAAAGCGGCGCAGCTGTGCTTGAATCTGCTGAGTGGAGGATCTGCTGTCCCTTGTCAAGTGACCAGATCCTCAGTTCTGATTGGTAGACGTTTGTGAGGGACATACATACATACATACACTGGACGAACAGACAAACGTTGTTCCAGACGGCATTGCCCAACCCATAAAAATATGGCTGCGGAACCACGTGACCGATGACGTCATCAATTTTTTTTAATCAACCAATTTATAGTTGGATCATGCTCAAGAAATTTAATACTGATCGGATCAAGCGTTGTACTTGTCGATTTATGACGTCATAATGAAAGCACCTATGACATCATCATTAACATGTTATTCCCCATGGGGAGTACTTTACAATGAGCTACCTTTGAATTTTTTAAATAAATGGAGCGGTTTTGGAGATAGAGGTGCAAAGTTTTTCGGTTTTCATACCACGTGACTTATAACGTCATAATTATCATAAAAAAATTATACAGGAGGAGGCGCTCCTATGGTGAAAAATTTGTGTCAATCGGACAAATGGTTGCAGAGAAAACAAAATTTAAAGGGAATAAACCTGCAAAATGCCGGCAGAAGGGACATACTGTACATACTGGAAGGGACATACTGTACATACACCGGACGGACAGACAAACGTTGTTCCAGATGGCATTGCTCCATGGGCTACGCTGTAAAAAGTTTAGGTTTAATGAGGAGCTCAACCAGAAAAGACAGAAGGTTTACAGACTTCGGAAGGGTATGGCGGCTTGGGGAGGGAAGGGTTGGGAGGATGGACATACACAAGAATAACACAAAAACGAGAAAGAATGTTCCAGAGAAGTACAGAATGGTAAATAATCAGTGTGTGTAGAAGAGATTGTAAATGTGCATGGGTGACCACATGAGGTAGTGATGGGCAGTGCATTTGAAGTATGAAGTGGGGACGAGACGACGGACACAGGGAGACACTCCACAATCAGGGGAATAATGGGCAAATTAATGCTGGTAGGTAACCAGTCTGGACTTTGAGAGGGTGAGCAAGTGAACGTTCTTGGGAAATGGATGTGACCTGCAGAGGCTTGGAGAGGGCTGAGGCCATGGGCAGATGCAAGGTTGAAGAGCCCACAAACTTGCCGGCAGTTGGAGAGTGACTCCTGCATTTAGATTCCAATTGTGCGGGAGGTCTCCAACCTCAACCTCCTCAAGATGAGTCACTCAAGCACTCAAGAAGGCAACCACCTCAAGAGGAGTGAGGAGTGAATTAGGAACACCAACTCAGAGTTGGGGAGTCATACTTCATGGAGCTCCATATGAAAGTCTTGAACACCTCCAGAAGAAGGTTACGGCAGATAGTGAGACCATGGAGTCCCGGGGGCCGTACCTATTCCAGTGGCTGATCAAAGAAATGGATATGATAGTTTTATTGCCGACCCTTGTAAAAATAATGAGTGCGACTTGCAGATGTTAAACGTCCTGTTCCAAGTTATTGACCAGCTTATCTTGTCCAGGTGTGACAATAAGGATTCTGCAGCGGCCAGTCTTTCACAGGCACGATGTATCATTCTACACAACATGGTCATTGATATATAATATGCTAAAGATGGTTTTCAAGAGAGATCATTGCTGGAGATTCAGATCAATCAATGTAGGTCCAAAGATGCACCTTTTAGGACCAATCATGTGTCGGAAGGGAGAATTCATTGGAAATGACATGATCAAGGACCAATACATGGAGTCCCATGAGTCCAGCTGTTTTCACTCAGACAAAATCAGACAACCACTTGAGTAGGAGCTGGGTAAGAACGTTCTCATCTGTGGAGGTGGAGGAGTCCACGTGCCATAAGGAACATTGTGTAATAGGGAAAAGGTAGGTACCGTAAGGTATGGATTTGGGATATTGGCCTTTTGAGTGAAAACAGAGTTCAAGAACTCTGCTTTTCCTTGAACAGTGTCCAACATGAGTAGGGGGGAAATGGGGGTTCTGATGCACATTAAATTTAACATTGAAGTCAATGGGAAAAAGGGAAAAACTGATTGAATCACACCCCCTCTCGCATAAAATTACACCCCTTTTTTTCTCAAAAAATTGCGTCCACTTTTTACAAAGCTAATTTACCAACTTTTTTTTTTTTTGTATACAGAATCGAGGCTCGTGAAAGAGCTAACATTTATTTCACAAGCAAATCAAACAGACAAACAAAATATATAAAAAGAGGGAGCGGAAGACAAGATGGGGAGAGAAGGGGAAGCACACAAACACAACATTTGAGAGCAGGGAGATGTGTGGGAGGGAGAGAGCTTGGGGGGAGGAGGCGTGGGAAGGGGGAGGGGGTGGGGGGTGGGAGAAGTATAAAACACAAGGACACCAAGGACTTCCAGGACAGAAGTTGGTATTTCAAAAAAGTGGATTTGGGGTGAAATTAACGGGGGTAGAAAAGATCAAGGTTTTGGATGGGGGAAAATAAGAGATGGTGGTGAACAGCTGTTTTAAAGACCTGGAGGGTGGAGTGGGATTGAAGAGAGTGAGGGAGTTTGTTCCAGAGGCGGGAGAAAAGAGGAATGAAGGAGTGAAGGTGAGCAGAGAGTCTTGATTTTGGCAGTTTAACCATAAGAGGGTTGCAGGCAGATCTTGTGCGACCTGTAGGAATATTTGGGGGACAGAGCCCAGAGAGAGAGCTGGGGGTCTACTAAACACAGAATTAATAACTACTAAAATTAATAACTACTACTACTACTACTAAAATAATAACAATTAATAACAATTAACAATTAATAATAACAATTAATAACAATAATAACAATTAAAAAGAATTAATAACTACTACTAAAATAACTACTAAAACACAGAATTTAAAATTGAGGTCAATGGGGAAAGAGCTAAAAAAAATAATTAATAACTGGATTTTCAACCAGATTTCACCCTCTTTTGGGACAACCTATTTACAAATATTAAATCCTCAATCAACCTAACTACTACTCATAGGTTCGAGCTCACCTCAAATTTAACATTGAAGTCAATGGGGAAAAGTATAGAAACTTATTGACTCAAACCACCTATCTTGAAATATTACACCCCCTTTTCTCCCTCCTAAGCCCCGCTCACTTTTTACTAAGCCCCGGCCACTTTCCCTAATCCTTGCCCATGGCTTGAAATGCCAGGCATGCCAGGCTTGAAAAATTACACCCTTTTTCTCCCTGCATTTAACTTACTAGGGCATTGCCCGTACGTGGGTGCCCGTTCCTTGCCAAAAAAAAAAAAAAACGCTACCCGTACGCTCTACCCCGCCCGTACGCCCGTAAACAAAAAAAACAACGCTCTTCGCTTCCGCCCTTCGCTCTGACTGAATTGGGAAAAATAATGCGCATAAGAAAACGAATTACGAACCGTAATGGCGGTCAGCTCGTAACGCGCTCAGCTCCGCTCGTCTCACATCGGCCACGCCTACGCAACAAAGCGTTCTGTGATTGGCTGCCGGAAGTGAAGTCTTCACTGTCCGGAAGTTCGCAAATCGCAGTTCCGATGAATCGTTTTAATTTAATCGCAGTTTGAATTCGTTTTAAAACATAGTTTAACGGCAACATAGTTTTCCAACGTGAAATAAATGAATACGCTGTCAAATGTGCCGTCCGAGGCAGAGTCTGATCGCCACGTTCGGCACACGTGATAGCTCGCTGCTCTCTGATTGGTTGAAGCGTTTTTTGGACATAGCTCGGTAAGTACTTCTCCGATTAATTTAAAACCTTGAAAAGGCACATCCTCGGGTCCCCAGCAATATACCTGGCAAGTTTCAAGTATATCGGACCCGTGGTTGTCGAGAAACAGCGGTCACAGACAAACAAACGTACAAACGTACAAACAAACAGAGATTACTGGAATTATAGATAGATTAACTCCCCCCATTTTTCATTATACTCATACAGAGACCCAACAAATATTTGTGTTTCATTTTTAGGTAATAACTTAATTCTCTTTGAAGAACAATCACCATCTAGAATATTGACAAATGTTATATTGGAATTTAACTCTCGGTTTTGGTATCACCGTTGAGCTGATATGAAATGATAAACTTCTCTTAATGTTCTTGTTTGAGCACCTCCCGAGCCACATATCATTTTGAGATTATAGTAAATTATTTTCCCCTCAATCTCTTGACAACCACTTTTTTGTCTAATAAATACAATGTTTCAAAACACAAAAGACAAATTTCAATCAATCTCCTCATTTAAAAAGGATACTGAAATATATTGCACTGATGTTAAATTTAACAAAGATGATTACAATAACTTTTGGATTAAACCTATTATGAAGGATAATATGAGCTACTCAATACCTTTTAAAGGAAGAGCATTCTCTGTCTTTGGGAAGTCGTCAATTAAAGTAATTATAACAAAAGTTTCACCACTATTTATGGAGATTTATAACAAACTAGAGGAGGTAATGAAACATGTAAAAGTATCAAAAAAGGAAACTTTTTACTGAAGCTACAGAAAAGGAAGATAAAACTATTAGCTCTAAACTCGGTGAAATTTATATATTCTTTAATAACCGCAAAGATGTCAATCTTGATGAAATGAAAGATGTTAATATATCAGGAGAAATGTCATTTCGTTCAATAGTAGTTCGGAACCATTTTAAAATTACCTTTAACATGGGTTCTCGCGAGATCTTGGAGACGGCGGCAGGGATTTTCGAAGCTCCACACGGTCTCCACGTTTTTCGAAGTTAAGTCTGTTCACAATTGTATTTTGTCGAAACTGTATTTATCTTTCGGTGTGTGAAGTTATTGTGTGCAACTTTGGTTGTTTCTCGGTGTTTATCTTTCATAAATTGATCGTCTGTTTGCCGTGTCGCGAGCAAGGCCTTGTACAGTGTGCACTGTACAACCTTGAGTCTTTGTTTTTCTCTCAGTGGTCCGTCGTTTGTGATCCAATAACTTTCGTTCTCTGTATTCCCAGTCTTTTCACCCATAGCCTACTTCCTTGTGTAAAATCAACTCAAAAAAAAAAAACAAAAAAAAAAACAACATTTCCTTCTCTGTTCTCATTCGTTTATTCATTCTTATTCGTTCGTTCGTTCTTCGACCACGTGTTTCTCCCCCATTTCCCCAGATAGTTTTCACTCATTAACCTTCAATGTTTACACTTTCCCCTCAAGTTATGTATTCCGTCATATTTTATAACACCTTTTTCTTCTTCTTCTTTAAAAGGCTGCTTTCGACTTGCTCACCAAATCAATTCATCCCAAAAAAAATATCCATCTCCTATAGTGCCTTTTTTCTACATTCCCTAAACTCTCCTGCACTCCATCCTCCATCCAGCGTCCTTAAACGTATTTTTAACTCGAAGGTCACAAGAAACTCATTTTGCAATAAATGTTCGTTTCCCATAAATCGTACACTTTCAAAAATCCAATCTCACCCCTCCCCTCCAAATCTTCCCCATAACCCCTCCCCTCCAAATCTTCCCCATCACCCCTCCCCTCCAAATCTTCCCCATCACCCATCCCTTTCAAATCTCCCCCCTTGCCCCCTCCCTCCTAAACTACCCCCTCACCCCTCCCCGCCAAGACGCCCCCTCGCCCCTCCCCTCCTAGACTCCTGCCTCACCCCTCCCCTCCAAATCTCCCCCATATCCCATCCCTTTCAAATCCCTCCCCTTGTCCCTTCCCTCCCAAACTCCCCCCTCACCCCTCCCCTTCAAATCTCCCCACCCTCATTGCTTCTCAATTTCCCCCCTCTCACTCCCCCTCCTCAAAGCGTCCTCCCTGCTTCTTCCCCCTTCAAACTCTCACCTCCATCTCCCCCAACCTTCTGCCTCGCTCTTCCCCCTCCTCAAATAACACCTCATTGTGGCTCACCCAATCACCATCAAACCTTTTGTCCGCCCCATCCTTCCCTTTCTCCGAGCTATTCTGAAATCTCTGACACACCTTCAACAGCTCTCCCTACCTCTTCCACCTCTTCCACATCTTACCCTACCCCTCCTCCCCCCTGTTCTGTATCTGATGCTCCCCCTTCCTCTTCATTAATGGTATGGACCTCAAACATCCGGGGCCTTCGTTCAAACTTAACTGATCTCTCCATACAGGTTGCTTCTGTCAAACCAGACGTGATCTGCTTAACAGAAACTTTCCTCCTTTATGATGTCTCTGATTCCATAGTATCTCTCCCGGGCTACTCCCTCCTCCGGTATGATAGACCTGAGCCTCGTCCTGGAGGCGGGGTTGCTATCTTTATCAAAAACTCTCTTCCTCACTCGCCCTGCACTGCACTCTCTCCACCTCACCCCCAGGAATACCTCTGGCTACGGCTTCCCCTTCGCTCCCACCTCTTGTTCATATGTGTGTTGTACCGTCCACCAAACAGTGATGACTCCATCTACATCTCGCTGTCTGATGATATGGACCAACTTCTATCTACTCATCCCAACTCTCTCTTCCTCATATGTGGTGATTTCAACTGTCATCATGCCAGTTGGCTGGGTGTGGGTACCTCTCTCACCAGCCATGGCTCCTCAGCAAAGGACTTCTGCGACTCACTGGGACTGACACAATCTGTCAATTTCCCGACCCGGATCTCAGTCAACGGAACATCTTCTCTTCTGGACTTGGTTATGACTAACTTCCCTGAAAATGTCTGCTGCTCTTCTTCTGCTCCGATCGGATCATCTGATCATGTCCTTGTTAAAGTGGACATCTCGCTGACCATCCTCAGGGAGCCTGCTCAGCGTCGACGAGTCTGGCATTTCACTCAGGCCAACTGGCACGGTCTTCAAGCAGCCATCAATCATCTGGACTGGTCTCCCATCTCTACCACCTCTGACATCAACTCATCCTGGGAATTCTTCCAAAGTAAATTGCTCTCTCTCATGCACAGATTTATCCCATCTCGTCTTCAGTTGTCATACCCTTCCTCCCGTCCATGGTACACGGAATCTTGTGGTGAGGCTGTTGCCCAGAAACAACTTGCCTTCGTCTCCTGGAAAGCAAATCCAACGGAAGGAAATCTCATTTCCTTTCACAAAGCCCGAAACAAGTGTGTGTCCACCCTCAGGAGAGCCAGGAAACAATATCTCTCCGTTCTCAAGACCGAACTCTCTTATCTGTCTCCCTCTTCCAAATCCTGGTGGCGTCTGGTCAAATCCGTTTCTGGTGTTTGTTCCCCCTCCATCCCCTCCCTTACCTCAAACGGCTACACAGCTGACTCCGCACGTGAAAAAGCTGAATGCCTCAACTCTGTGTTTGCCTCTAAATCTTGTGTCCCAAACCCATCCCTCTCTGTACCCACCATACCCAGTCGTACCCTGCTGCTCCTGGACTCCGTGTCCTTTCCTCCTGACAAGGTGGAAAAGTTTCTGTCAACCCTCGACTCTGATTCTGCAACTGGACCCGACGGCATCAGCCCACGGGTCCTAAAATCCTGCTCTGCTGCTCTATCTCACCCTCTCTCTGTTCTTTTCACCCTCTCTTTTGCTCAAGGTCAACTGCCATCTGCTTGGAAATCAGCCAACATCACCGCTTTGCACAAAAAAGGTGCAAAAACAGATCCTAGCAACTACAGACCAATCAGCCTTCTCCCAATTATCAGCAAAGTCATGGAATCCATCATTGCTTCTGATATGAAATCTTTCCTCTTCTCCAATGGCTTGATCTCTGATCATCAATTTGGTTTCAGACCAGGTCACTCTACTCTGGACATGCTGCTTCTGCTGTCTCAACAATGGATGGAGGTCCTCAATGCCAAACAGGAAATTAGAGCTGTCTCCCTCGACATATCACGTGCCTTCGACACGGTCTGGCACGCTGCTCTGCTCACCAAACTCTCCTCCTTTGGTATCCATGGAAATCTCCACGCATGGCTGGCGGACTTCCTCTCTAGTCGTCGTCAACGTGTGGCCCTGAATGGGTTTCTCTCATCTCCTCTTCCTGTTCAGGCTGGAGTTCCCCAAGGCAGTGTTCTGGGCCCCGTGCTTTTTCTGGTCTTCATCAATGATCTCTCTGACTCTCTCGAAAATCCTCTCTATCTCTTTGCTGATGACTCCACTCTCTGCCGCTCCATTCCTCTTCCCTCAGATCGGCAGTCTGCTGCCTCCTCACTCTCTGAAGACCTGGACAAAATCACAGACTGGTCAAACAAGTGGAACATGTCTTTCAATCCTGACAAATCTCACACTCTTACTATGTCTCTCCGAAAAGATCGACTGGACAACCCTCCCATCTACTTTCTCAACAATCCTCTCCAAGAAGTTCTGTCGCTCAAGATTTTGGGTCTCACTATCTGCCATGATCTTTCTTGGGAAAACCACATTTCCAAGCTGGCCTCCAAAGCCAGTCGCCGACTGGGCATCCTCCGTCGTGCGAAGTCCTTCCTCGGCACACCTGAGCTCCTCACCACATACAAGGCTTTCATCCGCAGCTCAATGGAATACTGTTCTCCCCTATGGGCCGGTGCTCCTGCCTCACACCTAGCTCGGCTTCACGCTGTTGAAACCAAAGCTTTCAGAATTATTGGAATCTCCCGCGATGAAGCTATCTCTGAGGGCCTTTCACTCACTCACCGCAGGCAGGTAGGTGGTCTTTCTGTCTTCTACCGACTCCTCTCCGGCCTTGCACCCCCAGCTCTCTCTGTGCTCTGTCCCCCAAATATTCCTACAGGTCGCACAAGATCTGCCAGCAACCCTCTGATGGTTAAACTGCCGAAATCTCGGCTCTCCGCTCACCTTCACTCTTTCATTCCTCTTTTCTCCCGCCTCTGGAACAAACTCCCTCACTCCCTTCAATCCCACTCCTCCCTCCAGGTCTTTAAAACAGCTGTTCACCACCATCTCTTATCTTCCCCCATCCAAAACCTTGATCTTTTCTACCCCCGCTAATTCACCCCAGATCCACCTTGTTTGAAATTCCAACTTCTTTCCTGGAAGTCCTGGCAGTGTCCATATGTTTTATACCTCTCCCACTGCCCCCTTCCCACGCCCCCTCCCCCAAAGCCCTCGCCCTCTCTCAGATCTCTCGATGTCTCCATGTCTCTCGGTCCCTGCTCTCAAATGTTGTGTTTGTGTCCTTCCCCCTCTCTCCCCATCTTGTCTACCGCTCCCTATGTTATATGTTTTATGTGTCGGTTTGTCTTTCTGTGTGATTAATGTTCGCTCTTTCACGAGCCTCGATCTTGTATACAAAAAAAAAAAAAAAAAAAAAAAAAAAAAAAAAAAAAAACATAAAAAATGTTGTAGTTTAATCTGTTAATGAAAAAAAGTGTATGGATATAGACGGTAATGTTTTTTCTTCTAATTAAATATGAGTCATTATTCAAGTGAACATATTGTTGATTACCTTCGCAAAAGCGGAAGGTTATGTTTTGATCGCTGTGTATTTATTTGTATGTCTGTGTGTGTGTGTGTATGTTATTCGCATAACTCAAAAAGTATTCAACCGAATTGCATGAAATTTGGTGGGATGATTGGTTATTATACGGGACACATTTGATTAGATTTTGGGAGCAATCGGGTCAAAGGTCAAGGTCAAGGTCACGAAAAGGTCAAAATCGTATTTTTGTTGTTCTGTTCCCTACACTCCCATGCCAAGTACAGAACAGTAGCTGCGGCGAAGGTATGCGCTCTACCGAGTGCCCGTTCTAGTTTTAAAAGTGATGATCGTGGTAGAGACTTTGTTATGATGCTGAGAGTTTGTGTTCTAACGATAGCTATGAAAGTAGTTTTATAGATGATGATGATTATGAAAGCACCGATTATAGTGAAGATGATTTTTAGTTTAAGTAATCTTTCACCATATAAATATGATAAATCCAAACGACATACCAGATATTGAGCCTCTTGAATTCCCTGATTCTCCATATGATAAATTCGAGAATTGTCTGGCTTGTGATAGAGTGGGATTAAATACAGAGTCAAAAGCCCATAAACAATATTTATTCTGTGATTATCTCTTAATTAATGATGATAAAAAATATAAAAATATATGTTATGATGATAATTTCTTACAAGGGAAGAGACTATTTGTATTGAGGAAATATATAGGGGTTTAATGATATTTATTATTCAAAATAATTTTAATGGAAATGTTAATACAAGATACTATATAAGTAAAATAATGGATTATCTTGAAATTAAACCTGAACTCAGGATGAAATATGGAGTTTCGAAAAAAGCTCCTAAAAATTAGATGATTTGTTTTCCAAATATATAAATGAATGATTTTTTACCCGTTTGGGAAAACAAGATAAAATTTAACAACCATAAAAATCTCCCAAATTCATTAAGACATCTAATAGTTGGTTCAAGCGGATGTGGAAAAGCCTGTTTGCTTTTAAATATGCTCTTTACCCCCAACTTTTTAGATTATAATAATTTAATAATTTTCACAAAGTCAAGTTTTCAACCCGAGTATCAACTACTATCACAAGGTTTTAATGCGGGCCTTCAAAAAGAAGATATAATCTGTTTATTTAAACTTCAAAAAAAACTAAATGATTATAACATTGAAGATATAATACAACTATTTTGTGATACACAGAAATCAAAACCGAAACCAAAACCCATAACTTGTATTCTCAGTGATAATACGGATGATATACCTTCACCCCAAGATTTAGATAAATCAAAAAAGAACCTCATTATCTTTGATGATTGTGTTAATGAGAGAAACCAAATGGTTATGGATAGCTACTATACAAGAGGGAGACATTCTTCTTGTAATTATATTTATCTCAGTCAATCATACTTTCAACTCCCTCGGTGCTCAATAAGAAACAATGCCAATACTTTTATTTTATTCAAGTTAAATTCAATAGATGTAAATAATTTTTGGTGAGACAATTGTTCTACGTTGTGTAGTAAAAATGAATTTGAGGCTCACACGATTGGAAAATATAAATATATTGTTGTGAAACAAGATGAGATACTAAATGATATTTTTCAATAAATAAATACAGAAAATGAATGCACAAGAAAGAGCAAGAAGATTTAAGGTACATCAGGAGTTAGTTTCAAAAGTTGTAAAGCAACAGGAAGGCATAAAGAAGAAACGCAGACAGAAACTTACGGGTGAAGAAGCGTTTGAAAGAAAACAAGAGAAATATTTTAAACCGCTTTTTAAAACTTCCCAACAAAAAATGATTTCGTCTACAGTTCCTGCGATAGAATATACTCCAAAAAAACTTCAAATGAAGATTTTAGTCAAATGGCGGAGCAAGAACTTGGAGATATAGGAGAATAAGAATGTGATGATGAAGGATTATTTCGGCAACTTGAGGAGGTAAATCAACCTCCCAATTAGGTTGTGGAAGCTCTTCAAAACAACGAATATTCGGCGGATTCAAAAACCAGAGCGGGTCTCATTCCAACATAAGAACCAGCACAGTTCTATCTTGTTAAATAAAAGGTATTGATATTTAATGATAAATTGATGTTCTTAAGCTCTGCTCAACCAAATGTTAAATTAACCCCCAGATTAATGTTTCTTCTAACAAAAGACGGTCTACACCGACCAGAATCATCATATTATGATACACCATTGAATATGAAAAATGAAGATGATAGGGTATATATTGATTTACTAAACTCGCTTGATTATGGAGTTTCTGGTAAAAGTAAGAAGAATGAGAAGGAAAAACATATTATTGATGCTTTAAGGAAGCTTGGTTTAGCCTTGGGTTCGGGTGTTAGCTTTCTTCCAAATGACCCATCACAATTAGTTAATAGGCTATTATTGCTGTTAGGCAGTAAGAAGGCTGGGAACAACAATTGTTTTAATGAAGCTTCAGCCATTTTAGACCAGTTGATGAATATGAAAATAATTAATAAATGTCAATACAAATATATTCTATTACATATTAAATAAGATGAGAAGCGCAATTCTTAGTTTTAATTTCACGACAAGTGATTACACAGCTTCATTCCCCTACCCACTACAACTTAACCCCACAAAAGAATATGAGGCATCTTTATTGTCAATGGAAACTTATAATACCTTGTTTCATATCACAGAGAAAAACAACAAGTTTAGTTATAATTCAGGAAGTGGATATAAAACTATAACAGTTTCACCCGGAGCTTACGAGATTTCTCAAATATCATCTGAAATTTCTCGCCTTATGAAAAAACAAGGTGATGAACCAAAAAATATTGCAATAGATATTCAAAAACATACTTCAAAACGAACTATTAAACTTAAAAATAATTATAAAGTTGATTTCACAATTGAAAATTCATTCAGAGAGCTATTAGGTTTCTCTTCAAAAAAGATTGAAACTAACGGGACGTTTTACAGTGATAATGTTATTCAAATATCCTCCGGTATAAATTCGGTATTAATTAATTGTGATTTGATTGATGGTGCTTATAACGATGGAATAAGAACAAATACAATATTTTCATTCAGCGCATACTCAACCCCTATTTGTTATAAATTCAATATGGAACCAAAAAATCTTGTCTATTTACCTGTGTCAGAAAAAACCATACACAAAGTAAATTTTAGGATAACCGATTAAGATAATCGTATGATTTCCTTTAATGAAGAAATTATATCCATCAGAATTCACCTACGTGAAGTTTTCCAATAAATAAATAATGGTTATTGTGAGAAAACATCCATTGCTAAATATAAAATAATTACAAAAGATGGGGATGGGATATATATTTCATACACACAGAATAACACATATTTCTGTTACGTGCTCCTCCCCGACCCCCTGGTCATGGTGTACATCCGAGCCCCGAGAGGAGTCACGGCAGAAAAATGTGTTATTCTGTGTGTCAAAGATCAATGGAGAAGCCACCCCAATTGTTACTCACAAACAAATATTGTATTAAGATCACACAAGAATAACAATACAACAATAGTATTCAAAAGTACAATCAATATGTCCCATGATGGTACCATCAGTTTTGTAATATATAACTCACTGTGCTCCAAGTGAATGAACCAAGAACATTCCCCAATGTCTCTTTTTCCCGGCTTCAAGGCGAAGTTGATTCGCTCCAGCGATCGCCAGAACGATGTCCAATCGAGACCAGAATCCCATGCGGAAGGCAAATAGAGTCACACAGCCGAAGATGTACAAAGGCGCCCTCAAGGTGACTGGGAAATCCAAAGGCGCCCTACAGGCGACTGAGAGATCACACCCTCGGGTATGGACGAATTAACCTCCAAAAAGCCACGTCACACACACGCCCCAGATCGACGTCTGAATGCGGTGAAAATGGTCGAAAAGAGACAAAACCGCGAGCGAAGCACAAGTCCTGCGCGAGTCAAAATGGCCGACGACCCATTCTAGAGACGTAACGGCCCGGCGATAATTCTCCTCGGAATCCACCGCCAAAATCCTGACACGCAGGTTGATCGGTCACAGCGATGACAACTCTGTCGCAGGAATCCCTTTCCCGGGAATCCCGAATGTTCGCTAGCAACTCCCGTTCGACAACGTTCGATTCCGAACTCGGAGCAACTCCGCTTTCTTGTCCGACTCACTCGCTCCGCCCTCTTTCTTTCTCCTCTTCCTCTTCGTCGTCCGGTTCCCGATCCGGTTTCCTGTTTCTTTTAACATTAACTTTTTACCTTTTGAAAACAGTTCATGAACCATAAACCTTTTGAACACAATAATAGTACCTGGAATCAGAAATATCTACAGTGGATGCAAACCACCACAATGGAAGTGATGAATCCATAACACTGACAAAGAAGGAAGGTAATGAGATAAAGATAGAAAGCCGAGGAATACAAACCGATTTGGTAGTGGGAAGATGGGGTGGTATTACCTGTCATAATATTAATCTCACATATATTTCTGATACATAAATGGCAGGAAGAAGACTGCAAGAGAATTGTAATTTTTGTATTCAGGGATACCTACAAGAAAAGGATTCTCGGTTTTACATACCTTATGAATTGGAACATATACATGGGAATTTTGTAATTAAAAACTGGCCTTATACTGATATTGCTAAACCCACAAATGGAGACTTGATTAAAATATTAAATAAAAATGAACTTCTCAAAGTTATGAAATATAAAACTCTTTTAGAAATCATCAACAAATCTTATTGGTATTCTATTATGAGAAAAATAATTACAGATGCAAGGATATCTCAAAATCCAGATAAATATATGTATGATATTCTTTGGGGCTCAAACTCAAGGGTAGCAATGGATGAGGAAGGAGTTGAAGAAGAGGGAGAAAAGAGAGAAGGAGGAAAGAGAGAAAAGAGAGAAGGAAGAGAGTGAGAAAAAGGAGAGGGGAAAAAGAGGAGAGGGAGGAGAGGGAGGAAAAATATAAAAAGATGGAAATCAGTGAGATTAATAAAAGATTGAAGGTATTACAGCAAATAAATCAAACTCAACGCACTGAGGAGGAAAATAAAGAAATGAAAAGTCTAATGGAAATATTATTTTCAAGAATAACTGTTCCATCACTTTCAGGGGAGGAGATTTAAACGAGAAAGTGGGGATAAAGAAGAAGAAGGAAAAGATTATGTGGTTGATGATGTTGGTGTTATTGACTTTGGTTAGTTTTATTTGTAAATAAATGGAGGAGTGAGTGAAGGCATTCTTAAGGATTATTTATGTTTTTAAAAATCAAGATAGAAATGTATATGTTGAAAACCAAAAAGGTTTTCATACTCGGTAGGAATTTTTCTCATAAATAAATGAGTTATTGTGTTAAGTGTAAAAATAAAACTAATACCAAAAATATATCGTATGTTAAAGGTAAAAATAATAGAATTTATGAAAAGGGGATATGTTTAGTGTGTGGCTCTAAAAGGTGTCAATTCATTTCTGAGCATAAAAGTGGGGGAGATATACAAAAGTTTTTGTCAGGGAGTAAATTTACAACTGGAATTCCAGGGGAATTACACCTTCCAGGGTATTCTTTCTGTGGTCCAGGAACAAACTTGGATAAAGGATTAGATGAGGCTGACAGTCCTAATCCTTGGTCTAAACCTCTAAATAGGGTTGGTGAAGTGTGTATGAAGCATGATATTGCTTATGGGAATACCACTACGTTGACTGAAAAACATAAAGCCGACAGAGAAATGTTGTATAATTTGTCTTTGATACAAAATCCAATGCTGAGAGAGAACGTTGATAGGTTTATCGTGAAAAAATTGATAAGTGCTAAATTGAGGTTGGGACTTGGGGTTGGTAATCCAGGTGTTTCACCCTCAAAAAACTATTAAGCTCTGATGATGACATCAAGACTGAGGAGCTTTTGGCTAGGCTAATGAATTACATAGACCAGTAATCACAAAGTTTAAAAGAAGGAAGGTTTATTCTAAAGGCACCGACCACATCTGGTCCGCTGATTTAATTGAACTAAACAATGATAAGGGATACAAGTATGCTTTAACCGTTATTGATTTGAGGAGTAGATATGCTTGGGTTGCCCCTTTGAAAAACAAAAGGGGCATAACTCTTATGTTAGCTTTCAGTGGAATATTTAGTAAAAGTAGAAGAAAACCAAAGAAGTTATGGACTGATGAGGGAACAGAGTTCTATAACAAAATATTTATAAAATTTCTTAAGGGGGAGGGTATTAAATTATACAGCACCTTTAATGAAGGAAAGGCAGTTGTTATTGAGGGGAGGAGAGGGGGGAGGGGGAGGGGAGAGGGAGGGAAATGGGGAGGGGGGAAAGGGAGGGGGAAGGGGAGGGGAACGGGGGGGGGGGGAGGGGAGAAGAGGGGGGAGGGGAGGGGGAGGGGGGAAAGGGAGGGGGAAGGGGAGGGGAACGGGGGGGAGGGGAGAAGAAGGGGGAGGGGAGGAGAGGGGGGAGGGGAGGAGAGGGGGGAGGGGAAAGGGGTGGGGGGGGAAGGGAGGGGTAGGGGGGAAAGGGAGGGGGAGAAGGGGAGGGGAACGGGGGGAGGGGAGAAGAGGGGGGAGGAGGAGGGGGAGGGGGGAGGAGGAGGGGGGAGGGGGAAGGGCAGGTGGGAGGGGGAAGGAGAGGGGGGAGGAGGAGGAGGGGGGTAAAGGGAGGGGGAGGAGGGGAGAAGAGGGGGGAGGGGGAGGGGGATAGGGGAAGGGAGGGGGTGCCTTTTAATCACACTTTGAAAGAGAGACTATATACAAAAATTCACACAACTCTGTTCTCAACAATGGGTACCTATAATTCAGGACATTGTAGATAATTACAATAATATAGTTCATTCATCAACAAAATCAAAACCATCAGAAACATTTATAAAATTAGATTATGAAAAGGAGATTAATTTGAGAAAACCCAAGTTCAAAGTTGGTGATATTGTAAGAATATACAGATGGAAAAGTCATTTTGAGAAAGCTTATACAAAGAGATAATATATATGAATGAATTATTTAAAATCGTTGATGTAATGGATACAGTCCCTTGGACTTACAAATTATATGATTTAAATGGAGAAGAAATCTTGGGATCATTTTATTCACAGGAATTACAAAAGACAAAGATAATAAAAATTAGAAAAATAAGGTCTAAAATCTTAAACATTCTCCTCCCCAAAAATTGAAAAAAAAAAGAAAAATGTTTTTTTGAAGTTGGAAAAAATTGAAAAAATGTAGAATTTTTTTTTCCGAAAAAGGTGAAAAAACGGGGGAAAAAAATTTGGGAAAATGTTTTTTGGGGAAATAACATTTTTGAAAATAAAAATTGAAAAAAAAGGATCAAATACTTAAACACTATCCCCCAATGATTCATACTAATTTGGATCTGTGCCAAGAACTGATTTTTAATTAAAGCGAAAAAGTATCTATAAATTACGAGATTTTTATCAAGAAAATTTCATTTTAAGTGAAAAAGTATCTATAAATTACCACGAGATTTTTAGTTTAAGTAAAGTTTTACTATATAAATATGGTGAATACAACGTATTGTGACGTTTGTAATCGTGAATATCATAAGCGTGCAAGCACGTCATCTAAAAACAAAAAGGCATAGACGAAATGCGGGAGAACTACCTCCTGTGTCTAATGTTAAACACTGTGATGTCTGCTCTAAGGATGTCTCAAAGGGTTGTTATAACAAACACCTTACAACAAAAAGGCATAGACGAAATGTGGAAGAAATACCTCCTGTGTCTAATGTTATACACTGTGATGTCTGCAATAAGGACATTAAAAAGGGAGGCTTTAAGTCTCACCTCCAATCACGCAAACACAAGAATATGTTTGGATACTCCATTAAAAACTCTGATGGAGCATTTAAGGGACATATTAAGATAAGGGTTTTTGAGTTTGGAACTCCTGGACCAAAATCAATAGCTGAGGCCATTGAGATGGTTAAGCCTGCTGTGGAAACACTTGTAAAAGATACGTTGACTGAGATGAATACTTTAAAGTTTTATATGGGAGTAAAAATGGGTATGGTAAAAGATGGTGTTGAAGAAACTCCCTATATGAGAACAGACCCTCACTTTATCACATCATTCCAAGATTTCTTATCATCAGGTGTTTGTGGTGAACTTGTAAAACAGGAGCAGGATGTAGATTGTAGATAATACAATTGTAGGTAGTGGATATAGTATTAGTAAAATCATTTTCTGAGATATACACATTATGAAATCAGATCCACTTAAAGGTTCTTCTTACAGTGATTTACCGAGGGTTAGAAAACTTTAAAAAGCGGTTGTTAATATTCAAAACAAAGGTAATAAATGTTTCCTATGGTCTGTTCTCGCTCACCTTCATCCCCCCACATTGGAACCCTGAGAGAGTATCACATTATAAGAAATATGAGAATATGTTAAATGTTAAAGGTTTAAAGTTTCCTATGTCATTGATTGATATTCTAAAATTTGAGAAAATGAATAAGCTATCTGTTAATGTTTATGGACGAACAAAACCAAACAAAGTTCAGATTTTAAAAATTTCTGATAACGATAAAAATGATGAAACTCATATTGACCTTCTTTGTTTTAGTTTAGAAGAAAATTCACATTATGCTTACATCAAAAATTTGTCAAGATTAATCACCTCACAAGTAGTCAAAAGAAAATGTAAAACATATCTTTGCAAGCGTTGTCTTAACTTCTTTCATACTAAAGAAAGATTAAACCAACATTCAAAATACTGTAGTGATCATAAATCCACCGCAATTAATATGCCAAAAGTAGGTTCAAATATATCATTTAAAGATTTCAACAAGACTATAAAACTTCCATTCGTGATATATGCTGACTTTGAAAGTCTCCTTGAAAAAATAGATACTGCTTCTCCAAATCCCAAAAAATCATACATGAGTAAATATCAAAAACATACTCCTTGTGGTTTCTGTTATTATATCAAATCATCCGTTGGTGATGAATACAACAAGTTAGAACTTTATAGAGGAGAAGATGCCCCAGAGGAGTTTGTGAAACGACTAGAAAGAGACTGTGTTTGATTAACCAAGATAATGAGAGAAACCAATAAACCAATGTCCTTAACAAAAGAAGAAGAAACAGAATTTGGGCAGCCAAAGGCTGTCTGTCATATTTGTGAGGAGAAAATTGGTGAAGGTCTAAAGGTTAGAGATCATTGTCATCTCACTGGTAAATATAGAGGTCCGGCTCATCAAAGTTGTAATATTAATTATAAACTCCCCTCTTTCATTCCGGTCTTTCTTCACAACAACGCACATTATGATACACATCTATGTATGAATGAACTTTCAAAGACTTCTGGAGACATTTGTGCAATTCCTAATACAGATCAGAAATACATTTCATTCACAAAAAAAATTCAAACATCTATAACTAATATAAGATTTGTTGACTCATTCAAGTTTATGACAAGTTCATTATCTAACTTGGTATCAAATATTAAAAACTTTCCGAGTCTTTCACAAATCAAGAAGAGATTGAACTCTTATCACAAAAGGGGATATATCCATATGATTATATGGATTCATTGTAGAGATTTAAAGAAACACAACTTCCCTCAAAAGAAAATTTCTATAACTAATTAAATATAAGTCATATAACTGATAAACATTAGGGGAAGGCGGGGCAAGTTGAGCCAGTTTTTGTTCTTGGAATGTTAGGACTGAACTTAGTGATGATCTTGCACAAGTGAGTATCTTGCCTTCTAATTTAATCCTTGGGAAATATTTTGTAGCTAGTTCTTACTTTCTATCCCCACAGTGAAAGTCACTGTGACCTTTGAAAAAACGGAGGCCAAATGGCTCAACTTGCCCCGCCTGAGGGGTAAGTTGATCCAACCTCTGGGGTAAGTTGTACCACGTAGGGGTAAGTTGATCATTGCCCCAAATAAAGATAACTAAAGTAGAAAACCATTGTTTTGCCAGAAAAATATTTAATGTTGTAAAGTTCTACAACACTGAACGAAATGATTACCTTGTGTTCATGGTTATAGTAATCAGTTACGAACAAATTGAGTCACTCTCATAGAAAAACAAGATTGTCAACTGTGGTAAGAAAAGTCAACTCAATCCACCTGTCACAGTTTCAAGTCACAATTAAACAAAAAGTATCCCAAATAGCTGATCATTGCCCCAAATAAAGATAACTGAAGTACAAAAATTGGTCTGCCTGAAAAATATTTAATGTACTTGTTACAACACTGAACGAAATATTTACATGTGCCTCGTGTTCATGGTTATAATTCAATGTGGCAGCTGGATTGAGTTGAAAACAGCTGCCACAGTTTTAAGTCACAATAAAACAAAAGTGTCCCAAATACACCCAGAAAGGCCAACAGTCAGACTGGCAATTAAGGCACAATATCTTGCTCATCAATGCCAGCTTCATCATTTGGATCTGGAACTAAAACTAAAACATGTCAGAAATCAAGTCAATTAAGCTGCCAAACTGACAAGT
Source organism: Myxine glutinosa (assembly GCF_964187855.1). Taxonomy (NCBI): domain Eukaryota; kingdom Metazoa; phylum Chordata; class Myxini; order Myxiniformes; family Myxinidae; genus Myxine; species Myxine glutinosa. The sequence continues at coordinate 17,303,696 of NC_136267.1, forward strand.
CACAATTGAACACAAGCTGTCCAGAACAACGGGCAGAACTGCCAACGCACTTAGGCTGTGGCAGCTTACGCACGATGTCTTCCAGTTCAAATCCTGCTTCATCCTTTGGGTTTGGAACAAACACTGGGTTGTCAGATCCAACTTTTCTGGGTGTATACGGTCTTTGCCCAGTTGGCTCGCTGGGCCCGGGCCGGCCTACCTTAAACGGGCGGTTCGCGCGAGCAAGTACGACCCCCTAGTGGACAAAGTGCAGATTCTCCAGGCTAATCCTGAGCATGCTCGTGTGATGACGACTGATGGCCGTGAGACTACTGTCTCCGTCCGTCACCTTGCCCCTTGCGGGGTCGCCGACCTAAGTAGGGAATCGGACGAATCAATCGAACCCATCTATGAGACTATGGCCTCTCCCGACGCTCCCATCGCCGAAGGTCTACCGACCCTCCCCTCGCCGAGCCTACCTGGGCCCGATGACTTGGAGTTACCCCCTTCGTCACCCGACCCTGTAGGCGCCTCCGACGCCGGGGACACAGGGATACGTGATGCCGTACCCGGGGAATTTCGGACGCGTGCTGGCAGAGAAATTCGCCGCCCGGCCCGATACGGTTGGGTCGACTGATGTTCCGCACCCTGTTCGTGCTGACGCTCACTCGTTTTTTTAGCCACGCTGCCGTATCATTCTGACGGGGGGAGAATGTAGTGAAATCGTATTCGTACTGAACCCGGGGTGATGCTCGCTGCTCGTTGACACCACTAGGGGCGTGACTATAAGACCCGCTGCTGCGGACGGTGCTCCGAGACTTCTCTGAGACTTCTCCTGTGACACGTTACATCTGGTAGACTCGCTAACGGTATGCCTGCATAGAATATCCAGCCTGCTTGCATTGAATGTTATGAATGGTCCCATGTGATGTCACATCGTATACTTATTGTATTTCCTACTTTACAGGATGATGTGATGATCTAAATGCAATTAAACCACCCGTTGGATCTAAAGTTGTGTGGACCTGATTGGTTTTCCACAACAATAAGTATAAGTGAAAAGAGAAATATATAAGTATAAGTGAAAAGAGAAATATATAAGTATAAGTGATAAGAGAAATATATAAGTATAAGTGATAAGATAAATATATAAGTATAAGTGATAAGAGAAATATATAAGTATAAGTGATAAGATAAATATATAAGTATAAGTGATAAGATAAATATATAAGTATAAGTGATAAGATAAATATATAAGTATAAGTGATAAGATAAATATATAAGTATAAGTGATAAGATAAATATATAAGTATAAGTGATAAGCTAAATATATAAGTATAAGTGATGAGAGAAATATATAAGTATAAGTGATAAGATAAATATATAAGTATAAGTGAAAAGAGAAATATATAAGTATAAGTGATAAGAGAAATATATAAGTATAAGTATAAGTATAAGAGAAATATATAAGTATAAGTGGTAAGATAAATATATAAGTATAAGTGATAAGATAAATATATAAGTATAAGTGATGAGAGAAATATATAAGTATAAGTGAAAAGAGAAATATATAAGTATAAGTGATAAGATAAATATATAAGTATAAGTGATAAGAGAAATATATAAGTATAAGTGATAAGATAAATACATAAGTATAAGTGATAAGATAAATACATAAGTATAAGTGAGAAGAGAAATATATACGTATAAGTGATAAGATAAATATATAAGTATAAGTGATAAGAGAAATATATAAGTATAAGTGATAAGATAAATATATAAGTATAAGTGATAAGATAAATATATAAGTATAAGTGATAAGATAAATATATAAGTATAAGTGAAAAGAGAAATATATAAGTATAAGTGATAAGATAAATATATAAGTATAAGTGAAAAGAGAAATATATAAGTATAAGTGATAAGATAAATATATAAGTATAAGTGAAAAGAGAAATATATAAGTATAAGTGAGAAGATAAATATATAAGTATAAGTGGTAAGATAAATATATAAGTATAAGTGATAAGATAAATATATAAGTACAAGTGAAAAGATAAATATATAAGTATAAGTGAAAAGAGAAATATATAAGTATAAGTGATAAGATAAATATATAAGTATAAGTGAAAAGAGAAATATATAAGTATAAGTGATAAGATAAATATATAAGTATAAGTGAAAAGAGAAATATATAAGTATAAGTGATAAGATAAATATATAAGTATAAGTGATAAGATAAATATATACACAAAGAATTAAGTTAAGCACCCCCCCCCCGTTTTTTTACAACCTCGCACATTACAAGTTTGTTGTCGTCAAAACAGTGTAATATACCCATGATATTGCTATATTTTCTGGAGAAGTGATATTATGGTCACATAAAAACATAACAATCATGCCGCTTTCAATATTTTATTCTGAATAATTTAAGGTGAAATTTTTTGGGAATTTTAGGCATATTTTCACCTCAATTTAAGTATGGAGCTATAGGTCCATCACGGACAGTGTGGATGACGTTTATGTTTTCTAACGTACAGTCATTGTTCTGAGAAGACCTCTAGCGATCTTTGCGTCAATAACGTGTGTAGGACCCACGTGATCGGATCACTGACTCAACCAATCACTTTTTTTCACTTTGATCACTCAATTTCATCAATGGATAATTGCTAATGTCATACCAATCATTATTTGATCTCACATACCTTAGAATATATGCCAATGTATACATATACACAAAGAATATATATTAGGGGGTGCTTACCTTAATTCGTTGTGTAGGGGTGCTTAACTTAATTCTTTGTGTATATAAGTATAAGTGGTAAGATAAATATATAAGTATAAATGATAAGATAAATATATAAGTATAAGTGATGAGAGAAATATATAAGTATAAGTGATAAGAGAAATATATAAGTATAAGTGATAAGAGAAATATATAAGTATAAGTGATAAGATAAATATATAAGTATAAGTGATAAGAGAAATATATAAGTATAAGTGATAAGATAAATATATAAGTATAAGTGATAAGATAAATATATAAGTATAAGTGATAAGAGAAATATATAAGTATAAGTGATAAGAGAAATATATAAGTATAAGTGATAAGATAAATATATAAGTATAAGTGATAAGATAAATATATAAGTATAAGTGAAAAGAGAAATATATAAGTATAAGTGATAAGAGAAATATATAAGTATAAGTGATAAGATAAATATATAAGTATAAGTGATAAGAGAAATATATAAGTATAAGTGATAAGATAAATATATAAGTATAAGTGATAAGAGAAATATATAAGTATAAGTGAAAAGAGAAATATATAAGTATAAGTGATAAGCTAAATATATAAGTATAAGTGATGAGAGAAATATATAAGTATAAGTGATAAGATAAATATATAAGTATAAGTGATAAGAGAAATATATAAGTATAAGTGATAAGATAAATATATAAGTATAAGTGAAAAGCTAAATATATAAGTATAAGTGATAAGATAAATATATAAGTATAAGTGATAAGAGAAATATATAAGTATAAGTGATAAGATAAATATATAAGTATAAGTGATAAGAGAAATATATAAGTATAAGTGAAAAGAGAAATATATAAGTATAAGTGATAAGATAAATATATAAGTATAAGTGATAAGAGAAATATATAAGTATAAGTGATAAGATAAATATATAAGTATAAGTGATAAGATAAATACATAAGTATAAGTGAGAAGAGAAATATATACGTATAAGTGATAAGATAAATATATAAGTATAAGTGATAAGAGAAATATATAAGTATAAGTGATAAGAGAAATATATAAGTATAAGTGATAAGAGAAATATATACGTATAAGTGATAAGATAAATATATAAGTATAAGTGATAAGAGAAATATATAAGTATAAGTGATAAGAGAAATATATAAGTATAAGTGATAAGCTAAATATATAAGTATAAGTGATAAGATAAATATATAAGTATAAGTGAAAAGAGAAATATATAAGTATAAGTGATAAGATAAATATATAAGTATAAGTGAAAAGTGAAATATATAAGTATAAGTGATAAGATAAATATATAAGTACAGTGGAACCTTGACTTACGAGTTTAATTCGTTCTGTGACCGAGCTCGTAACTCAAATTGCTCGTATCTCAAATCAAATTTCCCCATTGAAATGCATTGAAATGCTATTAATCCGTTCCAGCCCACCAAAAACCACACCAATTTTTTTTTAAATATACAGTATATATAAAAATATCTCACGCTTTATATTTCACCTGTATGCAGCATACAAGCTGGCAGGATGGCCTGGACTGGAGGTACGCACACTTGACTCTAAAGTCTAAACTGTCCAGCCTGGGTTTGAATCCCGACCTAGCTATAACCTGTCATGGGTGAATCACAGGCAGGGTGATTCATCAATGTGTGTACCGCTAAACTGGGCGCCCCGTTTGCGTCCCATTAGTTGTTGGATGTTAAGGATCTCACCGTGTTTTCCACAAAGAGAAGGCGAGCTATCGCCGGCACTCTGAACAAGTTGTGGCCTGGCATGCTCTTCTCCTCTGCTGTTATATACGTCCTCCTCGGCACCTCGCTCATGTTTTTCGATGATTGCGTGTTTTATATCCAAGCACATCATCCTCTTCTTCTTCTCAGTACCGTGTTTTCCACAAAGAGAAGGCGAGCTATCGCCGGCACTCTGAACAAGTTGTGGCCTGGCATGCTCTTCTCCTCTGCTGTTATATACGTCCTCCTCGGCACCTCGCTCATGTTTTTCGACGATTGCGTGTTTTATATCCAAGCACATCATCCTCTTCTTCTTCTCAGTACCGTGTTTTCCACAAAGAGAAGGCGAGCTATCGCCGGCACTCTGAACAAGTTGTGGCCTGGCATGCTCTTCTCCTCTGCTGTTATATACGTCCTCCTCGGCACCTCGCTCATGTTTTTCGACGATTGCGTGTTTTATATCCAAGCACATCATCCTCTTCTTCTTCTCAGTACCGTGTTTTCCACAAAGAGAAGGCGAGCTATCGCCGGCACTCTGAACAAGTTGTGGCCTGGCATGCTCTTCTCCTCTGCTGTTATATACGTCCTCCTCGGCACCTCGCTCATGTTTTTCGACGATTGCTTGTTTTATATCCAAGCACATCATCCTCTTCTTCTTCTCAGTACCGTGTTTTCCACAAAGAGAAGGCGAGCTATCGCCGGCACTCTGAACAAGTTGACGGCAGAGATACTGTACGTGCACGGCAAGATAACCACGTGACCGGAACCCACCTGGCGGCGTAAACTCAAAATAACCGAAATGCGAAAACTAAAATGCAGCGCTATACATTACTACGACAGAGATACTGTACGTGCACGGCAAGATAACCACGTGACCGGAACCCACCTGGCGGCGTAAACTCAAAATAACCGAAATGCGAAAACTAAAATGCAGCGCTATACTACGACAGAGATACTGTACGTGCACGGCAAGATAACCACGTGACCGGGTGGCGAAAGCTCGTAACTCGGATCTCGGCTCGCATCTCAAAGCAATAAACCGCCCGAGCGACGGCTCGTATCTCGAAAAACTCGTAAGTTGGGGCACTCGTAAGTCAAGGTTCCACTGTATAAGTGAAAAGAGAAATATATAAGTATAAGTGAGAAGATAAATATATAAGTATAAGTGGTAAGATAAATATATAAGTATAAGTGATAAGATAAATATATAAGTATAAGTGAAAAGATAAATATATAAGTATAAGTGAAAAGATAAATATATAAGTATAAGTGATAAGATAAATATATAAGTATAAGTGAAAAGAGAAATATATAAGTATAAGTGATAAGATAAATATATAAGTATAAGTGAAAAGCGAAATATATAAGTATAAGTGATAAGATAAATATATAAGTATAAGTGATAAGCTAAATATATAAGTATAAGTGGTAAGATAAATATATAAGTATAAATGATAAGATAAATATATAAGTATAAGTGATGAGAGAAATATATAAGTATAAGTGATAAGAGAAATATATAAGTATAAGTGATAAGATAAATATATAAGTATAAGTGATAAGATAAATATATAAGTATAAGTGATAAGATAAATATATAAGTATAAGTGATAAGATAAATATATAAGTATAAGTGATAAGAGAAATATATAAGTATAAGTGATAAGATAAATATATAAGTATAAGTGATAAGAGAAATATATAAGTATAAGTGATAAGATAAATATATAAGTATAAATGATAAGATAAATATATAAGTATAAGTGATAAGAGAAATATATAAGTATAAGTGATAAGATAAATATATAAGTATAAGTGATAAGAGAAATATATAAGTATAAGTGATAAGATAAATATATAAGTATAAGTGATAAGAGAAATATATAAGTATAAGTGATAAGAGAAATATATAAGTATAAGTGATAAGAGAAATATATAAGTATAAGTGATAAGAGAAATATATAAGTATAAGTGATAAGAGAAATATATAAGTATAAGTGATAAGATAAATATATAAGTATAAGTGATAAGCGAAATATATAAGTATAAGTGATGAGATAAATATATAAGTATAAGTGATAAGAGAAATATATAAGTATAAGTGATAAGATAAATATATAAGTATAAGTGATAAGAGAAATATATAAGTATAAGTGATAAGATAAATATATAAGTATAAGTGATAAGAGAAATATATAAGTATAAGTGATAAGAGAAATATATAAGTATAAGTGATAAGAGAAATATATAAGTATAAGTGATAAGATAAATATATAAGTATAAGTGATAAGATAAATATATAAGTATAAGTGATAAGAGAAATATATAAGTATAAGTGATGAGATAAATATATAAGTATAAGTGATAAGAGAAATATATAAGTATAAGTGAAAAGAGAAATATATAAGTATAAGTGATAAGAGAAATATATAAGTATAAGTGATAAGATAAATATATAAGTATAAGTGATAAGAGAAATATATAAGTATAAGTGATAAGATAAATATATAAGTATAAGTGATAAGAGAAATATATAAGTATAAGTGAAAAGTGAAATATATAAGTATAAGTGATAAGAGAAATATATAAGTATAAGTGATAAGATAAATATATAAGTATAAGTGATAAGAGAAATATATAAGTATAAGTGATGAGATAAATATATAAGTATAAGTGATAAGAGAAATATATAAGTATAAGTGAAAAGAGAAATATATAAGTATAAGTGATAAGATAAATATATAAGTATAAGTGATAAGATAAATATATAAGTATAAGTGATAAGAGAAATATATAAGTAGAAGTGATAAGATAAATATATAAGTATAAGTGATAAGAGAAATATATAAGTATAAGAACTCCAATACATTCAGAACTCCGCTGCCCGTCTACTCACCCATTCCCGGACCCGTGACCACATCACCCCCGTCCTTTACAAGCTTCACTGGCTCCCCATCTCCCAGAGAATCCAGTACAAAATCCTCCTCTTGACCTACAAAGCCCTCCATAACCTGGCCCCATCCTACCTGGCTGACCTCCTCTCCAGACACACTCCCACCCGCAACCTCCGCTCTGCTGGTACCAACCTCCTGACCCCCCCCATCCGGACCAAATTTAGATCCTGGGGGGACAGGGCCTTCTCCATCGCTGCTCCCACCCTCTGGAACTCGCTACCTCACACCATCAGAGACTCCTCCTCACTCACCACATTCAAAACATCACTCAAGACCCACCTGTTCAACACTGCATTCAACATTTAACCCACAGCATCTAACCCCTGACTATCTCCTCTCCTTCTCCCTCCTTTGTGCTTTGAATATTTCCCTATTGATTCTTCTTTTTTTGCAATTGTCTTTATGTTTTGCTATGCGTTATGTTTTGCACTCTGTCAAAGCGTCTTTGGGCTTCCTGAAAAGCGCTATATAAAATAAATGCATTATTATTATTATTATTATAAGAGAAATATATAAGTATAAGTGATAAGAGAAATATATAAGTAAAAGTGATAAGATAAATATGTAAGTATAAGTGAAAAGAGAAATATATAAGTATAAGTGATAAGAAAAATATATAAGTATAAGTGATAAGATAAATATATAAGTATAAGTGATAAGATAAATATATAAGTATTAGTGAAAAGATAAATATATAAGTGATAAGATAAATATATGTGATAAGATAAAAAGGGGGTTAGGGATTTTAACGGGCTACCGCCGCCTTTTTTTCTAATATATAAATGATAGTACCAAGCATTAATCAGACTAAAGAGTGGAGGTATATACAGCCTTGGTATATGAATGGAAAACATCATGAATGTGAGAAATATCAAACAAGTATTATTGAAGAAATAACAGGGGTAAGAGTAGATAAAACAAATAAGCGAATAAATTTAAATACGAATAAGTTAGAGGCTCTAAGAGGCAACATCCTTGAGTGGACTGAAAACTTTAATGGTTGCCATGAGATTGAGGGGAAAATAATTTGCTATAATCTCAAAATGTGTCAATCTCATAATATCAAAATCTCAAAATTTACTATAATCTCAAAAATGTGGTACCTAACCCTCACCGCAGGCAGGTTGGTGGTCTTTCTGTCTTCTATCGACTCCTCTCCAGCCTTGCTCCCCCAGCTCTCTCTGTGCTCTTTCCCCCAAATATTCCTACAGGTCACACAAGATCTGCCAGCAACCCTCTTATGGTTAAACTGCCAAAATCTAGGCTCTCCTGTCATCTCAATCTAGGCTCTCTGCTCTTTTATTCCCCCTTTTTCCCGCCTCTGGAACAAACTCCCCCACTCCCTTCAATCCCACTCCTCCCTCCAGGTCTTTAAAACAGCTGTTCATCACCATCTCTTATCTTCCCCAATCCAAAACCTTGATCTTTTCTACCCCTGATAATTCACCCCAGATACACTTTTTCGAAATTCCAACTTCTTTCCTGGAAGTCCTTGCAGAGTCCATTTGTTTTATACCTCCCCCACCTCCCCCCAAGCCCTCTCCCTCCCACAGTTCTCTCGATGTCCCTGCTCTCAAATGTTGTGTTTGTGTCCTTCGACGTCTCTCCCAATCTTGTCTACCGCTCTCCTTATTTTGTGTTTTATGTGTTGGTTTGTGTCGGTTTGACTTTTTGTGTGATTAATGTTAGCTCTTTCACGAGCCTCGATCTTGTATACAAATAAAAGAAAGAAAAAAAAAGGTATGTGGTTCGGGAGGGGCTCAGACGAGGTCATTAAGAGAAGTTTATCATTTCATATCAGCTCAACGGCGATACCTAAACCGAGAGTTAAATTCTAACATAACATTTGTCAATATTCTAGATGATGATTGTTCTTCTAAGAGAATTACGTTATTACCCAAAAATGAAACACAAATATTTGTTGGGTCTCTGTATGAGTATAATGAAAAATGGGGGGAGTTAATAAGTTAAATGCAGGGAGAAAAAGGGAGTAATTTTTCAAGCCTGGCATGCCTGGCATTTCAAGCCATGGGCAAGGCTTAGGTAAAGTGGGCGGGGCTTAGGAGGGAGAAAAGGGGGTGTAATTTTTCAAGATAGGTGGTTTGAGTCAATAAGTTTCTATACTTTTCCCCATTGACTTCAATGTTAAATTTGAGGTGAGTTCGAACCTATTAGTAGTCAGGTCTATTGAGGATTTAATATTTGTAAATAGGTTGTCCCAAAAGAGGGTGAAATCTGGTTGAAAATCCAGTTATTAATTTTTTTTTTTTTTTAGCTCTTTCCCCATTTACTTCAATTTTAAATTCTGTGTTTTAGTAGTTGGTAAATTAGCTTCGTAAAAAGTGGACGCAATTTTTTGAGAGAAAAAGGGGGTGTAATTTTATGAGAGAGGGGGTGTGAGTCAATAAGTTTTTCCCTTTTTCCCATTGACTTCAATGTTAAATTTAATGTGCCTCAGAACCCCCATTTTCCCCCTACTAACATGACTCCATCCTTTATTAGGGAAGGAATGGAAAGATAATGCGTACCAGAGACAGACACGACCAGCTCCGACCAGGCTCTGGAGGATGGTGGGAGGCTGGAGAATTTGGATCTCAGGTGAGTCTGATGCTCTGTCCTGGTTTTCATAGTAATCCGTTGGAAAATAAATTGCAGGAGCAGTCAATGTTTAGGAACTGATGTGACGATGGTCCAATCTTGTCTGGGGAGAGCGGATTTTAAGCCATAAAGCTTACCTTTAGCAAAATGCTATACACATGTCCACCTTTCTGTAATAACTGTCAGAGATGCCAACTTTTACCAACACGTGGTCAGAAGAGCCCAGAGGATGTGAGGAGCATCAGGGAAAGTTTGAGGAAACATTTGACATGACAAGGTCCAGTAATAAATGGCTACCATTTTGGGGAGATGTGTGTTGGAAAAAATAAGACAGAGTCTTGTCTTTCACAGAATCACTTAGCTGCTTGGCCATGCACTGAAGTATACGAACCGACACCAAGCCAGCTGGCATGCTGGCAATGGAAGTCTCCTCTTATTAGGAAGACCGAACAAGACTGAGAGGAGAGCAGAGTGTAAAATTATCATATGGACGCCATTTTCATTCTCCATTCACAACAATATATATATATATATATATATATATATATATATATATATATATATATATATATATATATATATATATACACATCTTCACTTTAAGGACAAGATAGCAAACTACCAGCTATTCTGGGTGAGCTACATTATATCTTCAACTTCCTGATACAAAATGCACAATGGTAGCAAAAAATTCTTTCTTTTCAAAATTAAAAAAGCAATTCAAAATTCTTTCCTGGAAGTCGTAGCAGTGTCCATGTGTTTTATACCTTTCCCACCCCTACCCCTTCCCATGCATCCTCCCCCCAAGCCCTCTACCTCCCACAGATCTCCTGATGTCCCTGTTCTCTAATGTTGTACTTGTGTGCTTCCCTGTCTCTCCCCATGTTGTCTCCCGCTCCCTTCATTATATGTTTTATGTGTCCGTTTTTTTTTTTTTGTGATTAATGTTAGCTCTTACACGAGCCTCGATATTGTATAAAAAAGAAAAAGAAAAAGGTATGCCAAACACATAGACAGTAGCAATGACAAACATAAGAGGCCATATTCCTGCAGGACACAGGCATCCACATGTGACAACAGCACATCGCATGTTGTTTTTGTGCTTGGGAAAAGTCTAAACACAACTACAACCAGCAAGCTCCACTGATATAGTGTGTGAGGCATGTTTGGCAAATATCTTCCAAGTGTTTCTTAACTTCCACTGTTTCTTCACCTACACTGCTTGCAGTGCTGGGGCTGCATGCGTGACCATGATTCCTGAAGACTATGTGGCCAAAGTTAACGGGATTACCAGCTAAACGGAAAGCATCAAAAGTATGCAGTCTTGCCTCGGAGCTACCAAACTGACTTGGCTGACACCTGGGAATGTAATTGCTAACCACGCAGCATAACCCGTTCTCAAAGATTATTCCGGGAAGTACAGACACTGTGAAGACTGAAGGGTATGGTACTTTGAAGACAATGATTATGATGATGACCCAGACGGGCACAGCATTAAAAAGGTGCATGCTTATCAATGTCATATCAGGACAGGAACCCTCCAATGTATTAAATCTATTATTCTACAAATAAATGAGGTTATAGCCTTTTGAAGCTCTCTGAAATTAACCGCATTTTTGCCTCTTACAATTTGTAATTTGGAATCATTTTGTAATGCTTCCAGGTTGCCTTGGTGACAGAAAGGTAATTAGTTCTGATAAATGTAACATGTAATTAATATGTCGGGAGAAGATATATTAAAGCCGAAAACCCAAACTTTGCTTTGACAAGGTTTAGACAAGAAATATGTTGTGCATAGAATGATACTTGTGAAATACCTAAAATAAGTTGCTTTGGCCTATGTTGACAGTTTGGCTGATGTTGACCTCAAAAATAATTATTGATGGTTGAATTGATTGACCTGATGTGCAAATCATGTTCAAATTATAAGTCAACTGGATGAAAATTGAGGATTTTAGAAATTGAACACAAGTTGTTGACCTTAGCCTATGTTGACCTCTTGGCTGATGTTGACCTCAAGAACATTTGGCAGTTGAATTCAGTGGCCTGATATGCAAATCCTCTTCAAATTTCAAGTCAATAGGATGAAAATCGACATTTTTGGAAATTTGGCTTATGTTGACCTTTTGGCCTATGTTGACCTTAAAAATAATTGGTGGTTACATTTGCAGATCTGATGTGCAAATCCTCTTCAAATCTCAAGTCATTCGGATGAAAATTGATGATTTTAGAAATTCGACAAATTTGTTGACCTTTGGCCTAAGTTGACCTTTTGACCTCAAAATCAATACAACTTATATGTATTGACCTTTGGCCTATGTTGACCTTTTCACCTTTAGACCTCAAAAATAACTGGGGGTTGAATGAAGTAACTGGATATGTAAATCGTGTTCAAATTTCAAGTCAATCGGATGAAAATTGAGGATTTGAGAAACTTCACATGAGTTGTTGACCTTTGGACTATGTTGACCCTTTGGCCTATTGTGACCTCAAAATTATTGGTGGTTGAATTCAGTGACCTGATATGTGACCTGGAAGTGATCTGCAAACGACATGACCTTTCAAAAATGCAATCTCTCATAAACAATGCAATCTTACCTGAACAATTCAAGCTCACGTAAATAATGCAATCTCACGTAAACAATGAAAGCTCACGTAAACAATGAAAGCTCACGTAAACAATGCAATCTCACGTAAACAATGAATGCTCACGTAAACAATTCAATCTCACGTAAACAATGCAGTGGCCCTGAATGGGTTTCTCTCATCTCCTCTTCCTGTTCAGGCTGGAGTTCCCCAAGGCAGTGTTCTGGGCCCTGTGCTTTTTCTGGTCTTCATCAATGATCTCTCTGACTCTCTTGAAAATCCTCTCTATCTCTTTGCTGACGACTCTACTCTCTGTCGCTCCATTCTTCATCCTTCAGATCGGCAGACTGCAGCCTCCTCACTCTCTGCAGACCTTGACAAAATCACAGACTGGGCAAACAAGTGGAACATGTCTTTCAATCCTGACAAATCTCACACTCTTACTATGTCTCTCCGAAAAGACCGACTGGACAACCCTCCCATCCACTTTCTGAATAATCCTCTCCAAGAAGTTCTGTCACTCAAGCTTTTGGGTCTCACTATCTGCCATGATCTTTCCTGGAAAAACCACATTTCAAATCTGGCCTCCAAAGCCAGTCGCCGACTGGGCATCCTCCGTCGTGCGAAGTCCTTCCTTGGCTCACCTGAGCTCCTCACCACATACAAGGCTTTCATCCGCAGCTCAATGGAATACTGCTCTCCCCTCTGGGTTGGTGCTCCTGCCTCACACCTAGCTCGCCTTCACGCTGTTGAAACCAAAGCATTCAGAATCATTGGAATCTCCCGCGATGAAGCTAACTCCAAGGGCCTCTCACTCACTCACCGCAGGCAGGTTGGTGGTCTTTCCGTCTTCTACCGACTCCTCTCTGGCCTTGCCCCCCCCCCAGCTCTCTCTGGGCTCTGTCCCGCAAATATTCCTGCAGGTCGCACAAGATCTGCCTGCAACCCTCTTTTGGTTAAACTGCCAAAATCAAGACTCTCTGCTCACCTTCACTCCTTCATTCCTCTTTTCTCCCGCCTCTGGAACAAACTCCCTCACTCTCTTCAATCCCACTCCACCCTCCAAGTCTTTAAAACAGCTGTTCACCACCATCTCTTATCTTCCCCCATCCAAAACCTTGATCTTTTCTACCCCCGCTAATTTCACCCCAATTCCACTTTTTAAAATACCAACTTTTGTCCTGGAAGTCCTTGGTGTCCTTGTGCTTTATACTTCTCCCTCGCCCCCCCCCCCTTCCCACGCCTCCTCCCCCCGGGCCCTCTCCCTTCCACACATCTCCCTGCTCTCGGATGTTGTGTGTGTGTGCTTCCCCTTTTCCGCCATCTTGTCTTCCGCTCCCTCTTTTTGTGTGTTTTGTTTGTCTGGTCGATTTGTTTGTGAAGTTAATGTTAGCTCTTTCACGAGCCTCGATTCAGTATCCAAAAAAAAAAAAAGAAAAAAAAAGAAAAAAGCAAGCTCTTGTAAACTATGCAAGTCAAACTAAACGACAGAAGCACGCATAGACCAAACAATGCCATCTCTCGTGAATGATGGAAGTTCACAGAAACAATGCAAGCTCCCATAAACAATACAAGCTCTCATAAACAATGCAAGCTCATGTGATCAATGCAAGCTCACGTAAACAATGCAAGCACTCATTGCTCATGTGATCAATGCAAGCTCCTTTAAACAATGCAAGCTCTCATAAACAATGCAAGTTCATCGAAACAATGCAAGCTCACACAAACAATGCAAGCTCATCGAAGCAATGCAATCTCACAAAAACAATGCAAGCTCACACAAACAATGAATCTCATATGAATATTCCAAGCTCACATGAACAATGCAATCTCACATAAATAATGCAAGCTCATCAAAACAATGCAAGCTCTTATGAACAAGGCAAGCTCAAATAAACAAGGCAAGCTCACATAAACAAGACAAGCTCACATAAACAATGCAAAATTCACATCAATAATGCAAGCTCATAGGAACAATGCAAGCTCACCTAAACAATGCAAGCTCACCTAAACAATGCAAGCTCACCTAAACAATGCAAGCTTACAGAAAACAATGCAAGTTCGCCGAAACAATGCAAGTTCATCTAAACAATGCAAGTTCATCGAAACAATGCAAGTTCATCGAAACAATGCAAGGTCACCGAAACACTGCAAAGTTATTTAAACAACGCAGGCTCATCTAAACAATGCAAGCTCATTGAAGTAATGCAAGCTCACCTAAACAATGCAATCTCACCTAAACAATGCAAGCTCACCTAAACAATGCAAACTCATCTAAACAATACAAATTCATCGACACAATGCAAGCTCATCTAAACAATGCAATCTCACCTAAGCAATGCAAGTTCAACTAAACAACGGAAGCTCGCCTAAAGAATGCAAGTTCATCTTCACAATGCAAGCTCATCTAAACAATGCAAGCTCACCTAAACAATGCAAGCTCACTGAAACAATGCAAGCTCACCAAAACAATGCAAGCTCACCAAAACAATGCAAGCTTACAGAAAACAATGCAAGGTCGCCGAAACAATGCAAGTTCATCTAAACAATGCAAGCTCACCTAAACACTGCAAGCCTACAGAAAACAATGCAAGCTCACCTAAACAATGAAAGCTCATCGAAACAATGCAAGCTCATCGAAGTAATGCAAGCTCACATAAACAATGCAAGCTCACCAAAACAATGCAAGCTCATCTAAACGATGCAAGCTTACCTAAACAATGCAAGCTTACAGAAAACAATGCAAGTTCATCTACACAATGCAAGCTCAATGATACAATGCAAGTTCGCCTAAACAATGCAAGTTCATCTAAACAATGCAAATACATCTACACAATGCAAGCTCAACTAAACAATGGAAGCTCTCCTAAAGAATGCAAGTTCATCTACACAATGCAAGCTCATCTAAACAATGCAAGCTCACCTAAACAATGCAACCTCACCTAAACAATGCAACCTCACCTAAACAATGCAAGCTCACCGAAACAATGCAAGCTTACAGAAAACAATGCAAGGTCGCCTAAACAATGCAAGCTCACCCAAACAATGCAAGCTCACCTAAACACTGCAAGCCTACAGAAAACAATGCAAGCTCACCTAAACAATGCAACCTCATCTAAACAATGCAAATTCATCTACACAATGCAAGCTCATCTAAACAATGCAATCTCACCTAAACAATGCAAGCTCACCGAAACAATGGAAGCTCTTCTAAAGAATGCAAGTTCATCTACACAATGCAAGCTCATCTAAACAATGCAAGCTCACCTAAACAATGCAAGCTCACCTAAACAATGCAGCCTCACCTAAACAATGCAAGCTCACCTAAACAATGCAAGCTCACCTAAACAATGCAAGCTCACCTAAACAATGCAAACTCACCTAAACAATGCAAGCTCACCTAAACAATGCAAGCTCACCTAAACAATGCAAGCTCACCGAAACAATGCAAGCTCACCTAAACAATGCAAGCTCATCTAAACAATGCAAGTTCATCTACACAATGCAAGCTCATCGAAACAATGCAAGCTCACCTAAACAATGCAACCTCACCTACACAATGCAAGCTCACCGAAACAATGCAAGCTTACAGAAAACAATGCAAGGTCGCCTAAACAATGCAAGCTCACCTAAACAATGCAAGCTCACCTAAACAATGCAAGCTCACCTAAACAATGCAAGCTCACCTAAACAATGCAAGCTCACCTAAACAATGCAAGCTCACCTAAACAATGCAAGCTCACCTAAACAATGCAAGCTCATCGAAACAATGCAAGTTCATCTACACAATGCAAGTTCGCCTAAACAATGCAAGCTCGCCTAAACAATGCAAGCTCGCCTAAACAATGCAAGTTCATCTAAACAATGCAAGCTCGCCTAAACAATGCAAGTTCATCTAAACAATGCAAATACATCTACACAATGCAAGCTCATCTAAACAATGCAATCTCACCTAAACAATGCAAGCTCACCTAAACAATGGAAGCTCTTCTAAAGAATGCAAGTTCATCTACACAATGCAAGCTCATCTAAACAATGCAAGCTCACCTAAACAATGCAAGCTCACATAAACAATGCAAGCTTACAGAAAACAATGCAAGTTCGCCTAAACAATGCAAGTTCATCTAAACAATGCAAGTTCATCTCCACAATGCAAGCTCATCGAAACAATGCAAGCTCACCTAAAGAATGCAAGTTCGCCTAAACAATGCAAGTTCATCTAAACAATGCAAATACATCTACACAATGCAAGCTCATCGAAACAATGCAATCTCACCTAAACAATGCAAGCTCAACTAAACATTGGAAGCTCTCCTAAAGAATGCAAGTTCATCTGCACAATGCAAGCTCATCTAAACAATGCAAGCTCACCTAAACAATGCAAGCTCACCTAAACAATGCAAGCTTACAGAAAACAATGCATGCTCACCTAAACAATGCAAGTTCATCTAAACAATGCAAGTTCATCTAAACAATGCAAGTTCATCTACACAATGCAAGTTCATCTACACAATGCAAGTTCATCTACACAATGCAAGTTCATGTAAACAAAGCAATCTCAGCTAAACAATGCAAGCTCACCTAAACAATGCAAGCTCACCTAAACAATGCAAGCTTACATAAAACAATGCAAGCTTACATACACAATGCATAAACAAAGCAGGTTCACATAAACAATGCATAGTCTGCATCCTCTTGCAGTTCTGATTTTCTATATTCTGTTTCTTTGCCTTGCACAGTTCCTGCAGCTGAGCTAATTGGCTATGATTACTGCTTTGGAATTTATTTATAACGATTTAAATTTACGTCCATGTTCATGTCTTTCTGGCCATTAAATGCACTGCACGAGATGTTTGAATTGGAGCTAAAAGAGTAAGTGCCATTTGGGGAAGTACAATTCCAATTAATATCTTTACTATGACAGCAAGATGACAAGAGGATGTATCATGTATGCGATGAATGTGTTTCATAGATTTACTGAAGATTGAACATCATACAACAATTCAAGGGAAAGTAAAATGTCATGCAGCCTGAAAAGAAATTTAGTAGCCGAAAATACACCTGTATTAAAAAGTGAAATTCAAACACTCCGGAGAACATGTGACAAAAGTCTATTGAAGTGAATGTAGAAAGAAGAACTATTATTGGTCGTGAAAGCGACAGTGTCGATCTGCATTGGCGGATTACAGGTAGACAGCATTGGATCGAATCAAAATATCATTGATCGAGGTATGCTAAACGCCATGGGATGCTCGGGGCTCGGAGAAGCTGACGTTTCGGCCGTTAACTCTTCATCAGAGAAAAAGAGGGAGAGGGATGAGGGTTAATAACGGGTAGGACAGAGTCAAGAGGTGTGTATCAGAGGGGGTCAGGACTGATACACAAGACAGGATATTTATTTGTGAATTTTCCCCCTTGGGTAATTATTTTCGCTTGAACTGCACTTTCAAATTCAAGTTCGAGGAAAACTGCAAACGACTTTCCATTTATTACATGCACAAATATGGCAGAATTTACGACCTTTCTCTTGTCTATCGACTTCTCCCATACGGGCCAAACTCATAATTGTGCATCTCCTATCATCCTTTCTTCTATTTAGCAACCGTGCAACAACCCCAAGCACCCAATGTCCGCATGCACCAAACACCCCCATGTGCCAAGCACCCCCATGTGCCAAGCACCCCATGTGCCCAATGCCCCCATGTGCCAAGCACCCCCATGTGCCCAACGCCCCCATGTGCCAAGCACTCCCATGTGCCCAACGCCCCCATGTGCCAAGCACTCCCATGTGCCCAATGCCCCCATGTGCCAAGCACCAACATGTGCCAAGCACCCCGATGTGCCCAACACCCGCATGTGACAAACACCTCCATCCGCCAAGCACCCCCATGTGCCAAGCACTCCCATGTGCCAAACACCTCCATCCGCCCAACAACCCCATGTGCCAAGCACTCCCATGTGCCCAACACACCCATGTGCCAAACACCTCCATCCGCCCAACAACCCCATGTGCCAAGCACTCCCATGTGTCCAACACCCCCATGTGCCAAACACCTCCATCCGCCCAACAACCCCATGTGTCAAGCACTCCCATGTGCCCAACACCCCCATGTGCCAAACACCTCCATCCGCTCAACAACCCCATGTGCCAAGCACTCCCATGTGCCCAACACACCAATGTGGCAAACACCTCCATCCGCCCAACAACCCCATATGCCAAGCACTCCCATGTGCCCAACACACCCATGTGGCAAACACCTCCATCCGCCCAACAACCCCATGTGCCAAGCACTCCCATGTGCCCAACACCCCAATGTGCCCAACACCCCCGTGTGCCCAACACCCCCATGTGCCCAACACCCCCATGTGCCCATAACCCCCATGTGCCCATAACCCCCATGTGCCCAACGCCCCCATGTGCCCAACACCCCCATGTACCCAACACCCCCATGTGCCCAATGCCCCCATGTGCCCAACACCCCCATGTACCAAGCGCCCCCATGTGCCCAACACCCCTATGTGCCCAACACCCCCATGCACCCAACAACCCCGTGTGCCCAACACCCCCATGTACCAAGCGCCCCCATGCACCCAACACCCCCATGTGCCCAACACCCCCATGTACCAAGCGCCCCCATGTGCCCAACACCCCCATGTGCCCAACACCCCCATGTACCAAGCGCCCCCATGTACCAAGCGCCCCCATGTGCCCAACACCCCCATGCACCCAACACCCCCATGTGCCCAACACCCCCATGTACCAAGCGCCCCCATGCACCCAACAACCCCGTGTGCCCAACACCCCCATGTACCAAGCGCCCCCATGCACCCAACACCCCCATGTGCCCAACACCCCCATGTACCAAGCGCCCCCATGTACCAAGCGCCCCCATGCACCCAACACCCCCATGTGCCCAACACCCCCATGTACCAAGCGCCCCCATGTGCCCAACACCCCCATGTGACAATAAAGAGAGGTAGCATGAAAATTTCAAAATTGGCAGCTTCGGGACATTTTGGTTGTGACAGTTACGTCATGATGCGACAAAATGTTATAATGTAAATGAAGTGCAGGGACAAGTCAGCTTGGCAAACCCAAGAAACAAAATCCGTTCCGAAGTGAATAACTCAGAAAATTAGCAGCTGAGCAATCGCATAACTTAATCATTGATTGATCTGATGGAGGGAAATAGTGCACGATCACCCAAAGCACAAACGAAGGCACGAGGATCATGAGGACCATGCACAATAGCCCTTTGTTTTCGTTCTCTGTATCTGAAATATCAGGACACATTGTTCATGCAGAGAAAACACACTTGGGGGAAATGTGATTCGAGGGCACGACCCCACTGTAGTGCAAAGCGAACCTGCAGCAAATGGCGCCCCTTCCCCACGAAAGCGGTTTGTTTGCGTCGTCGGTACAAAATGTCACGGACAGAGCGGTTGAAACAAATGAAAATCACCGGCACCGCAACGCCATTGTGTAACTATTCCTTCGGTGGGATTTATTCCAACTACGTTTGAGTCGTGCTCCATTTGCTTTCTCATTTGCAAAATAACCCGAGGTAAGCAAGGTCGGCGAAGCATTTGAACGGTTGGGGGCTTTTTCTGCGGGGGCCGGTTGGGGGTGGGGGGGGTGGGGACCACGCGGGTAATACGTCTCCCGAGTATGACTCCCCCAGGCGGCCTCACTCTGCGGAATCTGTCTTGCCTCGGACGACCTTGTTAACCCTTTTAGGGCAACCGTAGCCAGCGCAGTTAAGGAAAACGGAAACATTTTGGATTGGCTGTTGGTGAAATGATATTAATGTCGTGAAAGCGAAACATTTACGGTGTTTTCATCTTATCGAGGCTGCAGATGCTGCGGGTGGTGTTGGAGGCCCTCACTGTTTGAAAGAACGTAAAATAGTCGAGACCGTTTCTGTGTCTAACACCGATTCTGGAACTGTTGCCATTCTGTCGCAGTGACGTCATTTCAACTCCACTCCGTCACCGATCAACCCTTATTTACACCACCATGTGCCCAATGTCCCCATGTGCCCAACACCCCCATGTGCCCAACACCCCCATGTGCCCAACGCCCCCATGTGCCCACCGCCCCCATGTGCCAAGCACCCCCATGTGCCCAACGCCCCCATGTGCCCAACGCCCCCATGTGCCCACCGCCCCCATGTGCCAAGCACCCCCATCTGCCCAATGCACCCATGTGCCAAGCACCACCATGTGCCCAACGCCCCCATGTGCCCAACGCCCCCATGTGCCCAACGCTCCCATGTGCCCAACGCACCCATGTGCCCAACGCCCCCATGTGCCCAACGCCCCCATGTGCCCAACGTCCCCATGTGCCCAACGCCCCCATGTGCCCAACGCCCCCATGTGCCCAATGCCCCCATGTGCCCAACGCCCCCATGTGCCCAACGCCCCCATGTGCCCAACGCCCCCATGTGCCCAATGTCCCCATGTGCCAAGCACCCCCATGTGCCCAACGTCCATTGGGCACATGGATGTATAAAACACACGGACACTGCAAGGACTTCCAAGAAAGAAGTCGGTATTTCAAAAATGTGGATTTGGGGTGAATTAACGGGGGTAGAAAAGATCAAGATTTTGGATGGAGGAAGATAAGAGATGGTGGTGAACAGCTGTTTTAAAGACCTGGAGGGAGGAGTGGGATTGCAGAGAGTGAGGGAGTTTGTTCCAGAGGCGGGAGAAAAGAGGAATGAAAGAGTGAAGGTGAGCAGAGAGTCCTGATTTTGGCAGTTTCACCATGAGAGGGTTGCTGGCAGATCTTGTGCGACCTGTAGGAATATTTGGGGGACAGAGCCCAGAGAGAGCTGGAGGAGCAAGGCTGGAGAGGAGTCGGTAGAAGCCAGAAAGACCACCAACCTGTCTGCGGTGAGTAAGTGAAAGGTCCTCGGAGATAGCTTCATCGCGGGAGATTCCAATGATTCTGAAAGCTTTGGTTTCAACAGCGTGAAGCCGAGATAGGTGTGAGGCAGGAGCACCGGCCCATAGGGGAGAGCAGTATTCCATTGAGCTGCGGATGAAAGCCTTGTATTGTGGTGAGGAGCTCAGGTGTGCCGAGGAAGGACTTCGCACGACGGAGGATGCCCAGTCGGCGACTGGCTTTGGAGGCCAGATTTGAAATGTGGTTTTCCCAGGAAAGATCATGGCAGATAGTGAGACCCAAAAGCTTGAGTGACAGAACTTCATGGAGAGGATTGTTGAGAAAGTAGATGGGAGGGTTGTCCAGTCGGTCTTTTCGGAGAGACATAGTGAGAGTGTGAGATTTGTCAGGATTTAAAGACAAGTTCCACATGTTTGACCATTTTGTCATTTGGTCCAGGTCTGCAGAGAGTGAGGAGGCTGCAGACTGCCCATCTGAGGGATGGGGTATGATGGTTTGTCCGCACAAAGGGGTTGTTTGTTTGTTTGTTGGTCCAATTGACAGGAAATTTTCACCATAGGTGCAACTGCACCTGTATAATTTTTTAAATGATAATAATTATGTCATAGGTCACGTGGTACGGGCGCCATCTTTGAAAAACTTTGCCCCTCTGTATCTCCGAAAGCGCTGCATCGAAAAATTGATACATCGCTCATTGTAAAGAGCTCTCCATGGGGAACAACATGTTAATGATGATGTCATAGTGCCTCCATTATGACGTCACAATTCGACAAGTACAAAACCATCAGATCAGGATAAATTGGTGGAGAAAAAAAAAAATGACGTCATCGGTCACGTGGTTCGGTCGCCATATTTGTTTTAACAGCCTTAAAAACCACTAAAACACGTCCTGGCGAGGGGCTGCAATATCCGATTGCTCTTTCCTGTTGGAGGTTGAATGCAGAGCAGCATGGAAGTAATAAACATGTACCCTCATGTGGGTTTAACCAAATCCAAACAGCTCATGAATATCAATTGATGTATTTAAGGAAATAATAAATTTAATTGAATGGTGCAATGTGTGGTACAGGATTGACTGTGAGACAAAGGACAATGGCCGGAAAAATTGGAGAAAGTGAGACTGCCAGACAATTGAAAATAAATAATGAAAGGAGAGAGCAGACGTAACACAGACAGAAGGCAAAGAAAGAGTGGGTTCGGGTGGGTGAGGGGGGTACTATAAAAATGGACAGAGCGATGGGGGCCGGATGAATTAGGAAGCCGCAGAGACTTCCCTCAGCTATCCTGGAAGGTTAAGTGCCGATTTGAAACTTTCAGGAAACCCATTGGACCTGGACTGAGGTGAAGCTCATCTCTCAGGCGCTAGACCGTGCAGGTGGAGCCATGGGTGGTGGGAGTCTCAGGGGATGAACCGGATTCGGAATCGAGAATAAGGGGTCGAATCTCAAGGCACATGATTGGTAATCCAGAGCACAGAATCTTGCTTGCCCACCTGATAGTGACGTCATCCAGCATCACAGGTTGCCATGCCAACGCTTCTTTTTCCTCTTGATTGAGCTCGTGTTCTAATCTCCTTTTCTCTCTCTGACCGAATCTCCGACCACGTCTCGAATCTCGATGTAAAAAGGTGATTCGAGTCTGAATCTCCGAAATGATGAGAACGCGGAGGTTTACGGTATCGCTCAACTGTGATATTTACAAATTTACATCATTGGGAAACACATGACTGCTTATTGTCTAAATTTGGACATTCCGGAAACCTCAATTTGAAAATACAACTTGAAAAGCATTCACTCATTATTTTATCCCTTAAATGAAGAAAAAAACCCATAATTGAATAAAGGACGCACTGGGTACACCCAAAGACCTTTGTTTTGTTTGTTGATTTCCCCCCTCAATGCCTCAAAATCACCAACAATGGATCAAACAGCTGGTGAATCCTCATATGGTAATTCCTGTTCTTTTGATGGAAGCTGTAAGTTCCCTGTGCAGTGCAAATGTAACCGGACGACACAATGGATGAATCATTGCGGTGTCACATCCCTGACCTCAAATAGGGTTTTCATTCCTGCACAATAAATGCAAATGAGAATTGATAGATCGATCACTCGCGGAATGTTTGGCATGTGTGAGTAACAGTGATTTCAGAATAGTGCCCTGACATAGTGTCACCTCTTCATAGAAAGCCCTGGTATTGTGTCACCTCTTCATAGAAAGCCCTGGTATTGTGTCACCTCTTCATAGAAAGCCCTGGTATAGTGTCACCTCTTCATAGAAAGCCCTGACATTGTGTCACCTCTTCATAGAAAGCCCTGGTATTGTGTCACCTCTTCATAGAAAGCCCTGACATAGTGTCACCTCTTCATAGAAAGCCCTGACATTGTGTCACCTCTTCATAGAAAGCCCTGGTATTGTGTCACCTCTTCATAGAAAGCCCTGGTATAGTGTCACCTCTTCATAGAAAGCCCTGACATTGTGTCACCTCTTCATAGAAAGCCCTGACATTGTGTCACCTATTCATAGAAAGCCCTGACATTGTGTCACCTCTTCATAGAAAGCCCTGACATTGTGTCACCTCTTCATAGAAAGCCCTGGCATTGTGTCACCTATTCATAGAAAGCCCTGACATTGTGTCACCTCTTCATAGAAAGCCCTGACATTGTGTCACTTCTTCATAGAAAGCCCTGGTATAGTGCCACCTCTTCATAGAAAGTCCTGGTATAGTGTCACCTCTACATAGAAAGCCCTGGTATAGTGTCACCTCTTCATAGAAAGCCCTGACATTGTGTCACCTCTTCATAGAAAGCCCTGGTATAGTGTCACCTCTTCATAGAAGGCACTGGCATAGTGTCACCTCTTCATAGAAAGCCCTGGTATAGTGTCACCTCTACATAGAAAGCCCTGGCATTGTGTCACCTCTTCATAGAAAGCCCTGGTATAGTGTCACCTCTTTCTAGAAGGCACTGGCATTGTCACATATTCGGAGAAGGCCTGGCATTGTGTCACCTCTTCATAGAAAGCCCTGGCATTGTGTCACCTATTCATAGAAAGCCC
The DNA here is from genome assembly GCF_964187855.1 of Myxine glutinosa. Classification (NCBI taxonomy): domain Eukaryota; kingdom Metazoa; phylum Chordata; class Myxini; order Myxiniformes; family Myxinidae; genus Myxine; species Myxine glutinosa. The sequence continues at coordinate 17,328,287 of NC_136267.1, forward strand.
TGGCATTGTGTCACCTCTGCATAGAAAGCCCTGGTATAGTGTCACCTCTACATAGAAGGCCCTGGCATAGTGTCACCTCTACATAGAAGGCCCTGGCATAGTGTCACCTCTACATAGAAAGCCCTGGTATAGTGTCACCTCTTTCTAGAAGGCCCTGGCATTGTGTCACCTCTTCATAGAAAGCCCTGGTATAGTGTCACCTCTTTCTAGAAGGCACTGGCATTGTGTCACCTCTACATAGAAAGCCCTGGTATAGTGTCACCTCTTTCTAGAAGGCACTGGCATTGTGTCTCCTCTACATAGAAAGCCCTGATATAGTGTCACCTCTTTCTAGAAGGCCCTGGCATAGTGTCACCTCTACATAGAAAGCCCTGGTATAGTGTCACCTCTTTCTAGAAGGCACTGGCATTGTGTCACCTCTTCATAGAAGGCCTGGCATTGTGTCACCTCTTCATAGAAGGCCCTGGTATAGTGTCACCTCTTCATAGAAGGCCCTGGCATTGTGTCACCTCTTCATAGAAAACCCTGGTATAGTGTCACCTCTTTCTAGAAGGCACTGGCATTGTCACATCTTCGGAGAAGGCCTGGCATTGTGTCACCTCTTCATAGAAAGCCCTGGCATTGTGTCACCTATTCATAGAAAGCCCTGGCATTGTGTCACCTCTTCATAGAAAGCCCTGGCATTGTGTCACCTCTTCATAGAAAGCCCTGGCATTGTGTCACCTCTTCATAGAAAGCCCTGGTATAGTGTCACCACTTTCTAGAAGGCCCTGGCATTGTGTCACCTCTTCATAGAAAGCCCTGGCATAGTGTCAACTCTTCATAGAAAGCCCTGTTACAGTGTCACCTCTTTCTAGAAGGCACTGGCATTGTCACGTCTTTGTAGAAAGCTCTGGCATCATATCACCTCTATGTCGAAGCCCCTGGCATTGTGTCACCTGTTGAAGAATGTAAACAAACTAAAATGAAAATGTCCACAGCAATAACAATGTTGATTTAATTATTTGGAGGAAATTCACTCAGGATACAAGAAGGATTACAACAAAACACTTCGCCGGCGCACATGAACAGGACTCAACACGAACGTTCGAGCAATCTCCTGTCGATTCAGCGGACTTCTCTGCCTTTATAGTGAATGAGGACAAAGGATGAGACATGGTCGGGTTGTCTTCAAAGTGGCAGGAAGTAGGGAGGGGGAGATCGGAGGACGAGAGTTCTTGATAATACCGAGTCAGACATTATCTAGTTGGTCAACAAGGAACACAATTGAATCACAAAAAGTAGGAGCACCAGAAGATGTTTGTTTTGTAAGCCAAAACATCTACAGATCCGATTCCCCAAGTTGGTATTTGCACATTACTGCAAAGAGAAACATGTAGATGTCTATCCATTACAAAGACAACTCCATCTCTCTGTCCTCTGTCGCCGAACAAAGTCTGCAAGTTATCTATCTATAATTCCAGTAATCTCTGTGTGTATGTGTGTGTGTATGTGTGTGTGTCTGTGACCGCTGTTTCTCGACAACCACGGGTCCGATATACTTGAAACTTGCCAGGTATATTGCTGGGGACCCGAGGATGTGCCTTTTCAAGGTTTCATATTAATCGGAGAAGTAGTTACCGAGCTATGGCGATTTCTTTACCAAACTCCGCAAGCCGTTCGCTTTGGACCAAACCATTTCATGTAAATAGAGGGGGGGGGGGGGGGGGGATTGTCACCGTACTCGCAAGCCGTTCGCTTTGGACCAAACCATTTCATGTAAATAGAGGGGGGTGGGGGGGGGGGGGGTTGTCACCGTACTCGCAAGCCGTTCGCTTTGGCTTTGCGAATGGACCAAACCATTTCATGTAAATAGAGGGGGGGGGATATAATTTTAGATATATATATAGTACGGGCATGCCCTAGTACTTTAAAATCCCTGAACTCGGTTGAAATATATATTGCGGGAGTAATGCATTCGATAGTGTCCGTCCGTGTGTTTGTGTGTGTGTGTGTGTGTGTGTGTGTGCGTGCGCGCGCGTTTGTGTGTTCGTATGTTCGTGTGTTCATGTGTTTGTGAACAACATATCTGGAAAAGTTCTGAACGGATTTGGATGAAAGTTGGTGGGATGATTACCCTTGGGATAAGGAAGAATTGATTAGTTTTTGGTGAAGCTCAGGATATTATTCCGGATCCAGGAATTATTTTTGGAAATTTTTTTGGGAAAGATTTTTTCTGTTTTACTGCATTGAAGCTTTTATTCTTATTCTTAAATGATGATTTTCTCCTCTAATTCCGAGATATATCAAAATAAATTCTCTGACAGTTAGGGCCTACTTTCTTTTTCATTTATTGTTTTGGGGAGAGGGGATGTTAAACAAAACGTATTATTCCAACTAAACCCACGGCGGGAGTATGCGCTCTACTGAGTGGCGTTCTAGTGAAATATATATATATATATATATATATATATATATATATATATATATATATATATATATATATATATATATATATATCTCTAAAAATATAATTACCTCGTTTTCTGCAAGATTCTTATAAACCGTAATATCATATCGTTGAGATTCATCAACTAATTATTACTGAAACATTTCTATCATCCCATCTAATATGAGTGTTCCTCTCATGAGCAACACCTTGGAGATTGATGCCTTCGTGAGGATTTTGATAAGAGACCAGACAGGAGATTTGTCATTATAACGCACGTTATTTAACTATCTTGATAATTAAAAGGATGAGGGACAAATTTCATTCGAGATGCCGGCAATAACTTGCCTACTCTTGAGGATAGACATCTCACGAACATTTGGAAGTCCAAAAAGGACTTCCACACACCTCTTCATAGAAAGCCCTGGCATTGCATCACCTCTTCATAGAAGTCCCTGGCATTGTCACCTCTTCATAGAAAGCCCTGGCATTGCACCACCTCTTCATAGAAGTCCCTGGCATTACATCACCTCTTCATAGAAGTCCCTAGCATTGTCACCTTTTCATTGAAAGCGCTGGCATTGCATCACCTCTTCATCAAAAGCCCTGGCATTGCACCACCTCTTCATAGAAGGCCCTGGTATTGTGTCACCTCTTCATCGAAAGCCCTGGCATTGCATCACCTCTTCATAGAAGTCGCTGGCATTGTGTCACCTCTTCATCAAAACCCTGGCATTGCATCACCTCTTCGTAGAAGGCCCTAGCATTGCATCACCTCTTCATAGAAGGCCATGGCATTGCATCACCTCTTCATAGAAGGCCCTGGCATTGCATCACCTCTTCATAGAAGGCCCTGGCATTGCATCACCTCTTCATAGAAGGCCCTGACATTGCATCACCTCTTCATAGAAGGCCCTGGCATTGCATCACCTCTTCATAGAAGGCCCTGGCATTGCATCACCTCTTCACAGAAGGCCCTGGCATTGCATCACCTCTTCATAGAAGGCCCGGGCATTGCATCACCTCTTCATAGAAGGCCCTGGCATTGCATCACCTCTTCATAGAAGGCCCTGGCATTGCATCCCCTCTTCATAGAAGTCCCTGGCATTGTGTCACCTCTTCATAGAAGTCCCTGGCATTGTGTCACCTTTTCATAGAAGGCCCTGACATTGCATCACCTCTTCATAGAAGTCCCTGGCATTGTGTCACCTCTTCATAGAAGTCCCTGGCATTGCATAACCTCTTCGTAGAAGACCCTGGCACCGTGCCACCTCTTCATAGAAGGCCTTGGCATTGTGTCATGTCTTTGTGGAAGGTGATTTCATCGTGTCACCTCTTGGAAGAAGGCACTGGTATTGTGTCACCTCTTTGTAGAAGTCCCTGCCATTGTCACCTCTTTGTAGAAATACCTGGCATTGTATCACCTCTTTGTAAAAGGCCCTGGCATTGTGTCATGTCTTTGTGGAAGGTGCTTTCATCGTGTCACCTCTTCGAAGAAGGCACTGGTATTGTGTCACCTCTTTGTAGAAGTCCCTGCCATTGTCACCTCTTTGTAGAAATACCTGGCATTGTATCACCTCTTTGTAAAAGGCCCTGGCATTGTGTCATGTCTTTGTGGAAGGTGCTTTCATCGTGTCACCTCTTCGAAGAAGGCGCTGGAATTGTATCACCTCTTTGTAGAAGTCCCTGGCATTGTGCCAAATACCAAATATTTATTAGAATCCCTTGGAGCATTTTCTCATGTTTGTTGTTTATGGATGAATTGTGACCGATTTTCACCAATGTTGACATATTGTGACGTCATAACGTTTTCCTGAATGGTTGTCCTGTGACCCAAACCTTATTTGCGTTCCTCAAATGTTTCAGTTGTTGTTTGTTCTAATTACATAATCAGTTGTTATAAATTTGTCGTCATTGTTGTAACATCCCAGGAAGGACGACATCATGGACAGAAAGGAAATAACAATGTTGACTTCATTCACAGTTTCACAGCCAAAGGAATCGCTTAAACTAAGATGTCGGAAAAGTGCTGACGTAGTTATTTAGTAGTTCGATTAAGGAGAGCAGAAAACATTTGAAGGGTAGTTTTTATGTTAGGTGTCCACCTCAATTCTTGTGTCAGTTGAAACATGTCTGCCAGGAGTGAAACATGTCTGCCAGGAGTGAAACATGTCTGCCAGGAGTGAAACATGTCTGCCAGGAGTTGCAGTATCGTTACCAGACTCAGTGGGGTCAGGGTTCGAGGGTCTGAGTTCTGAGTCTGGGAGGTCGGCGGTTCAAACCTCGGTCGAGTTATACCAAAGACTTCAAAAATGGTACGTGCTGCTCCCTTGCCTTGATGCTCAAAGGATAGAATGTGGACAAGCAACAACAGGTTGAAAAACGTTACGGAGACTGGATAGGCCTAATGGCGTTCTGCTTCATTGAAATTCCTTGTAAGACTTGATGGAGACACAGCTGACGTGTATCATTGCTGACACAAGTGAGTGGTGGAGTCCTTCAAACTCCGATGGAGCCACAACTGCTCACGTTTTAAGAAACTGTTCAGATATTCGCCTTTTGTGGGATTGACTGCCATTTTGGTGCCTTAAAAGATGGACTTTTGTTATTTTGATGAGCACGACACTCCTCCTCTCCCCTCTGTCCTTAGCCAACTCTCTCCACTCTCCAACGACCACCACCTTACTGAAATCCCTCGTCACACAATCCTCCCATCTCAACCGCTTTCTTCCTCTTTTCCTCCTACCTTGATCCATCAACCTATCCGCTCTCTTTGCCATTCTCCCCCATCGTTATCAAGTGTCCAGCCTATCCCAGCCGTCATTTCACCAATCTCCCCATAAAGCTCATCTGCACGCCAATCTCTTTCCTCTGTTCATCCATTCTCCTTCTATCCACCCTCTTCACTCCCACAATCCTCATGAACCAGTTGTTCTCACAAACATGCAGTCTCTGTTGTTGTCTTTCTGTTGGTGCCACCGTCTCCAGACCGTAAAGGTAGGTCGGTGTTACGCACGACATCAGGAACCTTTCCTTTCAATTTCCTTGATATCCTTCTTTCTGCCATTACTCCCTCCACCTTCCTCCACGCATTCGCAACCACCCGAATCCTCCTCCGCACGTCTGCCTCTAACTTACCATCCCCTGTCACTGCTCCCCCCAGATACTCAAACATATTTCCTTGTCTACAGCCCTCAAGAAACGGGCTGCATATGACAGCTCTCACCTATTAAAAATTGTAATTTCAAATAATTACTATTTTTCAGACGTCAGGTGAATGTATCGCTTTGTCAGAATTAATGTACCCCTTTCCGCACCCCCAATTGTTCAAATAGTTTCTTTGTGTCTGCATCGAGTGATTTCGCTTGTAAGATGTTTTCTCTGACCCCTTACCTGCAGAAAAGCATTTCCAGTGCTAGTTCCCTCTACGGAGAGCGCAATGCCCATGATACGTGTAATTAAGCAACCGATGGCAGCAAAGAGGAGCGGGTGGTGGCAGGTGAAGGGGGAGTAAAATGCTAATTGAATTATATTAATCTCTGCTAGATGGCAGCAGTTGTAAATGAGCCTTGGTGGCACAAGTTCCACTCCATGGGGAAATAACATCTGCCGATACCAAGAGGATAGTTTTTTTTCCTTCTGCTGACACTCGCGTTGGAAGGAGGGATGCGCTTGCCTTCAACATCTCAAGGATACGTGGATAAGCCATTGTGCTGAGGGTGGGAAATGACACGTCTCCTTCTCCAGCCGCACAATGGGAGAACGAGCCAGTTGGCCTTGTCCAGGGAATATCAGCATTATTTAATTTTGCTGTTTTTGAAAAAATGTTTTGTTTTTTTTTGTATTTTTTAATGGTGCATTAAAGCTCGTGGTGAAGGTCGTCTGTAAATCAGACGCGCGATAAGGAAAATAGGAAAGATCAGTCTACTTTTACGTCAATGACAAGGACATTAGGACACAATGGACAAATCAACACAGAACAGTATATGTGGGATTTGAATGTGGGATCCCAGTATCATGAGCTATACAGTGCCTTCAGAAAGTATTCACACCCCTTGAATTTTTCACATTTTGCTGTGTTACAGCCTGAATATAAAATGGATTGAATTGATGTTTTTTGTGACTGATCGACACATAATACCCCATAATGACAAAGTGGAGTATTTTTTTTCAGAACTTTCAATAAAATAATGAAAAATGAAACACAGAAATATCTAAATCTGGCCTCCAAAGCCAGTCGCCGACTGGGCATCCTCCGTCGTGCGAAGTCCTTCCTTGGCACACCTGAGCTCCTCACCACATACAAGGCTTTCATCCGCAGCTCAATGGAATACTGCTCTCCCCTCTGGGCTGGTGCTCCTGCCTCACACCTAGCTCGCCTTCGCGCTGTTGAAACCAAAGCATTCAGAATCATTGGAATCTCCTGCGATGAAGCTAACTCCAAGGGCCTCTCACTCACTCACCGCAGGCAGGTTGATGGTCTTTCCGTCTTCTACCGACTCCTCTCTGGCCTTGCCCCCCCAGCTCTCTCTGGGCTCTGTCACGCAAATATTCCTACAGGTCGCACAAGATCTGCCTGCAACCCTCTTTTGGTTAAACTGCCAAAATCAAGACTCTCTGCTCACCTTCACTCCTTCATTCCTCTTTTCTCCCGCCTCTGGAACAAACTCCCTCACTCTCTTCAATCCCACTCCACCCTCCAAGTCTTTAAAACAGCTGTTCACCACCATCTCTTATCTTCCCCCATCCAAAACCTTGATCTTTTCTACCCCCGCTAATTTCACCCCAATTCCCCTTTTTGAAATACCAACTTCTGTCCTGGAAGTCCTTGGTGTCCTTGTGCTTTATACTTCTCCCTCCCCCCCCCCCCCCTTCCCATGCCTCCTCCCCCCAGGCCCTCTCCCTTCCACACATCTCCCTGCTCTCGGATGTTGTGTTTGTGTGCTTTCACTTTTCTCCCCATCTTGTCTTCCGCTCCCTCTTTTTGTGTATTTTGTTTGTCTGGTCGATTTGTTTGTGAAGTAAATGTTAGCTCTTTCACGAGCCTCGATTCAGTATACAAAAAAAAAAAATTTTTTTTTACATAAGTATTGAATCCCCTGAGTCAATACTTGGTAGAAGCGGCTTTGGCAGTGATTACAGCTTTCAGTCTTCTTGGGTATGTCTGTATCAGCTTTGCACATCTAGATTTGCGGAGTTTCTCTCATTCTTCCTTCATGATTTCCTCAAACTCTGTCAAGTTGGATGGGGAGCGTCAGTGCACAGCAATCTTCAAGTGTTTCCACAGATTCTCAATGGGATTAAAGTCTGGGCTATAGCTGAGCAATTCAAGAACTTTCTCATTCTTGTTCTGAAGCCATTCAAGTGTTGCTTTGGCTGTATGCTTGTGGTCATTGTCCTGTTGGAATGTAAATCTTCACCACAGTCAAAGGTAATTTGCACTCTAAAGCAGGTTCTCCTCAAAAATTTGTTTGTACTTGGCTTCATTCATTGTTCCCTCTATCCTTACAAGTGTTCCAGTCCCCGCCGCTGAAAAGCATCACCATAGCATGATGCTGCCACCACCATGCTTCACGGTATGGATGGTGTTTGATGGGTGATGAGCTGTGCTCGGTTTCCGCCAGATGTAGTAGCACTTTGTATTCAGGCCAAAAGTTCAATTTTCATCTCATCAGACCACAGAATATTTTGCCTTATGCTACCAGAGTCTATCACGTGCCTTTTTGCAAACTCCAGGTGTGCTGTCATATCCCTTTTCTCAGGAGTGGCTTCCGTCTGGCCACTCTCCCATAAAGTCGAGATTTGTAAAGTGCTGCAGAGACTGTTTGTACTTCTGGCAGGTACTCCCATCTCAGCTAAGGAACTCTCTAGTTCTATCAGAGTGGTCATTGGGTTCTTGGTCACCTCCCTGACCAAGGTCCTTCTTGCCCGGTTGCTCAGTTTGGTCGGACAGTCAGCTCCAGGAAGAGTCTGGGTATTTCCATATTCTTTCCATTTCCTAATAATGGAGCTCACTGTGTGCTCTTGGGAACTTTCAACTCTCTAGAAATTCTTTTTTACCCTTCCCCTGATCTATGCTTCCTCACAATTCTATCTCAGAGTTCTACGGACAGCTCCTTGGACTTCATGGTAGAGTTTCTGCTCTGACATGCACTGTCAACTGTAGGAAAGGTGTGTTTCTTTCTAAATCATGTCCAATCAAATGAATTGACCACAGGTGGGCTCCAATCAAGTTGTAGAGACATCTCAAAGATGATCAAAGGAAATTGTATGCACCTGAGCTCAATTTGGAGTGTCATAGCAAAGGGGTTGAATATTTATTGACTCAAGACATTTCAGCGTTTCATTTTTAATTATTTAAAAAACAATTCAGGTATTTTGGTATTTTTGTGCAGATCAGTGACAAAAATCTCAATTTAAACAATTTAAAATTCAGGCTGTAACACACAAAATGTGAAAAACATCAAGGGGTGTGAATACTTTCTGAAGGCACTGTATGTTCTCAGATTGGTAACGCCAAAAGGCCCAAGCTGGACACCCTATCTTCCAATGAACACACAGTCATTCCAGGAAGGGCAAACTGGCCTTGCTCATTATAGTAGAATTGGATATTCTGACTACTCACACAGACTTAGGCATGGCCAGGTGTCCTCAATGTATGAATACTCACCATACAATGACTTGTTTGTTTGTTTTTGCATGAAAATTTTTAAAAGAAAGGATTTTTAAAATTTTTTATTTCATTCCACTCTCACCTATGAGTCAATTTCCCTAAAAAAATACAATTTGATTCGAATGTTAAACTTCCCTTATCATCTTAGAATGGCTGTAGAATCGATGTGTGAGCGTTAGGCCACGTCATGGTCTTCAGAGATATGTGCTTAGAAGACTCAGTCATTTATACCTGCTTACTCTTCTGCTGGGAATCGATTCATACCAACGATAAGCATTCAGCCTGAAACTTTCATGCCTATCTCGATAGGTCTAATGATTTGATAACTCGTCAGCCATTTTCAGCTTACATCCCATCAGAGACTTCCAGGCACATCTCTGGCCATAGCTTGGGCACAATTAGTTCCTCTGCAAATGGAAACCGTTTTTTTTTTTTTTTTTTGTATACAGGATCGAGGCTCATGTAAGAGCTAACATTAATCACAAAAAGACAAACTGACACATAAAACATATGATAAAGGGAGCGGGATACAATATGGGGAGAGAGAGGGAAGCACACAAGTGCAACATTTGAGAGCAGGGACATCGGGAGATCTGTGGGAGGGAGGGGGCTTGGGAGGCGGAGGCACGGAAAGGGGGGGGGGGGGGGAGGGTGGCAGAGGTATAAAACACATGGACACTGCCAGGACATCCAGGAAAGAAGTTGGAATTTCAAAAAAGTGGATCTGGGGTGAATTAACAGGGGTAGAAAAGATCAAGGTTTTGGATGGGGAAGATAAGAGATGGTGGTGAACAGCTGTTTTAAAGACCTGGAGGGAGGAGTGGGAATGAATAGAGTGAGGGAGTTTGTTCCAGAGGCGGGAGAAAAGAGGAATGAAAGAGTGAAGGTGAGCAGAGAGTCTTGATTTTGGCAGTTTAACCATAAGAGGTTATGGTAAGAGGTTAAGAAACCATAAGAGGCAGTTTAACCATAAGTTTATCCGTTGGTCTCACATTTTTTTTTTTTTTTTTTTGTATACAAGATCGAGGCTCGTGAAAGAGCGAACATTAATCACACAGAAAGACAGACACATAAAACAAATAACATCGGGAGCGGTAGACAAGATGGGGAGAGAGGGGGAAGGACACAAACACAACATTTGAGAGCAGGGACCGAGAGACATGGAGACATCGAGAGATCTGTGGGAGGGAGAGGGCTTTGGGGGGGAGGGGTGGGATTATGTTCTTTGGAAAAGGAAAAGAAAAGGAAGAGTAAGGTTTAAGAAGAGTTGAAAGTATAATAAAGGTAGGTGAGGTTAAATAGGCACAGTCATAACACGCAGCACTGTCAAAGCGGATTAGCAACACGCTCCAAAGGGCAAAAAGAGAAGGGCGAATATCATTCCCTTTCAGATTTAATTGGGATTCTTAGCAGCTCACTTAGGTTTTCATGAACCCTACTTAGGTGATAAAAAAGGAACCGTGAACTAATCATTTCCTGGGTACCATTCACTTCCATGTGGAGTAGCTGAGATAAATCTGATCCCTGATTAAGGTGAAGTTTCTCACAAAAGTTTGAAATTGTGATTGGTGACCTCATCAGTGGCCACAACTGGAAATGCCAATAAAACACGTTTTGAATCCCTAAAAGAGACTTTTTCATGAAAATTTTCATAAAAAATTCAAATGCTGCTCGTGATGATAAAACTAAAATGGATTCAAGCCACATGGCATGTATTCATGGATAGCACAATGTTTCTGGGGAAAAACGGCAACTATGTCAGGGAGAGCAAAATGAACAAAAAGATAATAAGGTCTTTATGCCCATCATGGTGATATTCCAAATTCCTACTTATATTATTCCAGCTAAATGGCCTCAATCAGCTGCTAACGTGGCCCGAAGATATTTACCACTATTTCATATATATATATATATATATGGAGGTTGCCCAAGATGGGACATTAATTGTCAATTTGATTTAACAGGCTCTGCAATTGCAAGAAATCTAAAAGCATTAAACTGAAGAAGATAGGACCGTTAAAGAGAAATTATAATGTCTTGCCTTGCGTGCCGTTCCCATCTTAGGCAATTACCTTTGTCTTGGTTTTAGCCCAATTGTGACAATGTTATCGCTTGGATTTCCAGGCTTGATATTAGTGCTGCTGTATTATCTGGAGAGCAGTTGGAAAAGCTTGCTGCTCACGCTCCGACGCACCTGGAAGAAGGTCATGGTGGAGCCCGCCTGCAGAGCGCCGTACTCTATGTTTGTCTGGTCGGCGAGGTCTTCGACCGACTCTACGGGGACCTCCATGCGCTGGACTGTCAGGAACGCCGCCAGGTTCGCCGTGTATGACGAGACGATGATCAGAGTGAATGTCCACCTGCTCACCCACAAAATCACCATCACGGTCTGCAACTCACCACCTTTACGGATAAAATGGGTAGTTGCGCATGACAGGCGTTATTGCATTTTATGTGGTGTGGTGCAAGGAGTGACAGAATGGCTCAGAGGTTTACACTAGCTTTTGAGTTGTAAAAATGAGGTAAAATTGGGTGGTAAACAGGTGAGCAAGTGATATGGTGCCAAAAAGGGGAAAAACCTGCACAGAGAAGCGATTAAGTTGATAAAGATGTGTGCTATCCCTCTCGCAATATGCGCATCGGTGGCTGCAGGTGCAGGGAATTGAACGTAAAGTTTGATGCACATAGGCGCAGCAGACTGGACAGGTCATCGGCATGATGATGGCTGCCCTTGACATCCTTGAGGTCCAAAGTGGACACAGCTGTCTGCAGATGCTGCGCAGTGATGCCGAAATTGGTGACAGCACTGACTTTCAATCTTTCATGGGCACATTTATCCACGATGTAGCGCTGCCAAGGCTGATCTACAGGTGTGGTTTGATATCTAAGTGTCCTCATAGCCTTAGCCTAAATAGGCTTCCCCCACAAGGCAGTGGGGATCCGCAACCTGAACATAGGGCCCATAACAGGTACTGTCAGTTGGAGCCAACCGGAATAATATCTAACTCTAAATGATCATCTTGGTGCTTTGTAAGCAAGGAATTTTCATCACAGAATATGCAACCTTTTCGGAGGGATCATTAAACTGCTCTTGTTTGATCACGCTTTCTTGTATATTTTAAAGATCACGTGCAATCTCCTTCAAAAGTAGTAGGCCATTAATTTTGTGCGGATACGCTGTACATCCAAATTCTACATCCTTGCAGTAACGCACGAATTGGTGATGGGTGGAGGGGGACTTGGATAGAGCCTGTATCAGCAGCATGGAAGAGGTCCAAAGATGATGCAAGCCAGTAGCTAGTTGCAGTGAACGAGAGATCAATGCACATTTTGAAAAGAGTCGGCCATTCATGCCATTACGCTAGCCAAATTCCGGTTATAATTTACAAGAGCACCGCAACAGCGATGTAGCAACTCCCCGAGGAAGGATGGCATCAGCAAACATTCCGCACATGATTACATAAAATATGGTGCAGTAGTGCAGTTTTATTGTGGAGAACAAAAATCAATTTTCTTAACACTGAGGTTGCTTTGAAAAATAGTTCTTGCACAAGTCATGGCACTCCATTTTGAAATGATGGACCTGTAACATACTTTTTGAATTTTAAATTTTAAATAAAAATTGTTTTTAAATTGAATATTTTAATTATTATTTATTTTTAACTGTCAGTAATGAAATATGAATTATTATAAATTAATTAATATTAATTATTATTAATTAATTTTAATGGTTAATAAAATTGTCATTTTTTTTTTTTATGCATAACGTACTTTTTAAAGCTGTTATTAATCCGAATGCACCATAAGATAGCAAAAGTAGTACCAGATTATTTTTCAATCTAATATTAATTCTTAACACCAATGTTGCTTTAAAAAATAGTTCTTAGACAAATCATGGCCCTCCATTTTCAAATGACGGACTGATGTATACCTACTTGGAACATACTTTTTAAATTAATTTTTTTTAATTTTCAATTTTCAATGAATCTTTTTTTTAAATAAAATTTTCAATTTTATTATTATTATTATGATTAATTAATTATTAATTATTATTAATTGTTAAGTATAATAAATTCGATATTATTTATTTATTTTTTAAAAAATGCATAACATACATTTTAAAGCTGTTATTAATCTGAATGCACCATAAGATAGCAAAAGTTGTTCCGGATTATTTTGCAATCTGTCATATTAATTCTTTACATCGAGGTTGCTTTGAAAAATTGTTCTTACACAAGTCATGGCCCTCCGTTTTAAAATGACGAACCTAGGTGTAATACTTGTAACATGCTTTTTAAATTTATATTTATTAAAATCTGAAATTACAAATTAATTTACAAATTATTATTAATTAATTAGTAATTATTAATAGTTTATTAATTATTATTCATGATTAATTAAAAAAAAATTAAATGCGTAACATACATTTTAAAGCTGTTATTAATCCTAATGTACCATAAGATAGCAAAAGTTTCACCAGATTATTTTGCAATCTGTAATATTAATTCTGAGATCACCGCATCCAAAATCATGATCTTTTCAACCCTCACTCACAAGCCCACCTCCTTCCAGATTTCCAGTTTTTCCTTCCTAAGGATTTGCTTTTGCATCCATCTTGTCCACCCCGTGCATATTCCCCTACCACTCATTCCTCACTACTTCCATTATTTGTCCAAGTCGACCACTGTCTTGTCCTTGAACCCTGATGTGGATACGATTCATTCAGTGCTCTCGCTCTTACCCGAGCCTTGACTGTGTATATACATTTTTTTTCTAATCTTTATACAATCAGAAGCAAATAGAGTGTAACCATGAAAATGGAATTTTTTTTTGTTTCTTCTCAGACTCGTTTCTTCCCTTACCTTCTCCTGCATTGATGATATCTTATCAGGCCGTAACTGTGCTCATTTGACAAACCATTAGAATATATATATATATTTTTTTTTTTTTTTTTTTTTTTTGTATACAAGATCGAGGCTCGTGAAAGAGCGAACATTAATCACACAGAAAGACAAACAGACACATAAAACAAATAACATCGGGAGCGGTAGACAAGATGGGGAGAGAGGGGGAAGGACACAAACACAACATTTGAGAGCAGGGACCGAGAGACATGGAGACATCGAGAGATCTGTGGGAGGGAGAGGGCTTTGGGGGGGAGGCATGTGAAGGGGGGGAGGCATGTGAAGGGGGGGAGGCATGTGAAGGGGGGGGGGTGGGAGAGGTATAAACATATGGACACTGCCAGGATTTCCAGGAAATAAGTTGGAATTTCAAACAAGGTGGATCTGGGGTGAATTAGTGGGGGTAGAAAAGATCAAGGTTATGGATGGGGGAAGATAAGAGATGGTGGTGAACAGCTGTTTTAAAGACCTGGAGGGAGGAGAGGGATTGAAGGGAGTGTGGGAGTTTGTTCCACAGGCGGGAGAAAAGAGGAATGAAAGAGTGAAGGTGAGCAGAGAGCCGAGATTTCGGCAGTTTAACCATCAGAGGGTTGCTGGCAGATCTTGTGCGACCTGTAGGAATATTTGGGGGACAGAGCACAGAGAGAGCTGGGGGAGCAAGGCCGGAGAGGAGTCGGTAGAAGACAGAAAGACCACCTACCTGCCTGCGGTGAGTGAGTGAAAGGCCCTCAGAGATAGCTTCATCGCGGGAGATTCCAATGATTTTGAAAGCTTTGGATTCAACAGCGTGAAGCCGAGCCAGGTGTGAGGCAGGAGCACCAGCCCATAGGGGAGAACAGTATTCCATTGAGCTGCGGATGAAAGCCTTGTAAGTGGTGAGGAGCTCAGGTGTGCCGAGGAAGGACTTCGCACGACGGAGGATGCCCAGTCGGCGACTGGCTTTGGAGGCCAGCTTGGAAATGTGGTTTTCCCAAGAAAGATCATGGCAGATAGTGAGACCCAAAAGCTTGAGTGACAGAACTTCTTGGAGAGGATTGTTGAGAAAGTAGATGGGAGGGTTGTCCAGTCGATCTTTTCGGAGAGACATAGTAAGAGAGTGAGATTTGGCAGGATTGAAAGACATGTTCCACTTGTTTGACCAGTCTGTGATTTTGTCCAGGTTGGTAGGTGGATAGGTAGGTGGATGATGCACAGTCCTAATTTCTTCAAAACCATGAGCCTTGGTAATTTATTTATTTATTTACACAATTTACATTGGATAATAATGCTCATAAATTTTTATATTATTTGAATATTCTTATTATAGCTGCAGCCAAGCATGCATATACATTTATGGATGAATTCCAAATAAGACTGAGCATTTGACAATGTAGAGCCTCGCCGGGGTATTGAGATTACAGTCGATCTGAGAACTAACGAACGTGCGGACTCACACACTCACAGACCAATTACAACAGTCTCTCCCATCCCTTTGGGAATGGGCGAGAAAAGATGATGATACAAAATCTATATAATTTAAATTTTCTGGTCGTGCAAATTATGACCAGCGGCCATATTTTATAATCATATTTATTTAATCTCATCCCAAACTGAAACGAGAGCGAAGTCGATGGCACGTCATCGCAAATCCTCATGCTTACACTGAAAGCGAAGTTGAAAGACAGAAAAAGTTTCCACCAGGAATGACACAATATAAAATTTTAAGTTAAAAAAATGTTCTGTTTTGACTCCTGTGACCCTAAGTCCCCGAACCAGGGGTCAAATCCCCAAACTCGTTACATATTTCATGCATACCCCAATGTTGATTGCATGCACAAGTTAAAATGTGCCTGTAATTGCATTTTTTGGTATTTGACCTTTTGACCCTGCACTAGGACCCAAATAGGGTGGCGTCAAAAATGATACTGCTCTTGCACCTTCTTGCCATGTTTTGATCATAACTACCATGTTTGGTGAATTTCTGCATGACCGTTTAGGACATAGAGTGAGAGATAAACGGACAGAGGGAGCCGGTTACAATATCCCCGCCATTTTTGGTGAAAAGCATGGGGATAAATATACTTATTGTGAAAAAGCTTATTGAAATGTCAACTGATGAATGATTCAACTTCCTTCTTTCAATGAATGAATTGCTCCATTATCAGATCGTCATTGTTCACACCATTTTTACCCCGTGCGCACGTGAAGCAAAAAGTGCGGTTAAGCAATTGGTTCACTTCTGTGTGTTTGTCCGTCCACAAAAGTAAGTTTATGATCGAGGAACAACTTAATTTCAATTGAATGTTAGAGATTTTGAACGACAATTGGAGAACGAACGTGTAGTTTAAGGGGAGCAGGGTGTGGGTATCAACAAAATGGTAAAGTTTGTTTTCAACACAATCAGATCGATCAATGAACAATATTGATCAAGAAAAACGTAGGTCCCAAGATGATACCTTGTAGAACTACAGCCTCAAGGTAAAGGTTACAGGTAAGGACACCATCAAGGGCCACCAGTTGTTTCTGCTCATACAGGAAACCCGACGGCGACTTGTGAAGGTGGCCCGCACGGAATACCAAATGATAACAACTTAGAAATGAAGGCCGATTGCCAGTCAGCTGGCATGGCAGCAATTAAAGTTCCTACAGATCAGGAAGAGTGAACAGGACTAAGAGAAGTGCAGATCAGTGTTAATGTTTGCAGAGAGAGCATTGTGCATGGAGTCATCTGAGTTTGAGGGACAGTAGACCACGAAAAATAATACGTTGTTATGGAGAGGCAAACAAAGCAACACAGAAGAGTCTGGGACATCGAATCAAAGAAAAGTGTAAAGTTGGAGTGCAGACCTCTGATATTTGTGTACCATAGGGTTAGAGAGGAGGAAAATATGTAAGAGAAACAGGCGGAGGTGGCCAGGGACCATGTGAGAAGGTCGCAGGTGAGATGGGAACATGGAAGAAGGGATCGGATGAGATGGGAACATGGAAGAAGGGATCGGATGAGATGGGACCACGTGAGATGTGACCACATGAGATGGGACCACGTGAGATGGGACCATGTGAGATGGGACCATGTGAGAAGGTACTGGGTGAGAAGGTACTGGGTGAGAAGGTACTGGGTGAGAAGGTACTGGGTGAGAAGGTACCGGGTGAGAAGGTATTGGGTAAGAAGGTATTGGGTAAGAAGGTATTGGGTAAGAAGGTACCGAGTGAGAAGGTATTGGGTAAGAAGGTACCGAGTGAGAAGGTATTGGGTAAGAAGGTATTGGGTAAGAAGGTATTGGGTGAGAAGGTACCGGGTAAGAAGGTATTGGGTGAGAAGGTACCCGGTGAGAAGGTATTGGGTAAGAAGGTATTGGGTAAGAAGGTACCGGGTAAGAAGGTATTGGGTAAGAAGGTATTGGGTAAGAAGGTACCGAGTGAGAAGGTATTGGGTAAGAAGGTACCGAGTGAGAAGGTATTGGGTAAGAAGGTATTGGGTGAGAAGGTACCGGGTGAGAAGGTACCGGGTAAGAAGGTATTGGGTAAGAAGGTATTGGGTAAGAAGGTATTGGGTGAGAAGGTACTGGGTAAGAAGGTACCGAGTGAGAAGGTATTGGGTAAGCAGGTACCGAGTGAGAAGGTATTGGGTAAGAAGGTACCGAGTGAGAAGGTATTGGGTAAGAAGGTACAGAGTGAGGAGGTATTGGGTAAGAAGGTACCGAGTGAGAAGGTATTGGGTAAGAAGGTATTGGGTAAGAAGGTACCGAGTGAGAAGGTATTGGGTAAGCAGGTACCGAGTGAGAAGGTATTAGGTAAGAAGGTACCGAGTGAGAAGGTATTGGGTAAGAAGGTACAGAGTGAGGAGGTATTGGGTAAGAAGGTACCGAGTGAGAAGGTATTGGGTAAGAAGGTATTGGGTAAGAAGGTATTGGGTGAGAAGGTACTGGGTAAGAAGGTACCGGGTAAGAAGGTATTGGGTAAGAAGGTACCGAGTGAGAAGGTACTGGGTGAGAAGGTATTGGGTAAGAAGGTACCGAGTGAGAAGGTACCGGGTAAGAAGGTATTGGGTAAGAAGGTACCGAGTGAGAAGGTACCTGGTAAGAAGGTATTGGGTAAGAAGGTACCGAGTGAGAAGGAACTGGGTGAGCTTTGACTGAGGTGAACTGGGACCAATTGAGTAGGCAGGGGATGGGCCTCTGCTAACCCTCATCACATTCCATCACATCAGGGTATGTGAAAGTAGAAGTAGTCCTGTGGTCATCCCATTCTGCATATCGAGGTTGAGTTCAACTTAACAAAACTTTGCTCTGCATGTGCAACCCTGTCCTTCCTTTACAACCCTGTCCTTAATTTACAACCCTGTCCTTAATTTACAACCCCGTCCTTCCTTTACAACCCGGTCCTTCCTTTACAACCCGGTCCTTCCTTTACAACCCGGTCCTTCCTTTACAATCCTGTCCTTCCTTTACCACCCTGTACTTCCTTTACAACCCTGTCCTTCCTTTACAACCCGGTCCTTCCTTTACCACCCTGTACTTCCTTTACAACCCGGTCCTTCCTTTACCACCCTGTACTTCCTTTACAACCCTGTCCTTCCTTTACAACCTGGTCCTTCCTTTACAACCCTGTCCTTCCTTTACAATCCTGTCCTTCCTTTACAACCCTGTCCTTCCTTCAAAACCCAGTCCTTCCTTTACAACCCGGTCCTTCCTTTACAATCCTGTCCTTCCTTTACAACCCGGTCCTTCCTTTACCACCCTGTACTTCCTTTACAACCCTGTCCTTCCTTTACAACCCAGTCCTTCCTTTACAACCCTGTCCTTCCTTTACAACCCTGTCCTTCCTTTACAACCCTGTCCTTCCTTTACAACCCTGTCCTTCATTTACAACCCTGTCCTTCATTTACAACCCTGTCCTTCCTTTACAATCCTGTCCTTCCTTTACAATCCTGTCCTTCCTTTACAATCCTGTCCTTCCTTTACAACGCTGTCCTTCCTTTACAACCCTGTCCTTCCTTTACAATCCTGTCCTTCATTTACAACCCGGTCCTTCCTTTACCACCCTGTACTTCCTTTACAACCCTGTCCTTCCTTTACAACGCTGTCCTTCCTTTACAAACCTGTCCTTCCTTTACAATCCTGTCCTTCATTTACAACCCTGTCCTTCCTTTACAATCCTGTCCTTGCTCCTCCACGATACTTTCACAACAGTGTGGCCTTTTAAGCTGAGATTCTAGCCAAATAGATCTGGCCTACAGAGCAGCAACATGAAGCTAGTTTTAATTAGTGGTTTCAAAGTTTAAGACGTTGGCATAAACAGATTATCATTGATCTGATAAATAAATATAAATAAACAAAAATAAACAACATAAAGTTGAACTTTTTCACAAGGTCTGCTCTGAATACATTCACCCACCTTATTTCAAACATGGCATTCCATGGATTGGTTTTGTTCGATATGAAAGGATTGCAAATCAGGACCGTGCAGGATAGCCTCGACTCTAGAGGTATGTCCAGCTCACCTCTGAGTTGTCCAGCTTCAGCTTGAATCCTGACCCAGCTATCAACTGATAAATTGTATTCTTTTTACAGGAACGCCAAATCCCGACAGTTCTGTCTGGTCATGATGGGCTGGCAACATTTTGCGTAAACGATTGATGTTGGCACAGGTGCCATCATGCAATTAATGAAAGGCGAGAGGACCGGGACCAGGGAGCAACCACATGCAGATGGGGGGTGGAAAAGGGAGAGGACATTTTACTTTACAATGATATCATCCTTTTCATGAAATGTGATCGAGTCGATGCGAAAAAAAAGGAAAATTAAAATCCACAGGAATATGCTTTGTCTTATTCATTCTGACATTGAAAAAAGAGTTTCCAAAGCATTTCCCATTTAAAAAAAAAATGGAACACCAGATTTAAAAAAAAGGGACAATGATTGGGAGGGTGCCATGACGTGCAATTTGGAGGAGCATGAAGAAAGATCGTTTTAATCAAATTTCCATTATGAAATATAGGAGCAGAAAACAAGTGGAAGGGACAAAAGTTCACCAACACCAACATCACAGCACATCTAGGTGTTGATAGTGCAGATATAAACACAATTTTGATGTCCAACGACAAAATCTTACAATTCCAAGAAGCTCCCATACGAGCTGAGACAAAAAAGAGGTATAATTTTTTTTTTTAAAGCTCTTCCCTACAGTTATGTAAGTTGAAACTCCGCACGTCAAGCTCAACATCCAAATTCTTCACCAATTCAAAAAGCCTCATCTCGACTAACGGTCACTCCCGGGCGGGTTTAACCTGCCCGGCCCGCCCCGGTGGGCAGTGTTGCGGCACATTCTCTGAAATGCACTTTATATTTTTTGGCATTTTTGAAAGAAATTTTATTTCCGTGTGAAAGACAATGGTGAATTAGAACCGATGGAGCATAACACTCACCACCAGATCGATTGGGATATTGGCGAAGAGTTGTTGTTTTGTATGCAGCCTGTGGCTGGTGGTTGCATCATTTTCTGGACGTGCGGCTATGCCTCTGATGCCCTGCTACCAGTAAGCTGGTACTCATTTTGCCAACCTCGGAAGGATGGCAGGCTGAGTCAACCCAACTGGTGTTATATCAATTGCACGAAAGGGGCTCAAACTCAAGACCCTAAGATCTTGAGCCAGCCACCTTAACCGTAAAGCCACCACGAGGCTCTGGTCAAGAGAGACACCACATCAAAATATACCATTGTCTCATCTTCTTGGACTATAACCATATTCTCCAGACAAATTCACCAAGTTCTTACCTATGTTATCGATCTTGCCTACAAGCCTTCCAGTGATGCCAGACAGTCGGTAAGATGGAGCTTAACAAAGGACACAATGGGTCTCAGACGGACATTCTCTTTGCGGATCTTGGGAAGACCATATGTAGTCTGGGTGCTGAACCGTTGCTGCAGTAGAGCCAACAGTAGTCCTGGTTGCCCAGCCTGCCTCCTCGTTTTAGCATGGACAATCTTGGGTTCAAGGACCGTTGTTGTTTTGGAGTTAGGGTCATCAGGTAGTTTTTGAAATGTTTCACCATCCTCCTTGTCCATCACTGCAACTGCCCTGTCCTCGTCTGCTGGTGCAAAGATAAACGATTTCCTGTTTCTCAGACTTGTCATGGCCTTCAGTTTTAGCTGATCACCGATATCCCCGTCGATCTGGCATTGAGAGTGGCACAATCGATCGGTTGAAATATTCTAACGATTGGAAAATTGCTCGTCAGAACAGCCGATTAACACCTGGGGATGTCGCCAGCCTGCTGAAGATGTGTCTAAAGTAACACAACAAAATATATTCGAGTCTCATGGGAATTGGCTTCCACGATACTGGAACAGATATGTGGGTGACACCGCCACCATTGGGTGGAGAAGCATGGTAGACCACCTTCTTTGGCAACTCGGCCGAGTATTTCCTGGCATTAGCTCAACAACTGAAATTGAAAAAGAAAGCAAATTGCCCTTTTTGGATGTGGAGGTTTACCGGAAACCTGATGGCTACCTGACGACTTCAGTTTACAGGAAACCAACGCACACCAATAGATTACTGGATTTTACTTCCTGCAACCCAATCACCCACAAACGCGGTGCAGCACATCCCTTGGACTGTCATCTTCTAAAGCTGATGGTATTAAATAAATGAGTTAATTATTTTTTTTGTATACGTAGTCGAGGCTCGTGGAAGCGCGAGAACGAGTACACTGAATGGATCGGGACACAACAAGACAAAAGGAACAGCAGAGAGAGGGGAGAAACATCAACGTAAGAGTTGAAGGACAAGATAGAGGGAGACTTGGACAAACAATTGGTGTGGGGAGGAATTGGGGGCAGCACAGGATGCATGGGGTGGAAAAGATGGATACACAAGGAAATTCAAGAGGGAAAACTGGAAATTTGGAAGGAGGAGGGATTGGAGTGGGGTGGTGGGGGTTATCGAGGGTAGAAAAGATAATGGTTTTGGATTGGGTACGATCTGAGATGGTGATGAACAGCTGCCTTGAAGACCTGCAGAGAAGAAAGAGATTGAAGAGGATGTGGAAGTTGGTTCCACAGGGCAGAAAAATTTAGGGCCAAATGAGTGGCGGTGAGCAGTGATCACGGATTTAGGTAGTTTCATCAAAAGGGGGTTCATGGTGGACTGTGTGTGCCCTGCAGAAACCTGGCGGGGGGCAAAGCACTGAAGGAGCAGAGGGTGCAAGACCGGAAAGGAGACAGTAGAAAACAGAGAGACCAACCACAATTCCGCAATGGCGATGTGATCGGAGCATAGACTCAGCTTCATCATGGGAGATTCAAATGATCTTGAAGGCCTTGGCTTCTATGGTGTCATATACAGAACTAGAATGGCATACCTCGAATGTGCCCTTCCGTGAACGAATATGCATACCTCCACCTGGTTGGCCATATCACTCAATGGTGAAGAATCACTTCAAAAATTCTACTAGCCGGATCCGGATTCGGATCTTCACCAAAAATGAATCGATTCTTCGTTGTCACACACACACAACCTGTCCAACAAGTTTCGGCCAAATCCTTCCATAACTTTTTGAGATATCCTGCGATGTATCGTTTTTGGCTCTATATCCCAATGGTGAAGAATAACTTAAAAAATTAAATAATTCTCATATCCGAATCCACATTCAGATCTTCAACAAAATTTAATCGAATCGTCCTTGTCAGACACCCAACCTCTCCACCAAGTTTAGTCCAAATCCGTAAACAACTATTTGAGATATCCCACAATGTATCGTTTTTGGCCCTATCTCCTAATGGTGAAGAATCACTTTTAAAATTCTAGTAGTCGGATCCGAATCCGGATCTTCACCAAAATCGAATCATTTCGTCCTTGTCACATACACTACATCTCTGCCAAATTTCGTCCAAATCCGTCCACAACTTTTTGCGATATCTTGTTCACAAACGGACAGATAGACAGACAGACAGACAGGGGTGAAAACATAAACTCCATACACCTTTGGTGGCGGAGGTAAGAAGATGTGAGGCAGGGGAGCCAACCCGGAGGGGAGTGCAGTACTCCATTAAGCTGTGGATGAAGGCCTTGTAGGTGGATAGGAGTTCAGGTGTAGTAAAGAAGGACCTGTTACGACGGAGGATGCCAAGTCGTCGGGGGGGGGGGGGGGGGGGGGGTTTGGAGGCCAAATTTGGAATGTGGACTGTCCAAGAAAGATCATGGCTGATAGTGAGACACAGAAGTTTGAATGACTGAACTTCCTTCCTCAAGAGGTTTCTTAAGAAAAAAAAATATATATATATATACATATACCACCAAGTAATTTAAAACACCTCACCACCAATAAATTGAAAACACCTCACCACCAAGTAATTTAAAACACCTCACAGCCATAAAACACGCAATAAAAACACCTCACCACCAAGTAATTCAAAACACCT
Source organism: Myxine glutinosa (assembly GCF_964187855.1). Taxonomy (NCBI): domain Eukaryota; kingdom Metazoa; phylum Chordata; class Myxini; order Myxiniformes; family Myxinidae; genus Myxine; species Myxine glutinosa. Next base: position 17,351,697 of record NC_136267.1, read on the forward strand.
CACCACCACGTCATTTAAAAACACCTCACCACCACGTCATTTAAAAACACATCACCATCAAGTAATTTAAAACACCTCACAAAGTAATTGAAAACACCTCACAGCCATAAAACACGTAATAAAAACACCTCACCACCAAGTAATTTAAAACACCTCACAGCCATAAAACACGTAATAAAAACACCTCACCACCAAGTAATTTAAAACACCTCACCACCAAGTAATTCAAAAACACCTCACAGCCATAAAACACATAATAAAAACCCCTCACCACCACGAAATTAAAAACACCTCACAGCCATAAAACACGTAATAAAAACACCTCACCACCAAGTAATTCAAAACACCTCACAGCCATGAAACACGCAATAAAAACACCTCACCACCAAGTAATTCAAAACACCTCACCACCACGTCATTTAAAAACACATCACCATCAAATAATTTAAAACACCTCACAAAGTAATTGAAAACACCTCACAGCCATAAAACACGTAATAAAAACACCTCACCACCAAGTAATTTAAAACACCTCACAGCCATAAAACACGTAATAAAAACACCTCACCACCAAGTAATTGAAAACACCTCACCACCAAGTAATTCAAAAACACCTCACAGCCATAAAACACATAATAAAAACACCTCACCACCACGAAATTAAAAACACCTCACAGCCATAAAACATGCAATAAAAACACCTCACAGCCATAAAACACGTAATAAAAACACCTCACCACCATGTAATTGAAAACACCTCACCACCAAGTAAATGAAAACACCTCACCACAAAGTAATTGAAAACACCTCACAGCCATAAAACACATAATAAAAACACCTCACCACCACGAAATTAAAAACACCTCACAGCCATAAAACACGTAATAAAAACACCTCACAGCCATGAAACACGCAATAAAGACACCTCACCACCAAGTAATTGAAAACACCTCACCACAAAGTAATTTAAAACACCTCACAGCCATGAAACACGCAATAAAGACACCTCACCACCAAGTAATTTAAAACACCTCACCACCAAGTAATTGAAAACACCTCACCACAAAGTAATTTAAAACACCTCACAGCCATGAAACACGCAATAAAAACACCTCACCACCAAGTAATTTAAAACACCTCACAGCCATAAAACATGCAAAAAAACACATCACCACCAAGTAATTTAAAACACCTCACCACCAAGTAATTGAAAACACCTCACAGCCATGAAACACGCAATAAAAACACCTCACCACCAAGTAATTTAAAACACCTCACCACCAAGTAATTGAAAACACCTCACAGCCATGAAACACGCAATAAAAACACCTCACCACCAAGTAATTTAAAACACCTCACCACCAAGTAATTGAAAACACCTCACAGCCATGAAACACGCAATAAAAACACCTCACCACCAAGTAATTTAAAACACCTCACCACCAAGTAATTGAAAACACCTCACAGCCATGAAACACGCAATAAAAACACCTCACCACCAAGTAATTTAAAACACCTCACAGCCATAAAACACATAATAAAAACACCTCACCACAAAGTAATTCAAAACACCTCACCACCAAGTAATTTAAAACACCTCACCACCAAGTAATTGAAAACACCTCACCACCAAGTAATTTAAAACACCTCACAGCCATGAAACACGCAATAAAAACACCTCACCACCAAGTAATTGAAAACACCTCACCACAAAGTAATTTAAAACACCTCACAGCCATGAAACACGCAATAAAAACACCTCACCACCAAGTAATTTAAAACACCTCACAGCCATAAAACATGCAAAAAAACACATCACCACCAAGTAATTTAAAACACCTCACCACCAAGTAATTGAAAACACCTCACAGCCATGAAACACGCAATAAAAACACCTCACCACCAAGTAATTTAAAACACATCACAGCCATAAAACACGCAAAAAAACACCTCACCACCAAGTAATTGAAAACACCTCACAGCCATGAAACACGCAAAAAAACACGTCACCACCAAGTAATTTAAAACACCTCACCACCAAGTAATTGAAAACACCTCACAGCCATAAAACACGCAAAAAAACACCTCACCACCAAGTAATTTAAAACACCTCACCACCAAGTAATTGAAAACACCTCACAGCCATGAAACACGCAATAAAAACACCTCACCACCAAGTAATTTAAAACACCTCACAGCCATAAAACACGCAAAAAAACACCTCACCACCAAGTAATTTAAAACACCTCACCACCAAGTAATTTAAAACACCTCACAGCCATAAAACACGCAAAAAAACACCTCACCACCACGTCATTTAAAAACACCTCACCACCACGTCATTTAAAAACACCTCACCATCAAGTAATTTAAAACACCTCACAGCCATAAAACACGTAATAAAAACACCTCACCACCAAGCAATTTTAAACACCTCACAGCCATGAAACACGCAATAAAGACACCTCACCACCAAGTATTTCAAAACACCTCACAGCCATGAAACACGCAATAAAGACACCTCACCACCAAGTAATTTAAAACACCTCACAGCCATGAAACACGCAATAAAAACACCTCACCACCAAGTAATTGAAAACACCTCACAGCCATGAAACACACAATAAAGACACCTCACCACCAAGTAATTTAAAACACCTCACAGCCATGAAACACGCAATAAAAACACCTCACCACCAAGTAATTGAAAACACCTCACAGCCATGAAACACGCAATAAAGACACCTCACCATCAAGTAATTTAAAACACCTCACCACCAAGTAATTGAAAACACCTCACCACAAAGTAATTGAAAACACCTCACAGCCATGAAACACGCAATAAAAACACCTCACCACCAAGTAATTTAAAACACCTCACAGCCATAAAACACGCAAAAAAACACCTCAGCACCAAGTAATTTAAAACACCTCACCACTAAGTAATTGAAAACACCTCACAGCCATGAAACACGCAATAAAAACACTTTACCACCAAGTAATTTAAAACACCTCACAGCAATAAAACACGCAAAAAAACACGTCACCACCAAGTAATTTAAAACACCTCACCACCAAGGAGTTGAAAACACCTCACAGCCATGAAACATGCAAAAAAACACCTCCCCACCAAGTAATTTAAAACACCTCACCACCAAGTAATTGAAAACACCTCACAGCCATAAAACATGCAAAAAAACACCTCACCACAAAGGAATTTAAAACACCTCACCACCAAGTAATTGAAAACACCTCACAGCCATAAAACACGTAATAAAAACACGTCACCACCAAGTAATTCAAAACACCTCACCACCACGTCATTTAAAAACACTTCACCACCACGTCATTTAAAAACACCTCACCATCAAGTAATTTAAAACACCTCACAGCCATAAAACACGTAATAAAAACACCTCACCACCAAGTAATTTAAAACACCTCACAGCCATGAAACACGCAATAAAAACACCTCACCACCAAGTAATTTAAAACACCTCACAGCCATAAAACACGTAATAAAAACACCTCACCACCAAGTAATTTAAAACACCTCACAGCCATAAAACACATAATAAAAACACCTCACCACAAAGTAATTCAAAACACCTCACCACCAAGTAATTTAAAACACCTCACCACCAAGTAATTGAAAACACCTCACCACCAAGTAATTGAAAACACCTCACCACCAAGTAATTGAAAACACCTCACAGCCATAAAACACGCAATAAAAACACATCACCACCAAGTAATTCAAAACACCTCACCACCAAGTAATTTAAAACACCTCACAGCCATAAAACACGTAATAAAAACACCTCACAGCCATAAAACGCAATAAAAACACCTCACCACCTAGTAATTCAAAACACCTCACCACCAAGTAATTGAAAACACCTCACAGCCATAAAACACGCAATAAAAACACGTCACCACCAAGTAATTTAAAACACCTCACAGCCATAAAACACGTAATAAAAACACCTCACCACCAAGTAATTGAAAACACCTCACAGCCATAAAACACGTAATAAAAACACGTCACCACCAAGTAATTCAAAACACCTCACAGCCATAAAACACGTAATAAAAACACCTCACCACCAAGTAATTCAAAACACCTCACCACCACGTCATTTAAAAACACCTCACCACCACGTCATTTAAAAACACCTCACCATCAAGTAATTTAAAACACCTCACAGCCATAAAACACGTAATAAAAACACCTCACCACCAAGTCATTTAAAACACCTCAAAGCCATAAAACACGTAATAAAAACACCTCACCACCAAGTAATTTAAAACACCTCACAGCCATAAAACACGTAATAAAAACACCTCACCACCAAGTAATTGAAAACATCTCACCACCAAGTAATTTAAAACACCTCACAGCCATAAAACACATAATAAAAACACCTCACCACCACAAAATTAAAAACACCTCAGCCATAAAACACGTAATAAAAACACCTCACAGCCATAAAACACGTAATAAAAACACCTCACAGCCATAAAACAAGTAATAAAAACACCTCACAGCCATAAAACGCAATAAAAACACCTCACCACCTAGTAATTCAAAACACCTCACCACCAAGTAATTGAAAACACCTCACAGCCATAAAACACGTCATAAAACACCTCACCAGCACGAAATTAAAAACACCTCACAGCCATGAAACACGCAATAAAAACACCTCACCACCAAGTAATTGAAAACACCTCACCACCAAGTAATTGAAAACACCTCACAGCCATGAAACACGCAATAAAAACACCTCACCACCAAGTAATTGAAAACACCTCACCACCAAGTAATTGAAAACACCTCACAGCCATGAAACCCGCAATAAAAACACCTCACCACCAAGTAATTTAAAACCCCTCACCACCAAGTAATTGAAAACACCTCACAGCCATGAAACACGCAATAAAACACCTCACCCCCAAGTAATTTAAAACACCTCACAGCCATAAAACACGCAATAAAAACACCTCACCCCCAAGTAATTTAAAACACCTCACAGCCATAAAACACGCAATAAAAACACCTCACCACCAAGTAATTTAAAACACCTCACCACCACGTAATTGAAAACACCTCACAGCCATGAAACACGCAATAAAAACACCTCACCCCCAAGTAATTTAAAACACCTCACAGCCATAAAACACGCAATAAAAACACCTAACCCCCAAGTAATTGAAAACACCTCACAGCCATAAAACACGCAATAAAAACACCTCACCACCAAGTAATTTAAAACACCTCACAGCCATAAAACACGCAATAAAAAACACCTCACCCCCAAGTAATTTAAAACACCTCACAGCCATAAAACACGCAATAAAAACACCTCACCCCCAAGTAATTGAAAACACCTCACAGCCATAAAACACGCAATAAAACACCTAACAACGAAGTAATTTAAAACACCTCACAGCCATCAAACACACAATAAAAACACCTCACCACCAAGTAATTGAAAACACCTCACAGCCATAAAACACGCAATAAAAACACCTCACCACCAAGTAATTTAAAACACCTCACAGCCAAGAAACACGCAATAAAAACACCTCACCACCAAGTAATTTAAAACACCTCACCACCAAGTAATTGAAAACACCTCACCACCAAGTAATTTAAAACACGTCACCACCAATAAATTGAAAACACCTCACCACCAAGTAATTGAGAACACCTCACCACAAAGTAATTGAAAACACCTCACAGCCATGAAACACGCAATAAAAACACCTCACCACCAAGTAATTTAAAACACATCACAGCCATAAAACACGCAAAAAAACACCTCACCACCAAGTAATTGAAAACACCTCACAGCCATGAAACACGCAAAAAAACACGTCACCACCAAGTAATTTAAAACACCTCACCACCAAGTAATTGAAAACACCTCACAGCCATAAAACACGCAAAAAAACACCTCACCACCAAGTAATTTAAAACACCTCACCACCAAGTAATTGAAAACACCTCACAGCCATGAAACACGCAATAAAAACACCTCACCACCAAGTAATTTAAAACACCTCACAGCCATAAAACACGCAAAAAAACACCTCACCACCAAGTAATTTAAAACACCTCACCACCAAGTAATTTAAAACACCTCACAGCCATAAAACACGCAAAAAAACACCTCACCACCACGTCATTTAAAAACACCTCACCACCACGTCATTTAAAAACACCTCACCATCAAGTAATTTAAAACACCTCACAGCCATAAAACACGTAATAAAAACACCTCACCACCAAGCAATTTTAAACACCTCACAGCCATGAAACACGCAATAAAGACACCTCACCACCAAGTATTTCAAAACACCTCACAGCCATGAAACACGCAATAAAGACACCTCACCACCAAGTAATTTAAAACACCTCACAGCCATGAAACACGCAATAAAAACACCTCACCACCAAGTAATTGAAAACACCTCACAGCCATGAAACACACAATAAAGACACCTCACCACCAAGTAATTTAAAACACCTCACAGCCATGAAACACGCAATAAAAACACCTCACCACCAAGTAATTGAAAACACCTCACAGCCATGAAACACGCAATAAAGACACCTCACCATCAAGTAATTTAAAACACCTCACCACCAAGTAATTGAAAACACCTCACCACAAAGTAATTGAAAACACCTCACAGCCATGAAACACGCAATAAAAACACCTCACCACCAAGTAATTTAAAACACCTCACAGCCATAAAACACGCAAAAAAACACCTCAGCACCAAGTAATTTAAAACACCTCACCACTAAGTAATTGAAAACACCTCACAGCCATGAAACACGCAATAAAAACACTTTACCACCAAGTAATTTAAAACACCTCACAGCAATAAAACACGCAAAAAAACACGTCACCACCAAGTAATTTAAAACACCTCACCACCAAGTAATTGAAAACACCTCACAGCCATGAAACATGCAAAAAAACACCTCCCCACCAAGTAATTTAAAACACCTCACCACCAAGTAATTGAAAACACCTCACAGCCATAAAACATGCAAAAAAACACCTCACCACAAAGGAATTTAAAACACCTCACCACCAAGTAATTGAAAACACCTCACAGCCATAAAACACGTAATAAAAACACGTCACCACCAAGTAATTCAAAACACCTCACCACCACGTCATTTAAAAACACTTCACCACCACGTCATTTAAAAACACCTCACCATCAAGTAATTTAAAACACCTCACAGCCATAAAACACGTAATAAAAACACCTCACCACCAAGTAATTTAAAACACCTCACAGCCATAAAACACGTAATAAAAACACCTCACGACCAAGTAATTTAAAACACCTCACAGCCATGAAACACGCAATAAAAACACCTCACCACCAAGTAATTTACAACACCTCACAGCCATAAAACACGTAATAAAAACACCTCACCACCAAGTAATTTAAAACACCTCACAGCCATAAAACACATAATAAAAACACCTCACCACAAAGTAATTCAAAACACCTCACCACCAAGTAATTTAAAACACCTCACCACCAAGTAATTGAAAACACCTCACCACCAAGTAATTGAAAACACCTCACAGCCATAAAACACGCAATAAAAACACATCACCACCAAGTAATTCAAAACACCTCACCACCAAGTAATTTAAAACACCTCACAGCCATAAAACACGTAATAAAAACACCTCACAGCCATAAAACGCAATAAAAACACCTCACCACCTAGTAATTCAAAACACCTCACCACCAAGTAATTGAAAACACCTCACAGCCATAAAACACGCAATAAAAACACGTCACCACCAAGTAATTTAAAACACCTCACAGCCATAAAACACGTAATAAAAACACCTCACCACCAAGTAATTGAAAACACCTCACAGCCATAAAACACGTAATAAAAACACGTCACCACCAAGTAATTCAAAACACCTCACAGCCATAAAACACGTAATAAAAACACCTCACCACCAAGTAATTCAAAACACCTCACCACCACGTCATTTAAAAACACCTCACCACCACGTCATTTAAAAACACCTCACCATCAAGTAATTTAAAACACCTCACAGCCATAAAACACGTAATAAAAACACCTCACCACCAAGTCATTTAAAACACCTCAAAGCCATAAAACACGTAATAAAAACACCTCACCACCAAGTAATTTAAAACACCTCACAGCCATAAAACACGTAATAAAAACACCTCACCACCAAGTAATTGAAAACATCTCACCACCAAGTAATTTAAAACACCTCACAGCCATAAAACACATAATAAAAACACCTCACCACCACAAAATTAAAAACACCTCAGCCATAAAACACGTAATAAAAACACCTCACAGCCATAAAACACGTAATAAAAACACCTCACAGCCATAAAACAAGTAATAAAAACACCTCACAGCCATAAAACGCAATAAAAACACCTCACCACCTAGTAATTCAAAACACCTCACCACCAAGTAATTGAAAACACCTCACAGCCATAAAACACGTCATAAAACACCTCACCAGCACGAAATTAAAAACACCTCACAGCCATGAAACACGCAATAAAAACACCTCACCACCAAGTAATTGAAAACACCTCACCACCAAGTAATTGAAAACACCTCACAGCCATGAAACACGCAATAAAAACACCTCACCACCAAGTAATTGAAAACACCTCACCACCAAGTAATTGAAAACACCTCACAGCCATGAAACCCGCAATAAAAACACCTCACCACCAAGTAATTTAAAACCCCTCACCACCAAGTAATTGAAAACACCTCACAGCCATGAAACACACAATAAAACACCTCACCCCCAAGTAATTTAAAACACCTCACAGCCATAAAACACGCAATAAAAACACCTCACCCCCAAGTAATTTAAAACACCTCACAGCCATAAAACACGCAATAAAAACACCTCACCACCAAGTAATTTAAAACACCTCACCACCACGTAATTGAAAACACCTCACAGCCATGAAACACGCAATAAAAACACCTCACCCCCAAGTAATTTAAAACACCTCACAGCCATAAAACACGCAATAAAAACACCTAACCCCCAAGTAATTGAAAACACCTCACAGCCATAAAACACGCAATAAAAACACCTCACCACCAAGTAATTTAAAACACCTCACAGCCATAAAACACGCAATAAAAAACACCTCACCCCCAAGTAATTTAAAACACCTCACAGCCATAAAACACGCAATAAAAACACCTCACCCCCAAGTAATTGAAAACACCTCACAGCCATAAAACACGCAATAAAACACCTAACAACCAAGTAATTTAAAACACCTCACAGCCATCAAACACACAATAAAAACACCTCACCACCAAGTAATTGAAAACACCTCACAGCCATAAAACACGCAATAAAAACACCTCACCACCAAGTAATTTAAAACACCTCACAGCCAAGAAACACGCAATAAAAACACCTCACCACCAAGTAATTTAAAACACCTCACCACCAAGTAATTGAAAACACCTCACCACCAAGTAATTTAAAACACGTCACCACCAATAAATTGAAAACACCTCACCACCAAGTAATTGAGAACACCTCACCACCAAGTAATTGAAAACACCTCACAGCCATGAAACACGCAATAAAAACACCTCACCACCAAGTAATTTAAAACACCTCACCACCAAGTAATTGAAAACACCTCACAGCCATGAAACACGCAATAAAACACGTCACCACCAAGTAATTTAAAACACCTCACAGCCATAAAACACGCAAAAAAACACCTCACCACAAAGTAATTGAAAACACCTCACAGCCATAAAACACGTAATAAAAACACGTCACCACCAAGTAATTCAAAACACCTCACCACATCATTTAAAAACACCTCACCACATCATTTAAAAACACCTCACCACCACATCATTTAAAAACACCTCACCATCAAGTAATTTAAAACAACTCACAGCCATAAAACACGTAATAAAAACACCTCACCACCAAGTAATTTAAAACACCTCACCACCAAGTAATTGAAAACACCTCACCACATCATTTAAAAACACCTCACAGCCATGAAACATGCAAAAAAACACGTCACCACCAAGTAATTTAAAACACCTCACCACCAAGTAATTTAAAACACCTCACAGCCATAAAACACGCAAAAAAACACCTCACCACAAAGTAATTTAAAACACCTCACCACCAAGTAATTGAAAACACCTCACAGCCATAAAACACGTAATAAAAACACGTCACCACCAAGTAATTCAAAACACCTCACCACATCATTTAAAAACACCTCACCACCACGTCATTTAAAAACACCTCACCATCAAGTAATTTAAAACACCTCACAGCCATAAAACACGTAATAAAAACACCTCACCACCAAGTAATTCAAAACACCTCACCACCAAGTAATTGAAAACACCTCACCACCAAGTAATTGTAAACACCTCACAGCCATAAAACACGCAATAAAAACACGTCACCACCAAGTAATTCAACACACCTCACAGCATGTCTTTCATGTCTTTCAATCCTGACAAATCTCACACTCTTACGATGTCTCTCCGAAAGGACCGACTGGACAACCCTCCCATCTACTTTCTCAACAATCCTCTCCAAGAAGTTCTGTCGCTCAAGCTTTTGGGTCTCACTCTCTGCCATGATCTTTCCTGGGAAAACCACATTTCCAAGCTGGCCTCCAAAGCCAGTCGCCGACTGGGCATCCTCCGTCGTGCGAAGTCCTTCCTAGGCACACCTGAGCTCCTCACCACATACAAGGCTTTCATCCGCAGCTCAATGGAATACTGTTCCCCCCTCTGGGCTGGTGCTCCTGCCTCACACCTTGCTCGGCTTCACGCTGTTGAGGCCAAAGCTTTCAGAATCATTGGAATCTCCTGCGATGTAGTCAACGCCGAGGGCCTTTCACTCACTCACCGCAGGCAGGTAGGTGGTCTTTCTGTCTTCTACCGACTCCTCTCCGGCCTTGCTCCCCCAGCTCTCTCTGTGCTCTGTCCCCCCAATATTCCTTCAGGTCGCACAAGATCTGCCTGCAACCCTCTTATGGTTAAACTGCCAATGTCTAGGCTCTCTGCTCACCTTCACTCTTTCATTCCCCTTTTCTCCCGCCTCTGGAACAAACTCCCCCACTCCCTTCAATCCCACTCCTCCCTCCAGGTCTTTAAAACAGCTGTTCACCACCATCTCTTATCTTCCCCCATCGAAAACCTTGATCTTTTCTACCCCCGGTAATTCACCCCAGAGTCCTTGCAGTGTTCATATGTTTTATTCCTCTCCCACCTCCCCCCAAGTCCTCCCGATGTCCCTGCTCTCAAATGTTGTGCTTGTGTCCTTCCCCCTCTTCCCCCTCTCTTTTGTGTCCTTCCCCCTCTCTCCCCATCTTGTCTGCCGCTCCCCTTGTTTTTTGTGTTTTGTGTGTCGGTTTGTCTTTTTGTGTGATTAATGTTAGCTCTTTCACGAGCCTCGATCTTGTATACAAAAAAGAAAAAAGCAAAAAAAAGCCATGAAACACGCAATAAAGACACCTCACCACCAAGTAATTTAAAACACCTTACCACCAAGTAATTGAAAACACCTCACAGCCATAAAACACGCAAAAAACACCTCACCACCAAGTAATTGAAAATACCTCACAGCCATGAAACACGCAATAAAAACACCTCACCACCAAGTAATTAAAAACACCTCACCACCAAGTAATTGAAAACACCTCACAGCCATGAAACACGCAAAAAAACACCTCACCACCAAGTAATTTAAAACACCTCACCACCAAGTAATTGAAAACACCTCACAGCCATAAAACATGCAATAAAACACCTCACCACCAAGTAATTTAAAACACCTCACCACCAAGTAATTAAAAACACCTCACCACCAAGTAATTTAAAACACCTCACAGCCATAAAACACGCAATAAAAACACCTCACCACCAAGTAATTTAAAACACCTCACCACCAAGTAAACCTCACAGCCATCAAACACGCAATAAAAACACCTCACCACCAAGTAATTGAAAACACCTCACAGCCATAAAACACGCAATTAAAACACCTCACCACCAAGTAATTCAAAACACCTCACAGCCATAAAACACGTAATAAAAACACCTCACCACCAAGTAATTGAAAACACCCCACAGCCATGAAACACGCAATAAAAACACCTCACCACCAAGTAATTGAAAACACCTCACAGCCATAAAACATGCAATAAAACACCTCACCACCAAGTAATTTAAAACACCTCACCACCAAGTAATTGAAAACACCTTACCACGAAGTAATTGAAAACACCTCACAGCCATAAAACACGCAAAAAACACCTCACCACCAAGTAATTGAAAACACCTCACCACCAAGTAATTTAAAACACCTCACCACCAAGTAATTGAAAACACCTCACAGCCATGAAACACGCAATAAAAACACCTCACCACCAAGTAATTTAAAACACCTCACAGCCATAAAACACGTAATAAAAACACGTCACCACCAAGTAATTCAAAACACCTCACAGCCATAAAACACGTAATAAAAACACCTCACAACCAAGTAATTTAAAACACCTCACAGCCATAAAACACGAAATAAAAACACCTCACCACCAAGTAATTCAAAACACCTGACAGCCATAAAACACGGAATAAAAACACCTCACCACCAAGTAATTGAAAACACCTCACCACCAAGTAATTCAAAACACCTCACAGCCATGAAACACGCAATAAAAACACCTCACCAACAAGTAATTTAAAACACCTCACCACCAAGTAATTCAAAACACCTGACAGCCATAAAACACGGAATAAAAACACCTCACCACCAAGTAATTGAAAACACCTCACCACCAAGTAATTCAAAACACCTCACAGCCATGAAACACGCAATAAAAACACCTCACCAACAAGTAATTTAAAACACCTCACCACCAAGTAATTGAAAACACCTCACCACCAAGTAATTGAAAACACCTCACAGCCATAAAACACATAATAAAAACACCTCACCACCAAGTAATTGAAAACACCTCACCACCAAGTAATTGAAAACACCTCACAGCCATAAAACACGTAATAAAAACACCTCACCACCACGGAATTGAAAACACCTCACAGCCATAAAACACGTAATAAAAACACCTCACCACCACGGAATTGAAAAGACCTCACCACCACGAAATTGAAAACACCTCACCACCACGAAATTAAAAACACCTCACAGCCATAAAACACGTAATAAAAACACCTCACCACCACAAAATTAAAAACACCTCACAGCCATAAAACACGCAATAAAAACACCTCACCACCACGAAATTGAAAAGACCTCACCACCACGAAATTGAAAACACCCCACCACTACGAAATTAAAAACACCTCACAGCCATAAAACACGTAATAACAACACCTCACCACCACGAAATTAAAAATACCTCACCACCACAAAATTAAAAACACCTCACAGCCATAAAACACGCAATAAAAACACCTCACCACCACGAAATTGAAAAGACCTCACCACCACGAAATTGAAAACACCCCACCACTACGAAATTAAAAACACCTCACAGCCATAAAACACGTAATAACAACACCTCACCACCACGAAATTAAAAATACCTCACCACCACGAAATTAAAAACACCTCGCAGCCATAAAACACATAATAAAAACACCTCACCACCACGAAATTGAAAAGACCTCACCACCACGAAATTGAAAACACCCCACCACTACGAAATTAAAAACACCTCACAGCCATAAAACACGTAATAAAAACACCTCACCACCACGAAATTAAAAATACCTCACCACCACAAAATTAATAACACCTCGCAGCCATAAAACACATAATAAAAACACCTCACCACCACGAAATTGAAAACACCTCAACACCACAAAATTAAAAACACCTCACCACCACATCATTTAAAAACACCTCACCACCCGGTAATTAAAAACACCTCACCACCAGGTAATTAAAAACATCTCACCACCAAGTAATTCAAAACACCTCACCCCACGCAATTCAAAACACCTCACCACCAAGTAATTCAAAACACCTCACCACCACGTAATTCAAAACACCTCACCACCACGTAATTCCAAATACCTCACCACCACGTAATTCAAAACACCTCACCACCACATAATTCAAAATACCTCACCACGATGTAATTCAAACACCTCACCACCACGTAATAATAAATCCCTCACCACCACATGATTTAAAAACACCTCACCACCACGTCATTTAAAAACACCTCACCACAACATAATTAAAAATACCTCACCACCACATAATTTAAAACACCTCACCACCACATAATTCAAAACACCTCACCACCACGTAATTATAAATACCTCACCACCACGTGATTTAAAAACAACTCACCACCACGTCATTTAAAAACACCTCACCACCACATAATTCAAAATACCTCACCACCACGTGATTCAAAACCACCACCACGTTATTAAAAACACTTCACAACCACGGAAACAAAAGTTTGAGGAAGTCGTTAAGTGAGAACACAGATACTGCCCAGATGTGTAGTTATAGATAAATGACTGCACCCGAGTTGTCGTTTTGTCATGGTTTACACCAATCATAATTCAAACAATTATTTTGCACAAATGTATTTTTAATACACGTGATATCACATTTTATAAACAATTGAAGTTAAAAAAAAAAATTCCCAAAAATAAAAAAAAATTGGGAAATGTTTTCTTTAAAAAATACCCTTAGGACATACCGACGGGAGAGATATGTGCATACCAGAAGTTTGGTACGATTTCACAAAAGTTTGAGGGAGTAGTTCAGTGCCAACACAGGACAAGACAGACACTGCACAGATATAGATATATATCTATATAAATACTGTACAGTGTACATCGAGCTGTACCCGCATCTGGTCCATTATAGATAGATTTAGCACATGCATATCTCATCGATTACAGTCTGTTGGCTGCATAATTACCGAGACACAGCTATGTCGTTGATGCAATGGCTTAGATAGACAAATGCAGGACATTTGAAACAAGGCACCGTCACGCAATGACCTGCTCATTTTGAAATGTACTGTGGGATATTCAACATCCACAAGTGAGTGCTGGCATTTGAAGGAGCAAATTATGTTCCATTGATCAACGTACATTTCACTTCAATTGGTGGCCCAATAATCTGTTTCTGGCCCACTCTCCCTCTCCTCCCCCAACCCCACACATTCAAAAGGAAGACCCAAATGAAAAGGGTCTTTAAGTACCAAACCAAACCAAACCTGAAATTTGCTACACATGGATGGAGGTAGGGAGGTGAGGCAGGTACTCTTCCAACGTAAATGCAGAGATCCAGAAGGCCAAAATTGAGTACTCTGCAGCGTGCTCCTCCACCAAGAACAGGTGTTACTTGAGAGCATGATATTCACAGCAGACAATCTCAGAACTAATATCACAGATCCACTGTTATGGCTTCGTCTGAACAACTTCACAAAGCTCTTCCATCAGTGGGAGAGGTTCTAACACCAAATTAAGCAAATTGCCAAGCAAACCCTGCATCACATCTACAAATAATTCAGTGGCTCCATTAAGCACTCTCTCCACCTCTTATATATGGCTGAACTGATATGCTGAGCCCCACACCATCATGGCTAGAATTGGTCCATGTGAGAAATGTCCTGTGGATATCTCTTCCCTGCTAACATGCACTACAGTATGTATTGCCAGGTTTTATCCGATGCACACGAATCACTTTGCAGACTACAGGTGTCAGCCAGGGACCTTGAAGTGGCAAAGGTTCTTCCCATGACCAGCAACATAAAAGGGAGCAAACAAATCTTTCTCCTCCACATTATCTGGAATGCCATCAAACTGACTTCACGGCAGGTAGTCTGTACCTGTATTGTTTCATTTGAACAGGAACTTCACAACAACAGAAAATCACATGGCTTTTCTGTGGATCAATGGGATAATAGATCATTGAATGTGATCAAGTTATAGCCATGCCATCCCATGATACGTTTCCCCTTTTCCCATAAAAAGAAGATGGTCTTTGCTTGAAGTATACATTTTAGGAAACTCAAAGTCAAGGATCATTCAGTGGAACAAACAGGATTCTGGGTCTGTTTATAACTTCTCTTGAACTCAAAACTTTACCAGTATCTGAAATGCTCAAATAAATTTTCAAGCTCATCATAATATTTGGCGTAATAGTACCAATGTCTATGCAAGTGGTGGAGGCCCATTCTCTTGACAGAGTATCAGAGCACTGACGACATGTCGGAAACGTTTCCAAGGTCGAGAATCAATGCTGGACAGGTCTTCACTCTGCGTCAGGTGCAGAAATTCCCGCCCTGAGCAGACATGGGAAGCGAATGCACACCGGGGAGAGCAATGCCACAACGTTAAATCACCGCACTACCGAGCCGATCCATATCGATAAAAATGGGCATGGGCAAAAAAACCCAAAAAAACAATCAAACTTACATCGTTCATTTTTTTTCTTTCCCTGACATTGGAAACATTGTTGAAAGGATGAATGACCCACGTATCGCTTGTAATGCACAATAACAGTCAGAGGCAGCTCTGCATTTCATTTAGAGATTGAATAGACAGTTCTAGTGCAGCAATGACTCTAACACCATTAAAATGCAAACAAGACCGTTGTTCAAGAAGATCAAGACCATTGAAGAAGAGAAAATAAATCGCTGCATTGTTTAAAAAAATTGCTGAAAGATCACGAGATGGACCAAAAACAAGTGAATACCAAATGATGGAATGTAATGAAATTACACGGAGTTCATATGTGTCTCCGACTCCATTAATATCTTTTCACATTACCTCATGTTCATGTCGGAGCTTCGGAATGAGTATAAGGACATTCGGAGTAAAATGAACAAATTCAATGGATGGGATTTCCTTGCATCATGAACCATTGGTTCAGAATGGGATGCTAAGCAGGCTGACTCCATTGTATTCCTGATTTTTGATCCCTACATGTGAGTGTGCAGACCTCGGTGCAACGTAGACATTTTGTACAAAGCAACCTGGCATGATGCTGAGTAGAGCTCGTTTGTGGTCGGGGTTTTTATCAAAACCGTAGCGCATTTTGTCATCGTCCGCTTCTTGGCGAATGTGGAAACTTGATTAAGGGAGTCTAACCCCTTCCAAGCTCCGGGATTCTCATACTTCTGCCCTACCAAATAAGGCTTCTTTTTCATCGGATGTTTCCTGTGCAAAACATCTAATTTGTCACAATTTATTGTTACGCAGAAAAAGAGCTTCACCGCACAAATGAAAAATACGGGAAGATTTAAGCAAGCTCAGCTCTTGATCCAGTTAAAATGAAATAATTGGTTTAAAAGATTCCGTCGCGGCGTTAGTTACATAATGTAGTACACTACAGGTCAAAAGTTTTAGAACACCTCAATTTTTCCAGTTTATATTGAAATTTACGCAGCTTAATGTCTCAATGTACTCTGAAATTAAGCGTAGAACAAATAAACAATTGGAGATAAAAAAAGAAATCATAGAATCATTTTGTTTAACAAAATGTAATTTAAATTTTTGACTCGGCAAAGTAGCCACCTTTTGCAGGTATAACCGCCGAACACACTCGTGGCATTCTTTATACAATGGGAATCAAATATTGTTCGGGAAGTTCTTCCCAACACTGTTGCAGAAGTTCCCACAAATGTGTTGCACTTGTAGGTTGCTTTGCTTTCACCCTTCTGGCCAGTTCATCGCAAACCAGCTCGATGGGGTTTAAGTCTGGAGACTGTGCTGACCATTCCATGATTTGAAGCCTGCTGTCTTGTTCTTTTCCTCGAAGGTCGTTTTGACATAGCCTGGAGGTGTGTTTAGGGTCATTATCTTGCTGTAGGATGAACCCCTGACCAACTAGGTGTATACCAGAGGGTATTGTATGGTGCTGCAAAATGCTGTGGTAGCCATTTTGCTTCAGGGTGCCAGTCACTCTGTGCAAGTCGCCGATTCTGGATCCAGCAAAAGAGCCCCAGACCATCACGCTTCCTCCTCCACATTTGACAGTTGGTGTCACACACTGAGGAGCCATCCTTTCCGCCTACTCGATGGCATACAAAAACCCTGCATGATGAACCAAAGATTTCAAATTTTGATTCATCGGTCCATAAGACCTTCTTCCAGTCTTCATAGTCCACTGGCGGTGCTTCATGGCCCAGGCAAGCCTCTTTTTCTTATTTTGTCATCTTAGCAATGACTTTCTTACTGCCACTCGACCTGTCAAACCTGCAGCTCAAAGTCTTCTCTTCACAGTTGAAACTGAGAATTGCTTACTTCGACCAGTGTTAAGCAGTGCTTGAAGCTGTTGTCCTGTGAGCCGCCTATCACGCAAGCTGTTGACTCTCAGAAACTTGTCTTCTGATTCTGTTGTGGCTTTGGGTCTGCCAGACCTCTTCCTGTCAGAGTTTCCTCCAGTTTACAATATACGACTTTCTGCAGTGCCATATTGTCCAAATAATGCTTCAGAGGGTGTAATAACAGTCTGTTCCAATACTGCTTTTATACAGACAGGGGGTTTGTACTCAAGTAATCAGCAGAGGTTGGGACACCTGTAGGAATTGTTTGCATCAACTTTCAAGGCTTAATTTACTTACATTGCTGCAGAACAGCTGTAAGTTGTTAACCCATTACTTGTTCCCTGAAGAAGGCCTTTTTTTACAATATATCTGTGCAATTTACATTGTTTTCCCGTTTTTTCTAACCTAAACCTTCTTTCTTTTTTTACCTCGAGCAGTTTACTGCTCACCTTTGTACCATTTCAGATTATTCATTGAACTTGAATTGCTTAAATTTCAATAAAAACTGGAAAAATTGAGGTGTTCTAAAACTTTTGACTGGTAGTGTATATAGAATAAAATGGATGAGTATATTTTTGTACCTGTATGAAGATTATTTGCTTTCTGGTGTTCAGATTTAATGACATCTTTGTTATAATTATCTACATTCTCCAGCACGAATTTTACATCAGCCTCCTGCACACTCAAGAGGTGGTAAAGCACTTTACATAGCAATGAATAAACAACACGAAATAGTCCCCAGAGCTATTTCTAATGGGACCTCCAGTTGAGGAGTTTGCTGAACCCACACCACACACAAGGTCTGATCGCATATTCTATAAGGGCAACCATCCCAGATATTGGTGTTGTGGTATTATTTATTTTACATTGGTGTTTGTCTGTGATGGACGTCATACTCCAAGTAGCAAAATAATTTGGACATAGACATTCGCTGATTTGACTGCCTCATTACAATAACCGCTTCTGTTGTGGCAATAATGCAATGAAATAAGGGTAAAAGATACCGATGACGTCACTGAAGGTTTTTAGTTGATTTATAATATGTGTATTCATTTATGACCTATGCTCTGCTGCATAGGCTAACCCCCGCTCTAGCAGGGAAAATGGCCTTAAAATGCATGTTGTTGTTGTTGTTGCTCTGCTGCATTTGGGTACAGGAGAAGCACATGGAGAAGAGGAAGAATTTGTTTCTTGGGTTTGTTGATCTGGAGAAAGCATTTGATAGGGTTCCACGCAAAGTAGTGACATGGGCATTGAGGAAGTTAGGAGTGGAGGAATGGTTGATCAGAGTAGTGATGGCAATGTACAAGAGTGCGCGCACAGCTGTAAGGACGAAGGACGGGAACAGTGGTGAGTTTGAGGTGAAGGTGGGAGTGCATCAGGGGTCGGTACTAAGTCCACTACTATTTGTGGCTGTGATGGAGGTGCTGGCTCAGAACGTAAAGGAGGATTTACCGTGGGAGTTGTTGTATGCAGATGATCTGGTGTTGATTGGGGAGAGTATGGATGGACTGAAGGAGAAGCTGAACAAGTGGAAGGAATGTATGGAGACAAAAGGTCTCAAGGTGAATATCGGAAAGACGAAAGTGATGGCAAGTGGTAAAGCATGTGGAGAGGTGGAAAGAACTGGGAAGTGGCCATGTGGTCTGTGCAGGAAGGGTGTCGGAGTGAACTCCATTCAATGTGCAATGTGCGCTGAGTGGGTTCATCAAAAATGTAGTGGTTTGAGAGGGTCATTAACCAGTGTGGCAGCTACATTCAAGTGTAGGGTGTGCACAGAGGGAGCTGCAGATGCAGGAAATGTTGAGTTGGATCTTGGAGACGGCGTGAAGCTGGAAGGTGTGAAAACATTTTGTTACCTAGGAGACATGCTGAATGGAGAAGGTGGATCAGACTCGGCAACGGTTGCTCGAGTGAGATGTGCATGGAAGAAGTTTCGGGAACTGAGTGGCGTGCTGATGAGGAGGGGAGTGTTGTTGAAGCTGAAGGGAAAGGTGTTTGCTGCATGTGTGAGAAGTGTTATGAGTTATGGGAGCGAGACATGGGTAATGAACGTAGAGCAGCAACGAAGGCTGGAAAGGGTGGAAATGCGAATGGTTCGATGGATGTGTGGAGTATCGTTGAGAGAGAGGAAGACAAATGATGAATTGCGAAAGATGATGGGAATAGAGCCTGTGATGGATGCTGTGAAGAGAAACAGGTTGAGATGGTTTGGTCATGTGTTGAGGAAGGATGAAAGTGACTGGTTGAGAAGAGTGATGGAAATGAATGCAGAAGGAAGTCGAGGACGGGGAAGACCGAGAGAGACTTGGCTGAAGGTGGTGGAAGAAGAAATGCGGGCAAGGGGGTTAACAAGGGGAGTTGCAGAAAATAGGGCAAAATGGAGAGGATTGTCATGGGAACTGCAAGGCTAACCCCCACTCTAGCAGGGAAAATGGCCTTAAAATGCCTGTTGTTGTTGTTGTTGTTGTTGTTGCTCTGCTGCATTTGGTCCCAAATAGCGGACAACATTGATTTTGTCTAAGCGTCTTTTCTGAATTGCATTTGGGATAACTCATGTTCCTTTTTCGTCATTGTAATCATATTTTGTATGTACTGTATATTCCTAAGAGACTGGGAAGGGGGGGGGGGGGAGGGGTGGGGGGTGGGGGACAGATGCACGCACGCACACACACACACACACACACACACACACACACACACACACACACACACACACACACACACACACACACACACACACACACACACACACACACACACACACACACACACACACACACACACACACACACATTTTGACACCATAGAGTTAAAGGTCAATTTTAACTCATTTATTGTGTTTATTTGCAGATTAATTAATAGTCCCAAAACAGCCCCAAGTGCAATTGTTCCTATTCTTTTATTCCTTAAAAAGCATTGCTGGGGCATTGCCTTATGGATGATGCATCTCCGATTGAACTCAGCAAGGTCTACATGGTGATGAAATATACACAAGCTACGACGACATCTCTTGGACAGTAGGTGAGTTTCATTACGTTTGACCTTGCCATGTATGTTAAGGCAAAGGAGATCCAGTGCAGAGCACCGGAAGAGATTTCTCACACCAGTATCCGAATGGGAGGATTTCATGTTGCACTGAATTTCCTTGTTCTCTTTGACAAAAAGTATGAAAGCATTGGATTGTAAGATCGACTGGTAGAGTTCGGTGTCTGTGGAGCCAGTACATCATCTGCTCTTATGCATGGCAAGTCCTATAATCGAAGAATAAGGGTCTACAAGTTACTGTGGAATGTATTATTATGGGAATACCTTCTCGGGGGTAACTCTGCATAATATAGCAATAGTTATTTCACATATTGCATGTATTACAGTAGGTGTGAGGTAATTTAAATGTGATATGCAATATGCGTAATTTTAAGCATAGAAAGATTCCATCTTCCTTAATACCCCTCCCCCCACCCCCTCGTGTATGTGTCTAGATCCACCATCCCTTCATACACTTTGTAATGTCCTTGCCTTTGTAATCTGTCCTAAATGTGCTTTAAAAGCACCTCATAAGCCATCAGGTGGTGAGTTAAGGCAGGCGCGTCACCATGACAGCAAAGTGCACCAAAGAACTGAGAAGGTCGGGAAGGGTTAGACACACTCACAGACTGTATAGCAGACCAATAGTGGCTGAGCAGGGAGGGACTATGTGTGCCATGGCTACCGGTGGGGGATGTGGCTATAAAAAGACAAGAAAGCCACAGCAGGAAGTAATAACCCACAGAGCGTAACAGCGCAGCCTGCACATGAGCTGCATTAAGGATTTCTCCTGAAATGAGGCCTTGCAGCACAGCCTTCAGCCACGCCCTCACAAAGCAAGAAACGCCCACTCTCTCATTCGTGCCAGCTCCTACCCATGGCCTGAAACGATTCTTGCTTGCCCGTGTCGCCACTTGAGAGTTGCAGTGTCCACTTGGGACTTCTGTCCTGTCTGACTTTAATTTTTTTCTATCTACTGAGGAGTGTCTGAGTCCAGGATCGTGGGGTGCACAGCCAGCGGTAGCCACGACCGATCATTTCCACTAAACATTTGATTTAGTTATGTAAGGATCCCGCATGTTCGTTGACCCGAGGTCATGCATGGGTTTGCTTAGTATGTTAAATCATTGCTTCTTTTTGTATTCCCACCCAGTTGTTTCAATACATTTAAAAAATACTTGGTCTCTGGGTTTATTTGAGTGTCGTGATCACTAGTGAGTTGTACATGTCCGGTAAAAGACAGATTGGGTTTGGCGGATAGCACCAGTACAAGACTGTGCCAGAATCTTGTGATTTCGCTCGGTGACTAATTAGTGTAAACAGACACATGGCACTGATCAGCACGACGCATTAATTGACTCGGTGGTTCTATTGTACTTAGGTGTTGTGGCAAACAGGTCTGTGATCCAGCTCGGAGTGGCAAAATCAGTCAGCTGTCACAACTGCTTTGACGCGGTGCGTCGAGATTCGGACTGGGCAACTGGGCTGACCCGACGGCTGTAACAGTATGTTCCGTATACAGTGGCATGCCTTCATACAATGCTTGTAATTGAAAACAGAGGGGAGGAAGCACTGGGTGGATAAAGTAGATACAAAAGCAAACTCTCGGGATGGAAAAACAGGAAAGTTGCAAGAAGATGGGCTTGGGGTGGTTGATGCAGGTAGAAAATCATGGTTTTGGATGGGGGTGAGGAGGTGGGAGGGTGATCTGAGATGGGGGTGAACAGCTGTATTGAAGACCTGGAGGGAAGAATTGGATTGAAGAGAATGTGGGAGTTGGTTCCACATGTGGTAAACCAAGAGGAACGAATGAGTGGAGGTGAGCAGTTATTCTGCATTTTGTCAGTTTCACTAGAAGGCAATTGCTGGTGGACTGGGTGCGTCCTGCAGATACCTTGCAGGAACAAAGTACCGAAAGAGCAGAGGGTGCAAGACCAGAAAGGAGGTGGTAGAAGACAGAGAGACCACTGACCTGTTTACAATGGGAAAGTGATAGGCCCATAGAAACAGCATCATCGCAGGAGATTCCAATAATCGTGAAGGCCTTGGTTTCCATGGCTTCAAGCCACAAAAAGGTGTGAGACAGGGGCGCCATCTCAGAGGGGAGAACTGTACTCCATCAAGTCACAAATGAAGAACTAGCAGGTGGATAGGAGGTCAGATGTGTTAAGGAATGACTTTGGATGATGGAGGATGTCCAGTCAGCAGCTGGCTTTGGAAGCCAACTTCGAAATGTGGTTTGCCCAAGAATAATTGTGGCTTATAGTGAGACTCAGGAGTTTAGGAGTTTGAATGACTGAACATCCTCAAGACGATTGCCAAGGAAGTAGATTGAAGGGTTTTACAGACAGTCCTTTCAGAGAGAGAGAGAGAGAGAGAGAGAGAGAGAGAGAGATATATATATATATATATATATATATATATATATATATATATAGAGAGAGATTTAGAGATATATAGAGATATATAGAGATATATAGAGATATATAGATTGAGGTTTGTCAGGATTGAAAGACACAGTATTCCAATCGTTTAACCAGCTTGTGATTTTTTTTCAATGTCTGAAGAGAGGGAGGAGGATGCAGACTGCTTATCTGAAGGATGAGGGATGTCACGGCAGAGGTTGAGGTCATCAGCAAATAGATAAAAGGGGATTTTCCAGAGAGTGCAGAGTCAGAGAGATTGTTGATGATGATTAGGAAGAGGCCTGGACCCAGAACACTGCATTGGTGCACTCCAGCCTTGACAGGAAGAGAGATGAAAGGATTCCGTTGAGAGCCACATGATAGCTGCGATAGTAGGGGAAATCAATCAACCATGTGAGGAGTTGGCCTTGGATGCCATAAGTAGCGTGCATGGAGAGAGCAAGGCAGCATGCCAGACTGTATTGAAAGCTTGAGATGTGTAAAGAGATGTCATGTCTGACATTGAGGGCCTACGCCCATTGTTGGGAGAGTTGGAGCAGCATGTCTGAGTGACCTGGTCTGAATCCGAATTGGTGAAATGAGATAAGGCCATTGGAGAAAGGGAAGGATTTCATCTTACCAGCGATGATAGATTACATTACCTCGCTGAAGATTGGAAGTAAGCTAACAGGCCTGTAGTTAAGTGCATTGGAGTTTGCACCTTGCTTATGTAAGGAGTGATGTTGGCTGATTTTCCGCCAGATTGAAGATGAGCCAGGACAAATGATAGGATGAAAAGAGCAGAAAGAGGAAGTGCAAGAGCAGCAGAGCAGGTTTTTATGGCACGTAAACTGATGCTGTCCAGTCCAGTTGCAGAATCAGAGTCGAGCGTTGCTAGAAACCTGCCCTTCTCAGTTGCATAAGACACAGAGTCCATGAGAAGTTGGGTGTGACTGGCTGGGTAGGGTGGGTACATGGAGCGAGGGGTTGGGGACACAAGATTTTGAAGCAAACACAGAATTGAGGCAGCTGGCCTTCTCAAGAGTGGATTTGGTTGAGGAGAGGAAAGGGATGGATGGTGACCATACTTAACTTAACTTAACAAGGCACCACCAAGTTTTAGAGGAGAGAGACACATTTGAAAGTTCAATCTTGCGGTTGGACAGATGTTGTTTTCCCGGCTCTCCTGAGAGTGGACATACACTTGTTAAAGGCTTGGGGAATGATCTGATATTGCCTTTGGTCAGGTTTGCTTTCCAGGAAGAGAAGGGAAGTTGTTCCCAAGGAACTACCTCAAAACAGGATTCAAACAGTATGGGTGGGAAGAAGGGTAGGCTAACTGAAAACAATATGGGATGGATCTGTGCATAAGAGAGAGATCAGGTTTCTGAAGAATAAATTCTAGCCTGAGTTAATATCCAGGGCAGTAGATATAGGAGACCAGCTCTAAAGTGAGATGGCTTCTTGAAATCCTTGCCAATCTGCCTGAGTGAACTGCCAGACTCCCCGGTGCTGAGAGAGCTCCCTGAGAATAGCCAGAGAGATGTTGCCTCTCACAAGCACATGATCAGTTGAACCCATTGGAGCAGAGGAAGAGCAGGAGACATTTGCAGGGAGGTTTGTCATTACCAAGTCCAGAAGGAAGCATTTGCCATTGGGATAAACTGGGTAAGAAAGTCCACAGATTGAGTTAGTCCCATCGAGTTACAGAAGTCCTTTCCTGAAGTACCATCGCTGGTGAGAGAGGTACCAACACCCACCCAATTTGCATGGTGACAACTGAAATCGCCACATTGATTTGGGATGAGTGGTTAAAAGTTGGTCCATGTTGTCTGAGAGAGAGAGAGAGATGTAGATGGAGTCGTTACTGTTTGGAGGACGGTACAACACACAGACAAAAAAGAGATGGGAGCGGAGGTGATGTCGCAGTCAAAGGAAGTCAAAATAAAGTCAAAGTGATTGAAACAATGCTGCTGATCAATTTAGTAACTGGGTTTGTTGCACCATCAGATGTGTCCAGTCGATTGAACAATGCCTACAAGATTGCCCAAAGGATCAGCACAAATGAAGTGAACCTATGAGACCCCCTGGCAAATGTGAAGATCAAGACACTTGCCACCATGGTTCATAAGAAAAAACTGAAGACTGCCGATCCTCCATGTCCCAGCATTCCAGGCGCAATATGGTAGTGCATCATTGCCAGTTTCCCAAAGTTCACCAAATTGACAGTTTTAACCATCTGCACAAGTGCCATACCGTCGACAATATAGCTCATGGTCATATGTCTGCCTGGAGCAGGTAACTGGGACTTGATTTCCACAAGATTCTCTAATTCTACCATTAGGATGCTCTTATTTGTCTTCCTCATTGCATCATCTCTGCATGGAAGGGAGAAAAAGGGAACAGTAGAAAGTTACAAGCTGAGCATGTGCTTCATATCAATTACCCTTCTCTTCCCTACAACCACGAGGTCACCAAACAGATCAATATCAGTGGATATTGTGATCACCTTCTATGGTTCAGTCCTGGAGTTAACGCCAAAATAAGGCTCACATCCATCCAATCCATCGTCCTTTAGCATTCTCTTTTGCATGCCCAACATAGAAGTGTTTTCGTATTCTCAAAACCAGCCAGGAGCCTTAGAAAACCTTCTCCTTGATTAGCAAACACTTGATTTCTTTCTCGGAAATAAATAAGCTGCGGACACATCAGCCCATGCAAATTGGAAGGAGTGTGTGTGTGGCCTGTACACATGTGCAAAGAGGGCTGCGGACCTTGGCCGATAGTGTGAGGTCGTGGTTGTTCTGCTAAAAGAAGCAGAGGAATGAAAGACTCCCACCTACATCTGAGTCTTGCCATTCATATTGAACGAGACAACTAGTAGTCGCTTGTGTGAAGAAGATTACTAACAGTAAAGCACGGTACGTCGTTGTCCACTGGACATGGTGCGATATCAAAAATGGCATTTTTTAGGCTGACATGATGAACAGAGAACCAGTCGCAAGAAGTCTTATGGAGTTAGTTGCTTGTCTCTGTGCGAAGTGTGGCAGCAGCCATGCCGACTGCACATGTCCAGCGCATGGTCGTACCTGCACGGAAGCATGTGTAAGCAAGGGTAAACCACCCACCTTTTAGAGGCCATTTTTCCCCCGCAGAGCAGGGTTGGCCTTTTTCGGGCACCGTGGTCCCCTTTTTGAAGCAATGTTTTATGGCTGGATGCCCTTCCTGCCGCCAACCCTGTTAGTCACCTCTTGCGACACACAGGGAATCACCAGTGAGCTGGTACTCAAATTTGCCGACCTCAGAAGGATGACAGGCTGAGTCGACCCCTCTGGCGTTAATTCAGCGATCCACCGGGATTCAAACCCAGGATCCTAGGATCCCAAGCCGGCACCCTAACCGCTATGGCATGTGTAGGCTTGGGTGCAATTCCAAACAAACACTTTGCCAACGATTGTGACCATGATGATAATGATGATAGTCAGGATAAAGGATTGAATGAATGATATCCATGGATGCTGATGTCATCGACTCAGAATCATGATAAACTATGAGAGTGTGGGGTATAGCTATGCGAATGATGATGAGGAGGGTGATGACAATAACATGTGGTGCATCATGCTTGTCTAAAAATGAAACTCTTGACCCCAAGATATAGGTGGTGTTATTACCACATCGCTAGGCCATTTCCATCACTTCAAGTATGACCCCCA
This sequence comes from Myxine glutinosa, assembly GCF_964187855.1. Lineage (NCBI taxonomy): Eukaryota > Metazoa > Chordata > Myxini > Myxiniformes > Myxinidae > Myxine > Myxine glutinosa. The sequence continues at coordinate 17,379,241 of NC_136267.1, forward strand.
TCACAAACAAGAGCCACGGAAAACAAACAAACCGATATCACGATGTGACAATTTACACCTGCGCTCGGCCTGTTCAGAGGAGGCTTCCCCAACAGAATATGCAATGTGGGTTGAGCGGAACCATCTTCAGCCAGGCCTTGCTCTTAGTCTAAATCTAAAAGGAGACTTATAGACTTCTTTTTTTTGAGACTTTTTTTATTTTCAAAACTTCCATCAAAACTCATATTTATCAACGAATAGCGTCTTTGAAATAAAATTGTAAAGCGTTTCATCTCCCTTTCCTGTCCTTTCCAAATACCTCTCTACTACATACATGATTCTTCTTCTTCCTCGTCCTTTTCTTCTTCTTCTTCCCCTTCCATACTTTTCTCTTTCCCTCATTGTTCGCTGGCAAACCCGAAGTCTCATCACCTTCATACAGCACTATTTTTTATCGAATTATCCCTCCAACCTGATCGCAATGTCTGTCGTCGTTTGACAAAATGTGTGATCCGTAAAAGAAACCCAGGCTACAGTGCATGTGGCTCATGATGTGATGGATGCAGACAAAATCACATTCATGTCTGCACCCACCACATCTTTTTTCTCCACCACAAATCCCATCAACAACTGAACACGTCATCCCACCTCAACATCCCACAAACTCAACCTCACCCTCTGGTCCAACAACAGTATTTTGAGCCCAGTCTTGTTCATCATATACTTAAACGACATATCTGAGCCTCTGGAAACCCTCCATTCCCTTTTTGGAGATGACTCCATGTTTTGTCATATGGTAGCCTCATCCAACTGGCAGGCAGACAGTACCTGTTGCACTTTCTGCTGCTCTGGATGTGACAAAATGCTGGTGGGATAAATTGACCCAGTCTTTCAATTTTGCTAAATGTCACAGTCTCACCTAAACACTCTGCAAGGAATGCCAGATGATCCCACCTATCTACTTACATGGTCAGTTTGGAAGAGCTTCAGGAGCGCGAACTTCTCCGCCTCACCGTCAGTCATGACCTCACCTGGACCGATCACATGGCAAAGCTGGCCCCCAAAGCCAGCTGCAGATTGTGCATCCTCCATCATTCCAGGTCATTCCTTGTAAAATAAGAATTGCTCGGAGACGACACTCTCTCATTCCTCTGACCCTCTCCCGAAACTCCTTTCTTTTTTATGAAACCATATTCCAGAGGCCATTATTCCCACTTCAAGCAGGCATTGTACCATCACCGCATTCCATCCCCCATCCCGACCCATGATCTTTATTACCCCATTAACCCTTCCTAACCTAACCCTTTTAATTGCTGGTTTCAGTGCTTTCTCTCTTTCCCCTTCTCCCTCTCTCCCTCTCTCTCCATCTCTCACTTCCTCTCCTGTTTGTTTATTCCCTTTCTGGTTGTGCTCAATTGTTGCTCCTCTACTCCACTGACAATTTTGCCTTACTCTTCCATGAGCCTCACTGTTGTAGAGAGAAAAGAAGAAAAAAGTACAATCCCACAATTGTAGCACTCACATCCCATCACCCACTATGGACCAAGAGTCCGTCCGTGGCAAACTTTGAAACATCCAGGACAAAACAAGTGTTTTTTTGAGATACATTTTGATAGATTGTGGCAAAACTTTAACAAATAAATAAACAATTATGATTTGCAAAAACCTAGCAAGGACATTCGGTGGTCGAAACGTCAAACCTCAACCTCGCCTCTCGTGCAGCTCTACCTCTTGGTGGTGCCTTCGTTTTTGAAAACAATGACAAATTTTTGCTGTGATTTTATCAAAATTCTTATCACAGACTATTCTTTTTTTGCTTCAAGGTCGAAGTCTCATGGAAGAACTGTCGCACAAATGAAGGAAGAGCGAGTGTGTTAACGTGAACTTATAAAAATCTGGGTAACCTTTGCGCTCCTCCGCCTATCGTGTGTTGGTCCAAGGCAATGGTCGGTGGTCCATGGTCATGGTCTGTCAAAACCAGTTATTTTACAAAGCTGCTGCGCCATGCTCTTTCCATCTCGATCGATGCAGCGAGGTTTGCCTTCTTCACCTTTTCATGTTCCCAAAAGGCATTGCGCTCCGTATTGAATAGTAAACCTCGAGTGAGCGAAGTTCCCTTCTTTTCTGCGAGTTGTTTCCCATTCTTTTCTCACTCCCACCAAAGTGTCGCCACTCTTCAACTGCATATCCTCAACTCTTCAACTGCATATCCTCAACTCTTCAACTGCATATCCTCAACTCTTCAACTGCATATCCTCAACTTTTCAACTGCATATCCTCAACTCTTCAACTGCATATCCTCAACTCTTCAACTGCACATCCTCAACTCTTCAACTGCATATCCTCAACTCTTCAACTGCACATCATCAACTCTTCAACTGCACATCCTCAACTCTTCAACTGCATATCCTCAACTCTTCAACTGCATATCCTCAACTCTTCAACTGCATATCCTCAACTCTTCAACTGCATATCCTCAACTCTTCAACTGCATATCCTCAACTCTTCAACTGCATATCCTCAACTCTTCAACTGCATATCCTCAACTCTTCAACTGCATATCCTCAACTCTTCAACTGCACATCGTCAACTCTTCAACTGCACATCGTCAACTCTTCAACTGCATATCCTCAACTCTTCAACTGCATATCCTCAACTCTTCAACTGCATATCCTCAACTCTTCAACTGCATATCCTCAACTCTTCAACTGCATATCCTCAACTCTTCAACTGCATATCCTCAACTCTTCAACTGCATATCCTCAACTCTTCAACTGCATATCCTCAACTCTTCAACTGCATATCCTCAACTCTTCAACTGCATATCCTCAACTCTTCAACTGCACATCGTCAACTCTTCAACTGCACATCGTCAACTCTTCAACTGCATATCCTCAACTCTTCAACTGCATATCCTCAACTCTTCAACTGCATATCCTCAACTCTTCAACTGCATATCCTCAACTCTTCAACTGCAATTCCTCAACTCTTCAACTGCATTTCCTCAACTCTTCAACTGCACATCGTCAACTCTTCAACTGCACATCGTCAACTCTTCAACTGCATATCCTCAACTCTTCAACTGCATATCCTCAACTCTTCAACTGCATATCCTCAACTCTTCAACTGCATATCCTCAACTCTTCAACTGCATATCCTCAACTCTTCAACTGCATTTCCTCAACTCTTCAACTGCATATCCTCAACTCTTCAACTGCATATCCTCAACTCTTCAACTGCATATCCTCAACTCTTCAACTGCATATTCTCAACTGCATATCCTCAACTCTTCAAATGCATATCCTCAACTCTTCAACTGCATATCCTCAACTCTTCAACTGCATATCCTCAACTCTTCAACTGCATATCCTCAACTCTTCAACTGCATATCCTCAACTCTTCAACTGCATATCCTCAACTCTTCAACTGCATATCCTCAACTCTTCAACTGCATATCCTCAACTCTTCAACTGCATATCCTCAACTCTTCAACTGCATATCCTCAACTCTTCAACTGCATCTCCTCAACTCTTCAACTGCATATCCTCAACTCTTCAACTGCATATCCTCAACTCTTCAACTGCATATCCTCAACTCTTCAACTGCACATCGTCAACTCTTCAACTGCACATCGTCAACTCTTCAACTGCATATCCTCAACTCTTCAACTGCATATCCTCAACTCTTCAACTGCATATCCTCAACTCTTCAACTGCATATCCTCAACTCTTCAACTGCATATCCTCAACTCTTCAACTGCATATCCTCAACTCTTCAACTGCATATCCTCAACTCTTCAACTGCATATCCTCAACTCTTCAACTGCATATCCTCAACTCTTCAACTGCATATCCTCAACTCTTCAACTGCACATCGTCAACTCTTCAACTGCACATCTTCAACTCTTCAACTGCATATCCTCAACTCTTCAACTGCATATCCTCAACTCTTCAACTGCATATCCTCAACTCTTCAACTGCATATCCTCAACTCTTCAACTGCAATTCCTCAACTCTTCAACTGCATTTCCTCAACTCTTCAACTGCACATCGTCAACTCTTCAACTGCACATCGTCAACTCTTCAACTGCATATCCTCAACTCTTCAACTGCATATCCTCAACTCTTCAACTGCATATCCTCAACTCTTCAACTGCATATCCTCAACTCTTCAACTGCATATCCTCAACTCTTCAACTGCATTTCCTCAACTCTTCAACTGCATATCCTCAACTCTTCAACTGCATATCCTCAACTCTTCAACTGCATATCCTCAACTCTTCAACTGCATATTCTCAACTGCATATCCTCAACTCTTCAAATGCATATCCTCAACTCTTCAACTGCATATCCTCAACTCTTCAACTGCATATCCTCAACTCTTCAACTGCATATCCTCAACTCTTCAACTGCATATCCTCAACTCTTCAACTGCATATCCTCAACTCTTCAACTGCATATCCTCAACTCTTCAACTGCATATCCTCAACTCTTCAACTGCATATCCTCAACTCTTCAACTGCATATCCTCAACTCTTCAACTGCATCTCCTCAACTCTTCAACTGCATATCCTCAACTCTTCAACTGCATATCCTCAACTCTTCAACTGCATATCCTCAACTCTTCAACTGCATCTCCTCAACTCTTCAACTGCATATCCTCAACTCTTCAACTGCATATCCTCAACTCTTCAAATGCATATCCTCAACTCTTCAAATGCATATCCTCAACTGCATATCCTCAACTGCATATCCTCAACTGCATATCCTCAACTGCATATCCTCAACTGCATATCCTCAACTGCTTATCCTCAACTGCATATTCTCAACTGCATATCCTCAACTCTTCAAATGCATATCCTCAACTCTTCAACTGCATTTCCTCAACTCTTCAACTGCACATCGTCAACTCTTCAACTGCACATCGTCAACTCTTCAACTGCATATCCTCAACTCTTCAACTGCATATCCTCAACTCTTCAACTGCATATCCTCAACTCTTCAACTGCATATCCTCAACTCTTCAACTGCATATCCTCAACTCTTCAACTGCATTTCCTCAACTCTTCAACTGCATATCCTCAACTCTTCAACTGCATATCCTCAACTCTTCAACTGCATATCCTCAACTCTTCAACTGCATATTCTCAACTGCATATCCTCAACTCTTCAAATGCATATCCTCAACTCTTCAACTGCATATCCTCAACTCTTCAACTGCATATCCTCAACTCTTCAACTGCATATCCTCAACTCTTCAACTGCATATCCTCAACTCTTCAACTGCATATCCTCAACTCTTCAACTGCATATCCTCAACTCTTCAACTGCATATCCTCAACTCTTCAACTGCATATCCTCAACTCTTCAACTGCATCTCCTCAACTCTTCAACTGCATATCCTCAACTCTTCAACTGCATATCCTCAACTCTTCAACTGCATATCCTCAACTCTTCAACTGCATCTCCTCAACTCTTCAACTGCATATCCTCAACTCTTCAACTGCATATCCTCAACTCTTCAAATGCATATCCTCAACTCTTCAAATGCATATCCTCAACTGCATATCCTCAACTGCATATCCTCAACTGCATATCCTCAACTGCATATCCTCAACTGCTTATCCTCAACTGCATATTCTCAACTGCATATCCTCAACTCTTCAAATGCATATCCTCAACTCTTCAACTGCATATTCTCAACTCTTCAACTGCATATTCTCAACTGCATATCCTCAACTGCATATCCTCAACTCTTCAAATGCATATCCTCAACTCTTCAACTGCATATACTCAAATGCATGTCCGCAACTCTTCAACTGCATATCCTCAACTGCATATCCTCAACTGCATATACTCAACTGCATATCCTCAACTCTTCAAATGCATATCCTCAACTCTTCAACTGCATATCCTCAACTCTTCAAATGCATATCCTCAACTCTTCAAATGCATATCCTCAACTGCATATCCTCAACTGCATATCCTCAACTGCATATCCTCAACTGCATATCCTCAACTGCATATCCTCAACTGCTTATCCTCAACTGCATATTCTCAACTCTTCAAATGCATATCCTCAACTCTTCAACTGCATATACTCAAATGCATGTCCGCAACTCTTCAACTGCATATCGTCACCAGGTGGAGGTAGGTGCTCAACTGAGTGCTGGTCTAGTTCAGAAATGCATTCTTCAGCTCCTTCTTGTATAAGTCCACTTGCTCCAACAACAGTTCCATTATTTCCTGCAGAGCTTGTGCTGGACATGACTCGTACTTTTGCTGAAGAGCCGAGTCAATCTCCACCAAATGACATTCTTGTTTCCCACGCATCTTCGGTTTTTGCTTTCTATATAATGGGTCCCTCTGCTCTGGCATCTGCTTTGTGGACATCATCATGGACTCGGACACACAAATTCAATAATGATAATATTCATTGTTATGGTCTGAAATATTTCCACCCCGCCTCCTCCCCACCTAAAACAAAGTGGTGGTATCTATCTATCTATAATTCCAGTAATCTCTGTGTGTGTGTGTGTGTGTATGTGTGTGTTTATGTATGTGTGTGTGTCTGTGACCGCTGTTTCTCGACAACCACGGGTCCGATATACTTGAAACTTGCCAGGTATATTGCTGGGGACCTGAGGATGTGCCTTTTCAAGGTTTCATATTAATCGGACAAGTAGTTACCGAGCTATGGCGATTTAGCCGTTCGCCGTTCGCTTTGGCTTTGCGAATGGACCAAACCATTTCATGTAAATAGAGGGGGGGGGGGGATATAATTTTAGATATATATATAGTACGGGCATGCCCTAGTATTATAAAAGGGGCCATGTCTGTCTGTCTGTCTGTCTGTCTGCCTGTTTATTCGCCATGCTATAGCTAGAGAATGGATTAACGGATTTCAATGAAACAAACGACGGTGAATTCAAGGAACTCCCAGGAAGGTTTGTGATGTAAAAAAGTAGGAAGGTTTGTGCGTGGGTATATGGGCACACGTGGAGAAACTGCAAATGGCAACTAGTGATGATGGGGTTATCTCCGCAATGAGGTCAGGATCTCCTAGGAATCCTGTTTTGTTAACTTGAGAACGCATTAACGGAATTCAATGAAACAAACGACGGTGGATTCAGAGAACTCCCAGGAAGGATTGTGATGCAAAAAAAAAAGAAGAAGAAGGGAAGTGAGGTTTGTGTTTGGGCACACGGGGCAACACTTCGAATGCCAACTTGCGACGCTGGTTATCCCCGCATCGAGGGCAGGATCTCCCAGGGATCCTTTTGTGTGCTTGCTCTCTAGATTAGACATCGCAGCAAATATTGGTATTCCCATCAGCGAAGCGACGGGTCTTGTAATGCAAGTTTTATATAAAAATGACATTAGCATCCTCAGCAAAACGAGTCGTCATCATACTCTTTGCACGGCATTAAAGTATGACATTTGCACTTTTAAATCCCTTTTGACTTAATTCGTTACATTCTTTTCTTTTGGAGATTAGAGTCAACTTTCAAAATCTTTGCAAACGAACATAAATTATGAGCATTTCCAGTGGACAATCACCATTCCAAACATCATCACATAACTTTTACAGATTACATGCACAATTTCAAAGTCCAAAAGAATGGCGCTTATCTTCCCAATTGCAAGTGTGACTCATTGCTCAGAGCAAATTGCCAGCGAGCTCGATTAAATGGAAGATATTTATCTTCGTGTTATATTCATATTGATCTCAGCCCAGTTATTAATATTCATGTCATGCTGTATTACTCCCTTTGTAAATCCATGCTGTATTAAGCCATGAAAAGGCTCATGTAGGAGAATACACTTACCAGAAAATAACGAGAACGATACTCTTCTATGTCACAACGTCGACCGATATGCCTCCGCCCACATTATTACGTCATTATAATACTTGTACCAAGTTTGATTTAAATCCATTCAGCTGTTCTCAAGTTATCAAATTTTACCTGACATGACATCTGACCTTTGACCTCTTCACCCAAAAATTAATCAATTCATGTTTACATCATTATACATACCTGTACCAAGGTTTCATTTAAATCCCTTCAGCTGTTCAAACGTTATCACATTTTTACCTGGCATGACCTCTGACCTTTGGCCTTTGACTTCAGGACTCCACAATCGAGTGTACATCATTATACATACCTGTACCAAGTTTGAATTAGATCACTTCAGCCGTTCTCAGGTTATATACCCATTACAGATTTTGATATTTGCCCCCAAAATTTAATCATTTAATCTTTACATCATTATACACACCTGCACCATGTTTGAATTAGATCACTTCAGCCGTTCTCAAGTTATAAAAATATTACAGACTTTGACCTTTCACCTCTTGACCCAAAAATCGAATCAGTTGATCTTTACATCATTCTATATAATTGTACCAAATTTGGTGAGAAACACATCACTGGTTCACAAGTTATCGTGGTACCAGGATGTTTACCTAATATGACCTCTGACCTTTAGCCTTTGACCTCGTGAGCCCAATATATAATCAGTTAATCTTTACCTCGTTATACATACCTGCACCAAGTTTGACTAAGATCCCTTCAGCCGTTCTCATGTTATCACGGTCACGAAAACCTATCACGGATGGACGGACGGATGGATGGACGGACGGACGGACGGACAGCCGGACGGACAACCTGAAAACGTAATGCCCCTGGCGACTTCGTCGATGGAGGCATAAAAACAAGCAAATTAAGATGATACTCTGTTGTTGCCAGAGTATCATCTTAATTTGCTTGTTTTTATGCATACTCTGGCGTAATTAATTAATTAATTAATTATTATGCTGATATTGCATTCCTATGTTAAAATAACTTATTTTGCATTCATCAAACATTTTGTTTTGTTTTTATTGCTATTACAGAATAGGTGGCCATACCGCCTCTGGCTTGATTGATAGCAGCGACAATATGAGGCATCGATTTCACAACACATGGTAAATGACATCCAGCTAGATTTAGGGATATTCCTCCAGGGTGGCTGAGATCGGTTGCATTGAAGAGGAAGAGAACTGTGAATGAGTGTTATCATCTTAGGGGTAGTCGTAACATCCGAAAATGTTCCCATCTGATAGAAATCCAGCAAAAGTGGTGGTTAAGGCAGACTTACGAGGCCCGTACTTTACATTCCGCAAACCAGTCCTGCACTACATGGGTCAGAAGTCGTTGGTGCAATTGTCATTCTGAAAATTATCTGTTTACATGAGCCCAATGAAAGCGTAAACCAGGTTGCCCACTACTTACTTTGTGGATGACACTGGGCCTTGCACTGGAATGAGAGGCCCTAAATTACAGCGGCTAAGCACTCCCCGGATTACATTACCGCGCCTTCCAGCAGCATGCAGCATAAATTGTTTGGTGAGGGACTGCTTTTGGTTGCCTGTACTTGACCGCTAGATGGAAAACGTCATTTAAAGGCCTAAAGTCAGTTGATAAACAAATGAAACTCAGCATCCTGGAAACCGGTACAATTAAAGGACTTCTCCAATACTATTTCAATAGTTCCATGAGCCCACATTTATTATAAAATGATAATCTGGTGTACATGCCACTCACTCCATGAGTACATTTGAGTGCAAGCGAATGAGGGTGTTGAACTTTTGGTTGTTTGTGGACACCTGCTTGTGGTGCAAAACTGACCAGACTCCACTGATGCAGCGGGTGGAGAGGGCTCGGGGCATGATCTCAGAACCTTGCTGCATGAAGCCTCCAATGGGAAACCATAAGCTGTTGCCCAGAGTGTACTGGTTCACTGCAAGCCGACCTCCACTTGGCCCAGCTCTCAAGCATGGGTATGGGTTGTACCATTCGTATGGAGTCAGTCTAAAAGAGCAAGGGTGCGGGGAATGGGAGAAATAGGAAAATGGCTGTGGTAGTGCGTAATGCGAATAATCTGCGAATTTACTTGGGAGTGCCCTGCAATCAATCTGGTAATGAATCTGTGGATGAATCTAGAAGTGAATATGCATGGATTAACATGAGGACAAACCTGGGGATGGAGTTGATCAGTATTGAGGTGGAAATGGGACTGAAAATGCAATTGGAAGTGGAACTGATAAATGGAGCTGAAATGGAGTTGAAGAAGGAGCTGGGTAGAGACGGCTTGCTCTGTAGGTAAGAAATGGTTCACAGCAAATTGTTCCTATATTATATGAATGTAAAACTGCATTATAGCAATAGATTTGGTCAAATTGTTTTATCTGAAACTATAATAATCCATGCATTCAGTGGCATGCACCTCTAGACAGCTGCTGGGGCTTTGAATGCATCCAAATATAATGGTAAATGCGCAAGGGTAAATGAGTGCATCCATAGGTGTAGGCAAGCCAGGTGATAAGCAAAGGAGTGAGTTGGAATAGCAGCAAATGGACGAATGAATGGAGAATGAAAAAATAATGAAAGAACAGCTGACCGAGCAACGAGGAAGAGGATGCAGCTGACTGCTAAGTAGGCCAGGAGCATGAAAAGCCACACAGCTGGGGAGAAAGGATCCAGGAAGGAGAAGTACCCAGGCTTCCGGCCCTGGACAGAGATCACACAACGGTCACTGCGTCAAAAGAGTTCTTGCACATACATGTATCTCACATCTTGTACACATCACTGTGGTCCTGGAAGGCAGGACCAAGTACCACACGATCTCAACTTGAAGATACGACCGGGTGAAGGCTCATAATGTGTATCTGCCAAAATGACTACACGGCAATCTACAGTAAAATAAACACATGACTCTGTTAGTGTTTCTATAATTAATCGTTATTGTGATATCACATGACTCGTTTGGTTAATATGAAGGGTCCAAAAACTCAGCAAATACAGCGGTAATAAAACAACCCGCCTTATATTCCATCCAGCCATTAAATCCAAAAACTCAAAAAAAAATCCAAAAATAATCCAAAAACTCTGGTTCTAGAAAATCCAATTTAATTTTTACGATTAATTAAGACAGATATGAGAGACCCATCCTCAGCACCTTACATTTATTTCTGTTATTTATATTATTTTTTATTTAATTTTTTTTTGTTTTTATTAGACGTTTTTATTAGACATATTTTGTAGACATTTTTATTAGAAAATCCATTACATCCCCAGCACCTTACACTTATTTATTTATATATATATATATATATATATATATTGTTACGGATCTCGGGGGTCGGCGCTCCCCTTATCAAGGGGGGGTTAATCCCCTTGTCTTTTTAGCTGGCCGTCCCGAGTCCTGGGGGTTATAACGTCCTTCCCGGCACGGCATTAGATAGGGTTTGTTAGGCCTAGGGGTTCACTACTACCTAAGTACCAACGCCGGCCGGAAACGAGGGAATAACTCCCGCTCGAACCACGGATATGTTGGAAAATGCCGAGCGGTTAGCAATCCGCGATCCGAGCTGTTAACAATGAGACTAAACCCGATTCTGAGCGGTTGCTAATCGTGCCACAGGTACTCAATGGAAGAAGGGACGGATGCGATCGGACCAGAGGAAACCAGAGTATAGGAAGAACAAAGATGGGTTTATTAACAAATATACAAGAGAAGAGGAAATGAAAGCGATGTCCAAGAGGAAGAAGAAGAAGCAGCACACAGGGCAGTCTTACAACAGTCTTATTCTAATACCCCAGACAAACATACACACTCACATGGGGATTGTAGCTGGTAGATGGTCAGGTAGAGGGTCCGGTGATGGGATCCAGGCTCCAGGTGAGGCTCCATTCCAGGCTCCGGTTCAGTGGGCGAAAACCCGGCAGGCAGCTCCACGTATCTTGGGAACGCGACCGGGCCTTACATATAGCCGGGGGGGGAGGCTGGTGTCCCGTACATGTGCGCTCCTGGACAAGTCCGTTAATAAGCGCGTCTCAAACCAAACTCGCGCGCATTTCCCAATCAGACTCGTATAAGCGCGTCTCCAACCAACTCGTATATGCGCGTCTCCAACCCGAGTCCTTTTTACCGCCAACATTCCACTCGAGTGCTGCTGTATCTCTCTCTACCGTATCTCTCTCTGCCGTATCTCTCGCCGCCGTATCTCTCTCTCAAAGGGCTTTTCGTTCACGCTTATATAACGCGCCACGCGATCACTACGCGGGCCTCAAGGGCACGCCTGTCGGTGATGTTACATCAGCCCTGGCTGGCTGGTGAGGGCTTACCGGCCACGCCTTTGACGGCTGGTTGACAGGCCACACCTTCTTCTTGGCGTTCCGCCCCCCTTTTCCTCGGGCCTGACCGCATGGTTTATGGCGGCGCATAAGCGAACGTTAAGGCACCGACTGTAGGGGCGCGTAATGGCGTCGCTTGGAGAGGGAGGTCGCAAAATGGACGGAATGGACCTAATCTTATTTGATTGACTTATTTGATTGAGGAAGTGCAGATCACGGCGAGGTCACGTCTTTTCGAAGCTGTTCCATGCGCTCACGCTTTCGAAGCTAAGTGATATTTCTCAATTGTGTTTTTGTCGAGACTGTATCTATCTTTCGGTGTCTGTACCCTGTAGCGTATCTTTTTGGAAAATTTTCGGTGCTAATTTTTCGTACATGTATACACAATCGTCGGTTAATGCGTATCGAGTATTCTGCGGCCTAGTACTCATAGGCTTCGGCTACCGTACCGTCTCGACCTTGTGGTTTTGTTTTTCTCTCAGCGATTCGTTGAATGCGCTGAAATTATTTTCGTTCTCTGTTTCGTCCCAGTCGTTCACCCCATACCTCCTTGTTTAATATCTCTACTCACAAAAAAAAAAAAAAAAAAATTTTTTTTCCTTCCCAGGTCTTATTCGTTTATTTGTTGTTCTTTTTGTTCGTTCGTTCTTCGTTCACGATCACGCGATCACGTGGTTAGAAATGTATAATCTCTCCCCTGAACAACTATTTTCTCTCATATATTATAACACCCTTTTCTTCTTTTCCTACAAAAGGATGCTTTTGTCTTGCTCACCAAATCTATTCATTCCAAAAAATATATATAATACCATCTCTTACAGTTCCTCCTTTCTACATTCCCTAAACTATCCAGAACTCCACCCCTCCTCCAGTGTCCTCAAACGTATTTTTGACTCGAAGGTCTCAAACTCATTTTGCAAAAAATGTTCGTTTCCCATGAATCGTACACTTTTCAAAATCCAATCTCACCCCTCCCCTCCAAATCCTCCCCATCACCCATCCCTTTCAAATCTCCCCCCTTGCGCCTTCCCTCCCCTCCATCCTAAACTCCCCCCACACCCCTCCCCTCCGAGACTCTCCCTCGCTCCTCCCCTCCTAGACTCCCCTCTCACCCCTCCTCCTCAAAGCATCCTCCCTGCTTCTTCCCCCTTCCAACTTTCACCTTCATCTCCACCAACCTTCTGCCTCGCTCTTCCCCCTCCTCAAATAACACCTCACTGTGCCTCACCCAATCTCCATCAAACCTTTTGTCCGCCCCATTCTTCCCTTTCTCCAAGCTATTCTGAAATCTCTGACACACCTTCAACAGCTCTCCCTACCTCTTCCTCCTCTTCCACATCTTACCCTACCCCTCCCCCCCCCCCTGTTCTGGACCCGATGCTCCCCCTTCCTCTTCATTAACGGTATGGACCTCAAACATCCGGGGCCTTCGCTCAAACTTGACTGACCTCTCCATACAGGTTGCTTCTGACAAACCAGATGTGATCTGCTTAACAGAAACTTTCCTCCTTCATGATGTCTCTGATGCCTTGGTATCTCTCCCAGGTTACTCCCTCCTCCGGTATGATGGACCTGAGCCTCGTCCTGGAGGTGGGGTTGCTATCTTTATAAAAAACTCTCTTCCTCACTCGCCCTCCACTGCCCTCTCTCCACCTCACCCCCAGGAATACCTTTGGCTACGGCTTCCCCTTCGCTCCCACCTTTTGTTCATGTGTGTTGTACCGTCCACCAAACAGCGATGACTCCATCTACATCTTACTGTCTGATAATATGGACCAACTACCCATCCCAACTCTCTCTTCCTCATATGTGGTGATTTCAATTGTCACAATGCCAGTTGGCTGGGTGTGGGTACCTCTCTCACCAGCCATGGCTCTTCAGCAAAGGACTTCTGCGACTCACTGGGACTGACACAATCTGTCAATTTCCTAACCTGGATCTCAGTCAACGGAGCATCTTCTCTTCTGGATTTGGTTATGACAAACTTCCCTGAAAATGTCTGCTGCTCTTCTTCTGCTCCAATCGGCTCATCTGATCATGTGCTTGTCAAAGTGGACAACTCTCTGACCATTCTCAGAGAGCCTCCTCAGCGTCGACGAGTCTGGCATTTCACTCAGGCCAACTGGCACGGTCTTCAAGCAGCCATCAATCATCTGGACTGGTCTCCCATCTCTACCGCCTCTGACATCAACTCATCCTGGGAATTCTTTCAAAGTAAATTGCTCTCTCTCATGCACAGATTTATCCCATCTCGTCTTCAGTTGTCATACCCTTCCTCCCGTCCATGGTACACGGAATCTTGTGGTGAGGCTGTTGCCCTGAAACAACTTGCTTTCGTCTCCTAGAAAGCAAATCCAACGGAAGGAAATCTCATTTCCTTTCACAAAGCCCGAAACAAGTGTGTGTCCACCCTCAGGAGAGCCAGGAAACAATATCTCACCGTTCTCAAGACCAAACTCTCTTGTCTGTCTCCCTCTTCCAAATCCTGGTGGCCTCTGGTCAAATCTGTTTCTGGTGTTTGTTCCCCCTCCATCCCCTCCCTCACCTCAAACGGCTGCCTCCGCACGTGAAAAAGATGAATGCCTCAACTCTGTGTTTGCCTCTAAATCTTGTGTCCCAAACCCATCCCTCTCTGTACCCACCGTACCCAGTCGTACCCAGCTGCTCCTGGACTCTGGGTCCTTTCCTCCTGACAAGGTGGAAAAGTTTCTGTCAACCCTCGACTCTGATTCTGCAACTGGTCCTGACGGCATCAGCCCACAGGTCCTAAAATCATGTTCTTCTGCTCTTTCACTCCCTCTTTCTGTTCTCTTCACCCTCTCTTTTGCTCAAGGTCATCTTCCATCTGCTTGGAAATCAACCAACATCACCGCTTTGCACAAAAAAGGTGCAAAAACAGATCCCAGCAACTACAGACCAATCAGCCTTCTCCCAATTATCAGCAAAGTCATGGAATCCATCATTGCTTCAGATATGAAATCTTTCCTCTTCTCCAATGGCTTGATCTCTGATCATCAATTTGGTTTCAGACCTGGTCACTTTACTCTGGACATGCTGCTTCTGCTTTCTCAACAATGGATGGAGGTCCTCAACCCCAAACAGGAAATTAGAGCTGTCTCCCTTGACATTTCACGTGCCTTCGATACGGTCTGGCACCCTGCTCTGCTCACCAAACTCTCCTCCTTTGGTATCCATGGAAATCTCCACGCATGGCTGGCGGACTTCCTCTCTGGTCGTAGTCAACGTGTGGCCCTGAATGGGTTTCTCTCATCTCCTCTTCCTGTTCAGGCTGGAGTTCCCCAAGGTAGTGTTCTGGGCCCTGTGCGTTTTCTGGTCTTCATCAATGATCTCTCTGACTCTCTTGAAAATCCTCTCTATCTCTTTGCTGACGACTCTACTCTCTGTCGCTCCATTCCTCATCCCTCAGATCGGCAGTCTGCAGCCTCCTCACTCTCTGCAGACCTGGACAAAATCACAGACTGGGCAAACAAATGGAACATGTCTTTCAATCCTGATAAATCTCACACTCTTACGATGTCTCTCCGAAAAGACCGACTGGAAAACCCTCCCATCCACTTTCTGAATAATCCTCTCCAAGAAGTTCTGTCACTCAAGCTTTTGGGTCTCACTATTTGCCATGATCTTTCCTGGGAAAACCACATTTCAAATCTGGCCTCCAAAGCCAGTCGCCGACTGGGCATCCTCCGTCGTGCGAAGTCGTTCCTTGTCACACCTGAGCTCCTCACCACATACAAGGCTTTCATCCGCAGCTCTATGGAATACTGCTCTCCCCTCTGGTCTGGTGCTCCTGCCTCACACCTAGCCCGTCTTCACGCTGTTGAAACCAAAGCGTTCAGAATCATTGGAATCTCCCGCGATGAAGCTAACTCCAAGGGCCTTTCACTCACTCACCGCAGGCAGGTTGGTGGACTTTCCGTCTTCTACCGACTCCTCTCTGGCCTTGCCCCCCCAGCCCTCTCTGGGATCTGTCCCCCAAATATTCCTACAGGTCGCACAAGATCTGCCTGCAACCCTCTTATGGTTAAACTGCCAAAATCAAGACTTTCTGCTCACCTTCACTCCTTCATTCCTCTTTTCTCCCACCTCTGGAACAAACTCCCTCACTCTCTTCAATCCCACTGCACCCTCCAGGTCTTTAAAACAGCTGTTCACCACCATCTCTTATCCTCCCCCATCCAAAACCTTGATCTTTTCTACCTCCGCTAATTTCGGTCCCCTTGTGTTTTATACCTCTCCCCCCCGCCCTCCCCCTCCCACGCCTCCTGCCCCCAAGCCCTCTCCCTCCCACACTTCTCCCTGCTCTCAAATGTTGTGGTTGTGTGTTTCCCCTTCTCTCCCCATCTTGTCTTCCGCTCCCTCTTTTTGTGTGTTTTGTTTGTCTGGTTGATTTGTTTGTGAAATAAATGTTAGCTCTTTCACGAGCCTCGATTCAGTATACAAAAAAAACAAAAAAAAAACAAAAAAAAAAAAACAAAAAACAAAAACGCAGATTCCACTATTGGAAACACGGCCTTATCTAAAACACATAATAATGAAATAACTAAAGTTCTATGGTGGCCTCAGTGTTGCTTGTGGACTAACTAGGGGTGCAACCTTTAACCTTTTAATAATGGGATATTTACAAGTAATTATTTACAAGTGAGGGTTCTAAAACCGCAACAATATATATATAGACATATATATATAGACATATATATATATATATATATATATATATCTATATATATATATATATGTGTATATATATATATATGTATATATTTTAATTAGAGCAGATTTTATTTTTTATCAGACCCATCCTCAGCACCTTACATTTATTTATGTTAAACTACATCAACGAATATTTTGGTAGATCTTAACCTTTTTTTTCTATTATTATTTTATTCTAATTTTTTTTGATAATATAATCATTTTTAATTAGAGCAAATTTTAGTTTTTATGCGACCCAACCCATTGAGACCCAATTACATTTATTTATGTTATTTTTATTATTTTTTATTAAAGAAGATATTATTACCTCTGCCACCAAAGGTGGATGGAGGTTATGTTTTCACCCCTGTCTGTTCGTTTGTCTGTGAACAAAATATCTCAAAAAGTTGTGGACGGATTCGGACGAAATTTGGCAGAGATGTAGCGTATGTGACAAGGACGAAATGTTTAGATTTTGGTGAAGATCCTGATTCGGATCCGGCTCGTGTAATTTTTTAAAAAGTGATTCTTCACCATTGGGAGATAGGGCCAAAAACGATACATAGCAGGATATCTCAAAAAGTTATGGATGGATTTGGACGAAACTTGTTGGACAGGTTGTGTGTGTGACAAGGAAGAATCGATTCAATTTTGGTGAAGATCTGGATCCAGCTAGTAGAATTTTAAAAGTGATTCTTCACCATTGAGTGATATGGCCAACCAGGCAGAGGTATGCTCTCTACTGAGTGCCGTTCTAGTTTTTTATGAGACCCATCCCCCGCACCTTACACTTATTTATGTTTTTTTTAATTAGAGCAGATTTTATTTTTTATGAGACCCATCCCCAGCACTTTACATTTATTTATGTTAAACTACATCAACCAATCTTTTGGTAGATCTTAATCATTTTTTCCATTATTATTTTATTCTATTTTTTTTTTTGATAATCTTTTTTCTATTTTTTATAAGACCCATCCCATTGAGACCCACTTACATTTTTTTTTTTTTTTTTTTGTTTTGTTTTGTTTTGTATACAAGATCGAGGCTCGTGAAGGAGCGAACATTAATCACACAGAAAGACAAACAGACACATAAAACAAATAACATCGGGAGCGGTAGACAAGATGGGGAGAGAGGGGGAAGGACACAAACACAACATTTGAGAGCAGGGACCGAGAGACATGGAGACATGGAGAGATCTGTGGGAGGGAGAGGGCTTTGGGGGGGAGGCATGTGAAGGGGGGGAGGCATGTGAAGGGGGGGAGGCATGTGAAGGGGGGGGGGGGGAGGGGTGGGAGAGGTATAAACATATGGACACTGCCAGGATTTCCAGGAAATAAGTTGGAATTTCAAACAAGGTGGATCTGGGGTGAATTAGTGGGGGTAGAAAAGATCAAGGTTATGGATGGGGGAAGATAAGAGATGGTGGTGAACAGCTGTTTTAAAGACCTGGAGGGAGGAGAGGGATTGAAGGGAGTGTGGGAGTTTGTTCCACAGGCGGGAGAAAAGAGGAATGAAAGAGTGAAGGTGAGCAGAGAGCCGAGATTTCGGCAGTTTAACCATCAGAGGGTTGCTGGCAGATCTTGTGCGACCTGTAGGAATATTTGGGGGACAGAGCACAGAGAGAGCTGGGGGAGCAAGGCCGGAGAGGAGTCGGTAGAAGACAGAAAGACCACCTACCTGCCTGCGGTGAGTGAGTGAAAGGCCCTCAGAGATAGCTTCATCGCGGGAGATTCCAATGATTTTGAAAGCTTTGGATTCAACAGCGTGAAGCCGAGCCAGGTGTGAGGCAGGAGCACCAGCCCATAGGGGAGAACAGTATTCCATTGAGCTGCGGATGAAAGCCTTGTATGTGGTGAGGAGCTCAGGTGTGCCGAGGAAGGACTTCGCACGACGGAGGATGCCCAGTCGGCGACTGGCTTTGGAGGCCAGCTTGGAAATGTGGTTTTCCCAAGAAAGATCATGGCAGATAGTGAGACCCAAAAGCTTGAGTGACAGAACTTCTTGGAGAGGATTGTTGAGAAAGTAGATGGGAGGGTTGTCCAGTCGATCTTTTCGGAGAGACATAGTAAGAGAGTGAGATTTGGCAGGATTGAAAGACATGTTCCACTTGTTTGACCAGTCTGTGATTTTGTCCAGGTCTTCAGAGAGTGAGGAGGCTGCAGACTGCCGATCTGAGGGAAGAGGAATGGAGCGGCAGAGAGTGGAGTCATCAGCAAAGAGATAGAGAGGATTTTCCAGAGAGTCAGAGAGATCATTGATAAAGACCAGAAAAAGCACAGGGCCCAGCACACTTCCTTGGGGAACTCCAGCCTGAACAGGAAGGGGAGATGAGAGAAATCCATTCAGGGCCACACGTTGACTACGACCAGAGAGGAAGTCCGCAAGCCATGCATGGAGATTTCCATGGATACCATAGGAGGAGAGTTTGGTGAGCAGAGCTGGGTGCCAGACCGTATCAAAGGCCCTTGATATGTCAAGGGAGACAGCTCTGATTTCCTGTTTGGCATTGAGGACCTCCATCCATTGTTGAGACAGCAGAAGCAGCATGTCCAGAGTAGAGTGACCTGGTCTGAAACCAAATTGATGATCAGAGATCAAGCCATTGGAGAAGAGGAAAGATTTCATATCCGAAGCAATGATGGATTCCATGACTTTGCTGATAATTGGGAGCAGGCTGATTGGTCTGTAGTTGCAAGGATCTGTTTTTGCACCTTTTTTGTGTAAAGCGGTAATGTTAGCTGATTTCCAGGATGCTGGCAGATGACCTTGAGCAAAAGATAGGGTGAAAAGAACAGAGAGAGGGTGAGATAGAGCGGCAGAGCAGGATTTTAGGACCCGTGGGCTGATGCCGTCTGGTCCAGTTGCAGAATCAGAGTCGAGGTTTGACAAAAACTCCTCCACCTTGTCAGGAGAGAAGGACACAGAGTCCAGGAGCAGTTGGGTTCGACTGGGAAAGGTGGGAACAGAGAGAGATGGGTTTGGGACTAAGGATTTCGAGGCGAACACAGAGTTGAGGCATTCGGCTTTGTCACGTGCGATGTCAACTGTGTGGCCATTTGAGGTAAGGGAGGGGATGGAGGGGGAACAAACACCAGAAACGGATTTGACCAGACGCCACCAGGATTTGGAGGAAGGAGACAGGTTTGAGAGTTCATTCTTGAGTGAGGAGAGATAGTGCTTCCTGGCACTCCTGAGGGTAGACACACACTTGTTCCGAGCTTGGTGGAAGGAACTGAGATTTCCTTCAGTTGGATTAGCCTTCCAAGAGGCAAAGGCAAGTTGTTTCAGGGAAACTGCCTCACCACAAGATTCAGTGTACCATGGACGGGAGGAAGGGTAAGACAATTGAAGGCGAGATGGGATAAATCTGTGCATGAGAGAGATCAGTTTGCTTTGGAAGAATTCCCAGGAAGAATTGATGTCAGAGGCAGTGGAGATGGGAGACCAATCCAGACGATTGATGGCTGCTTGAAGACCGTCCCAGTCGGCCTGAGTGAAATGCCAGACTCGTCGACGCTGAGGAGGCTCTCTGAGAATGGCCAGAGAGATGTCCACTTTGACAAGCACATGATCAGAAGAACCGATCGGAGCAGAAGAAGAGCAGCAGACATTAGCAGGGAAGTTTGTCATAACCAAGTCTAGAAGAGAAGATACTCCATTGGCTGAGATCCGGGTCGGGAAATTGACAGATTGTGTCAATCCCAGTGAGTCACAGAAGTCCTTTGCTGAGGTGCCATGACTAGTGAGAGAGGAACCCACACCCAACCAGGTGGCATGATGACAGTTGAAGTCCCCACATATGCGGAAGAGAGAGTTGGGATGAGTGGATAGAAGTTGGTCCATGTTGTCAGACATTGAAATGTAGATGGAGTCATCACTGTTTGGGGGACGGTACAGAACACATATGAACAAAAGGTGGGAGCGGAGAGGAAGCCGTAACCAGAGGTACTCCTGCGGGTGAGGAGGAAAGAGAGCAGTGCAAGGAGAGTGAGGAAGAGAGTTTTTGACAAAGATAGCCACCCCACCACCAGGCCGAGGCTCAGGTCTATCATACCGGAGGAGGGAGTAACCAGGAAGAGATATTAAGGAATCAGAGACATCTTGAAGGAGGAAAGTCTCTGTTAAGCAGATCAAGTCTGGATTGTCAGAAGCAACCTGTATGGAGAGATCAGTCAGGTTTGAGCGAAGGCCCCGGATGTTTGAGGTCCATACCGTTAATGAAGAGAGAGGGGGAGCATCGGGTACAGGACAGGGGAGGGGAGGAGTAGGGTAAGATGAAGGATGAGAGGGGGAGGTAGGGAGAGCAGTTGATAGTGTTTCAGATGTTGCAGAAGAGTTCCAAGAAAGGGAAGGATGAGGAGGATGAAAGGTTTGCTGCTGAAGGGATGCGGCACAGTGAGGGGTTGTTTGAGGGGGGGCAGAGGAAAGTAGAAGGTTTGGGGGGTGGAGGTATGAGATAGAAGGGAGACGAAGTGGGGAGGAGGCAGCTTGGAGGAGGAGGGGGGAGGAGAGAGAATTGGAGAGGAATGGTATGGGGGGAGAATTGAATGGGAGGGATTGGGGTGGAGTTTTGAAGGGGAGGAGTGAGGGGGGAGTTTAGGAGGGGAGGGGCAAGGGGGGAGTTTTGGAGGGAAGGGGAAAGGGGGGAGATCAGGAGTGGAGGGGCAAGGGGGGGGATTAGGAGGGGAGGGGCAAAGGGGAAGTTTAGGAGGGGAAGGGCAAGGGGGGAGTTCAGGAGTGGAGGGGCAAGGGGGGAGTTTAAGAGTGGTGGGGCAAGGGGGAAGTTTCGGAGTTTCGGAGTGTTTTCGGATTTATTTGTTATTCTTATTTTTAGTTTTTTAAAGAAGATTTTATTTTTATGAGACCCATCCCCAGCACCTTACATTTATTTATGTTAAACTACATCTACCAATCTTTTGCCCAATCCATTAAAGTATATACTGTAGGCTTTCCTCAAACTGATCACTACCCTCTCTGTTATCTACCTCATGTCCAAGTTTAGTGCCATCAAATTTGCCTTATGGAATACTCGACAAGCCACTACATCGCATGATTATTGTGTGGATATTGGCAACTCAAGGGTGATCTGTTATGATATTTGTTTCTTACCCACCACTGCCAAAATCTGGAACTCTTTACCTTCCCATATATTTTCAAACACTTACGACCTTCCCCTTTAAAAAAAGTAGATTTTCTTACTTCCGCAAAAACTCTTAGACGATTCTCTCTTTCGTCATTCTTCTATTAATGCAGCATTTATTTAAGGCCTGAGCCCGTGATTGGAGTCTTCAACATAAATAAAACTGTTTGTAGTATTTTTATATACAGCATTTTATAAACTAAGGATTCAGAATTTTTAAACGTTTTCTATTCATTCATTCCAGGAAAGTACGATATGGTAGAGTATGCATAGCTGGGGGATTTGGTGGTGGTGCGGGGGTGGTGATTGTGGAGGGAATGTGAGATGGACAAGATGGGCTTGTTCCATCATCATGAACAGGTGTTCACCATGATTGGTGAGTACAGGGAAAAAGCAGGTTCTGGCTCACATAAAATTTAACATTGAAGTCAATGGGAAAAATTAAGGAAACTTATTGACTAAACCCCAAATCCTTTAAAAAAAATTCCCTATTTCTCCCTCCCCCATCTTTGTATTAATTCATTTAAAATAATTTTACCCACCCCCATTTTTCATTCTACTCAAACAGAGAACCAATGAATATTTTATCCTGTTTCACTTTACGGAATAATTTAATTTTCTTATGGCACTCATCACCATCCAAAAAATTAACAAATATTATATTGGAATTTACTTGGCACTTCTCTTGAGCCAATATGAAATGTGAAACTTCCCTTAATGATCTCATCTGGGCCCCTCCTGAGCCACATATCATTTTAAGATTGTCGTAAATTATTTTCCCATTGATTTCTTGGCAACCATCAAAATTTTCTGTCCATTCAAGGATATTGTCTCCTCTGGGAGGAGCCTCCAACTTATTTGTACTGAAATTTATTCGCTTATTTGTTTTATTTACTTTTACCCCTGTTATTCCTTCAATAACTTATTTGGTATTTCTCACATTAGTTATGTTTCCCATTTATATACCAACATTGATTACATCTCCATTCTTTAGTTTGATTATAGTTTGGTTCAATCCTTCGTATATTAGTAATAAAGGCGGCGATAGCCCGCTAAAATCCCTAACCCTCCTTTTTATTAAATATCTTAACACTTATAAATTTATCTTGTCACTTTTATTTATCTTATCACTTATACTTATCTTAACACTTATACTTATCTTGACACATATTTATCTTAACACTTATAACCATATTTATCTTAACACTTGTAACCATAAGGGAGACCATAAATTCCATTTTCTAAAATAAACATCTCATCATCAAAAGCACCCAATGCTTTCTTATTTACCTCCTCTGTACATAATTGATGTTTATAACTTCTTATTGCATTCATTTTTCTAACTTTTCTTTCTTATAGATCAAACAGTTATAATAATTTTCAAAGTTTTTTGTTTCTTTAATAACGTTTTTCTTGTTCCGTTAATAACATTTTTCTTTATTCTTTTTAACTTTTTATCACACTTTTCAACATTATTATCAACTAGCCGAAACCCGTGGAACATCCAGGGAAGGGAGGATGTGGTGTATGGATAGAGTGTACCATTATGGATGGCATAGGGGATTTGCTTGTCCGAGTAAGAGTTAGGAATAAAGATGAGAATGAAGAGTGCGTATATGAACAACGATCGCCGACACCGGCACAAATGCATGCTCTGGATTGTCCACTCAGTGGACGGCTTGCTTTTGCCTGTCCAATCAGCGGACGGCTTGCTCCGCCTTCGCCCAGCAGACGCCAATACGATGGCGTCGTAAGACGGCGTCGTATCGGCAGTTAATCAGATGCTTTTGGGCCCCAACGTCGGCTAATTCAGATTTTTCGAGTATGGCTGTACGTGATAAACAAAGAGCGCGGTTCGTAGATCGTAAATCCATTAGTGCCATGGGCATCGGGTCACTGGGTGCGGCGTAAAAGGGATAACAAAGTCGAGTCCTTACGCTATTATTATATAGATGTATTTATAAGCATAAGCGTTAGATCTCAAACCTATAAATTCACTCATTACCTTACCTCCCAATTCATCCTTAAACTTTCCAATAACCTTTTTATTCTTTGAAGAAAACAACTTATCATCCGGCTTGTAATTACTTGTATCATATATATCAATATCATCAATCATATCTGAATAAACATCTTCTGTATTAATATTCAAAATAAAACTATCTATCCATATAAAGTAGATTAACATCATCTTGTTATTTCTTACTTAAGTTATTGTAAAAGTAATCGTGCATTAATGACTTTGATAAATCAAGAATTGATGTTCCGATATAAATAGGTTTATCCATTTCAATACTCACTTTTTTCATATGAATAGCACAAAAGTTTTCTGAAAACACATCCGCTCGCTGAAAACTTGGATTATTAATTAGCCTAACTTTTTGTCTACTCCTAACATTTTCCATTCTCTTTCCAACTACAGCATTATTCATTAATTTATAAAAGGCTTTCTTAAAATCTGCTTTTGTTTCTGTTCTCCTTTTTGTATTAAAATCAATATAGGTCTTTAACCAATGACTTTGTTTAAACTTTCAAATTCTGTGAATCTTCTTCACTCTTAACCCTGCTGATAAACATTGTCTCAAGTTCCTTTGGTGTAAAACATAATTTCCATATTATATAATGTAGTAAGTATTTTTTCTGTTGATTTACCTTTTGTGTTAAATGATTGTTGATAATCACTTAACCATTATTTTCTTGGTCTTTCTTTATCAGGAGCATAAAGCAGATCTTTATGTTTAGTATGAAGTTCTTCAGGATATTTCAAATCAACTTCAAAATAATATCCAATTTTAGCTTTATCCAATTCTTTTTGTGTAGAGATAACGATATCCTGTAAAACCTTTTCATAATTCTTTCTCTTTAACCCACCTAAGTTCTCCATGAGGTAGAGCTTGAGACATAGCCCATCCATACAAATTGTTAGCATCATAATACATCAAATAAGAACTATCTTTTGTAGCATCATAATTAGAAAGATATTTGTTGTTAGCTTTAGCATATCTACTCGAACATACTTGAGATATTCCTCCATGTTTAGCCTTTTCTATCATCAAAAGCATATCTACATCACTGATCAAATCCAAGTCCTGTTTTGTCATTTTTAACATAGCACTCCAAGCTAAACCAGGAGCAGTGTAATAGTGAGCGGGGTCTAATCCATAGGAATTTTTTATTATGACAGACACTTCTAAAAGTCTCAAATACAGCAGTCAATAGTAAGATATCAGTTTTAAGATACAAATCATGATACTCTCCAAGGTTCTTTGGATTATACTTTTTCCAAACATTTTGTGCTTGTGTTTAATCTTTATCAGTTACATGACTTTTATTTAGCTCATTATAAAAACTTTCCCTTGTTGGAAGTTGTTTTTCTTTAAACCTCTCAAATGAATCCATATAATCATGCGGATATATTCCCTTTTGTGATAAGAGAGCAAGCTCTTCTTGATTTGTGAAATGTGATTTAAGACCCGGAAGGTTTTTAATATTTGATACCAAGTTAGATAATGGACTTGCCATAAATTTAAATGTATCAAGAATCCTAATATGAGTTATAGGAGATGTATGAATTTTTTTTTTGTGAATGAAATGTATTTCTGATCTGTGTTAGGAATTGCTGAAATGTCTCCAGATGTCTTTGAAAGTTCATTAATAAATAGGTGTGTATCATAATGAGTGTTGCTGTGAAGAAAGACTGGAATGAACAAGGGAAGTTAAAATTGAGATTACAATTTTGATGAGCGGGACCTCTATATTTACCTGTAAGATGGCAATGATCTCTTACCTTTAACCCTTAATCCATTTCCTCATCACAAATATGACATATATTATCCTGCCTAAACATCATTTAATCTTCTTTCGTTAAGGACATTGGTATATTGGTGTTTCTCATTACCGCAGATAATTTTATACAATCCCTTTCCAATCGCTTTACAAACTCCTATGAAGCATCTTCTCCTCTATAAAGCTCTAACTTGTTGTATTCATCACCAACGGATGATTTAATATAATAACACAAAATACAAGGAGTATGTTTTTGATATTTATTTGTGTACGACTTAATGTCTTCATTGGATTTGCAGAAGCAGTATTTATCTTTTCGAGGATACTTTCAAAATCGGCGTATATCACAAACAGATGTTTTATAGATTTGTTAAAATCTTTGAATGATATGTTTGAACCTACTTTTGGAATATTAATTACGGTTGATTTATGATTGCTACAATATTTTGAATGCTGATCTAACCGTTCTATTGCATAAAAGACATTGAGGCATCGCTTACATAGAAATGTCTTTCGTTTTCATTGAACTATATGTGAAGAAACCAATCTTGATAAATTTTTGATGTCAGCATAATGTGAATTTTCTCCCAAACTATAACACAGAAGGTCAATGTGTGTTTCATCATTTTTATAGTTATTTGAAGTTTTTAATATCTGAACTTTGTTTGTATCCGTTAATCCATATACATTAACAGATAGATTATTATTTTCCTCAAATTTTGTAATATCTGTCCATGACATTGGAAAGTTCAAATCATTAATATTTAACATACTCACATATTTCTTATAATGAGATACTGTTTCTTGATTCTTATTTTGAGGATGTAGGTGAGCGAGAATAGACCATAGGAAACATTTATTATCTTCGTTTTTAATATTAACAACTGCTTTTTAAAGCTTTATATCTCTTGGTAAACCAATCTAAGAGGAAGCTTTAAGAGGGTCTGATTTAAGAATGTGTATATCTGGGAAAATGATTTCACTAATACTATATCCGCTACCTACAACTCTATTAGCTACATCCTGCTCCTGTTTTTATGTTTATCATAAGCACCTGATGATAAGAAATCTTGGAATGATGTGGTAAAGTGAGGGGCTGTTCTCATACAGGGAGTTTCTTCAATACCATTTTTTACCATACCCATTTTTACTCCGATATAAAATTTCAAAGTATTCATCTCAGTTAGTGTATCTTTTACAAGTGTTTCAATAGCAGGTTTAACCATCTGAATTGCCTCAACTATTGATTTTGGCCAAGACTTTCAAATTCAAAAATCATTATCTTTATATGATCTTTAAATGCTCCATCACTATTTTTAATGGAGTATTTAAGTGTTCCTTCTTCCCCGGTGTGTACCCCGGTTTAGAAAAGGTACACCGCATCCCTGCGTGTTGTAAGAGGTGACTAAAAGGGTTGGCGTCAGGAAGGGCATCCGGCCATAAAAACATTGCCTCAAAAACAGAACCATGACAATTACAACTACATATGGGCAGGGTACAGCCCGAAGTACCCCGTGGGGGACCTCACTCCCTCTTGTCAAAACTCAAGGTGGGAACCCGATCGAAGCAAGGGTGGAAATCACTCCATTTAGGACGACGAAACGTCTGATGCCCCACGTGGAGATCGGTTTCTGAGGTTTGGGACATGGAATGTAGGGACAATGACAGGGAGATCAGGAGAAGTGGAAGAAGTATTGGTCAGAAGAAGACTGGACATATGTTGTGTACAGGAGACGAGATGGAAGGGAAGTGGTGTGAGAATGGTGAAAGGTAGGCATGGACAGAAATACAAGTTTGTGTGGCGAGGATGCCCAGAAGGTGGTGGTGAGTGTGACTCACTCAGACAGTGTGGTGAGTGTGACGAGAGTGACTGAAAGGTTGATGATGGTGAAAATGATGATTGGAAAGCTCTTGGTGAAAGTCATCTCGGGATATGCTCCGCAGGTCGGTCAGAGCGATGAAGAGAGGGGCGAGATCTGGTGTGCGATAGAGAAGCTGATGTAAAACGTGAAAGATGAGGAAGTGGATGTGGTAGGAGGAGACCTAAATGGCCATGTGGGAAGGAGTATAGATGGTTTGAAGGGAGTTCATGGGGGTTACGGATATGGTGTGAGGAATGGAGAAGGTGAAAGGATTTTGGAGTTTGCTGATGGAGCTGGTTTGTTGATTTGTAATACTCAGTTCCAGAAAGAGGATAATAAGCTTGTTACATACACGTCAGGTGGGTCGACGACAACCGTTGACTACCTGACGGTGCGGAGGCGATATAGGGGGCACCTCCAGGACACAAAGGTGATCCCGGGGGAGGGGTTGGGGGGCTGTTTCACAGCATCACTTGGTTGTCTGCCACATCAGGGTGAAAGGTGCGAGGAGAGCTCGGCGGGTGAAGTACCAACCGAGAATGAAGGTGTGGAGGTTGAAAGAGGTGACAGTGAGGGAAGCATTAAAAGAGAGGCTGAGTATGGCAGAGGATGATGTGGTTGAGCTTGAAAGTGGTTGGATGTCAATGAAAGATAGTCTGTTGGGAGCCGTTGGTAAGGTATGTGGATGGACTAAAGGAACACCGAGGCACACGGAAACATGGTAGTGGGATGATGAAGTTGGAAAGAGGATTGACAAGAAGAGGAAGAAGTTCAAGGAGTGGCAGAATGCGAAGGGTACGGGGGCAGAAAAGGCAGAACATGAAAGTTCTAAGGCAGCCAAGAAGGCTGCAAAGAAAGAGGTAGCAAAAGCGCAGGAGGCATGTAGGAAAATGTTCGGAGAACGCTTGGATTCGGAAGAGGGTCAGAGGGCGGTATTCAGGATTGCAAAGCAGATAGCGAAAGAGAGATGCGATGTGATGTGGGTGAGTTGCTTGAAGGATGAAGTGGGACAAATCGTTGTGGACCCAGATGGAATTAAAGGAAGATGGAAGAGATATATGGAAATGCTGTTGAATGCAGAGAATGAATGGGATGGCAACATGGAGAGCAACCCTTCCTCCCGTCCATGGTTCACGGAATCTTGTGGTGAGGCAGTTGCCCAGAAGCAACTTGCCTTCGCCTCCTGGAAAGCAAATCCAATGGAAGGAAATCTCATTTCCTTTCACAAAGCCCGAAACAAGTGTGTGTCCACCCTGAGGAGAGCCAGGAAACAATATCTTTCCTCTCTCAAGACTGAACTCTCACACCTGTCTCCCTCTTCCAAATCATGGTGGCGTCTGGTCAAATCTGTTTCTGGTGTTTGTTCCCCCTCCATCCCCTCCCTCACCTCAAACGGCTCGTGAAAAAGCTGAATGCCTCAACTCTGTGTTTGCCTCTAAATCTTGTGTCCCAAACCCATCCCCCCTCTCTGTACCCACCATACGCAGCTGCTCCTGGACTCTGTGTCCTTTTCTCCTGACAAGGTGGAGAAGTTTCTGTCAACCCTCGACACTGATTCTGCAACTGGAACTGACGGCATCAGCCGACGGGTCCTAAAATCCTGCTCTGCCGCTCTTTCACTCCCTCTCTCTGTTCTCTTCACCCTCTCTTTTGCTCACGGTCATCTGCCATCAGCATGGAAATCAGCCAACATCACCGCTTTACACAAAAAAGGTGCAAAAACAGATCCTTGCAACTACAGACCAATCAGCCTTCTCCCAATTATCAGCAAAGTCATGGAATCCATCATTGCTTCAGATATCAAATCTTTCCTCTTCTCCAATGGCTTGATCTCTGACCATCAATTTGGTTTCAGACCAGGTCACTCGACTCTGGATATGCTGCTTCTGCTGTCTCAACAATGGATGGAGGTCCTCAATGCCAAACAGGAAATTAGAGCTGTCTCGCTTGACATATCACGTGCCTTCGAAATGGTATGGCACCCCGCTCTACTCACCAAACTCTCCTCCTATGGTATCCATGGAAATCTCCATGGATACCATAGGAGGCAGTGTTCTGGGCCCTGTGCTTTTTCTGGTCTTCATCAATGATCTCTCTGACTCTCTTGAAAATCCTCTCTATTTCTTTGCTGATGACTCCACTCTCTGCCACTCCATTCCTCATCCCTCAGATCGGCAGTCTGCAGCCTCCTCACTCTCTGCAGGCCTGGACAAAATCACAGACTGGGCAAACAAGTGGAACATGTCTTTCAATCCTGACAAATCTTACACTCTTACGATGTCTCTCCGAAAAGACTGACTGGACAACCCTCCCATCTACTTTCTCAACAATTCTCTCCAAGAAGTTCTGTTACTCAAGCTTTTGGGTCTCACTATCTGCCATGATCTTTCCTGGGGAAAACCACATTTCCAATCTGGCCTCCAAAGCCAGTCGCCGACTGGGCGTCCTCCGTTGTGCGAAGTCCTTCCTTGGCACACCTGAGCTCCTCACCACATACAAGGCTTTCATCCGCAGCTCAATGGAATACTGTTCTCCCCTCTGGGCCGGTGCTCCTGCCTCACACCTAGCTCGGCTTCACGCTGCAGAGACCAAAGCTTTCAGAATCATTGGAATCTCCCGCGATGAAGCTAACTCCGAGGGCCTTTCACTTACTCACCGCAGGCAGGTTGGTGGTCTTTCTGTCTTCTACTGACTCCTCTCCGGCCTTGCTCCCCCAGCTCTCGCTGGGCTCTGTCCCCCTAATACTTCTACAGGTCGCACAAGATCTGCCTGCAACCCTCTTATGGTTAAACTGCCAAAATCAAGACTCTCTGCTCACCTTCACTCCTTCATTCCTCTTTTCTCCCGCCTCTGGAACAAACTCCCTCACTCTCTTCAATCCCACTCCTCCCTCCAGGTCTTTAAAACAGCTGTTCACCACCATCTCTTATCTTCCCCCATCCAAAACCTTGATCTTTTCTACCCCCGCTAATTTCACCCCAAATCCACTTTTTCGAAATACCAACTTCTTTCCTGGAAGTCCTTGCCGTGTCCTTGTGTTTTAGACTTCTCCCCCCCGCCCCCCTTCCCACACCTCCTCCCCCCCAAGCCCTCTCCCTTTCACAGATCTCCCGATGTCCCTGCTCTCAAATGTTGTGTTTGTGCTTCCCCTTCTCTCCCCACCTTGTCTACTGCTACCCTTATTATATGTTTTGTGTGGCTGTTTGATTTTTTGTGTGATAAATGTTGGCTCTTTCACGAGCCTCGATCCTCTATACCAAAAAAAAAAAAAAAAAACTGTTTTAGGACCGGCAGAGAAGATAACTGAGAAGGAAGTTGAGGAAGTGATAAAAGCAATGAAGAGTAGAAAAGCGGGAGGGCCGACGTTGAGTTGTGGGGCATAGGTTGAAGGCAGCAGGAAGTTGGGGTGTGAAGAGAATGACAAAGATCTGTAATCTGGTGGTGAAAGAAGGCCGAATTCCAGTGGATTGGGAACTGAGTGCCCTCGTCCCTCTATACAAGGGGAAAGGTTACCCTCTGGACTATGGCTCGTATCGAGGAATAAAGTTATTGGAGCATGGAATGAAGGTATTGGAACGGGTGTTGGAGAGGAAGATGAGGAAGAAAGTGAAGATCGATGAAAGGCAGTTTGGAGTTATGCCAGGAAGAGGAACGAGAGACGCGCTTTTTATTGTGAGGCAGTTGCAGGAGAAGTACATGGAGAAGAGGAAGAGGTTGTTTTTTGGGTTTGTTGATCTGGAGAAAGCATTCGATAGGGTTCCACGCGAAGTAGTGACATGGGCATTGAGGAAGTTAGGAGTGGAGGAATGGTTGATCAGAGTAGTGATGGCAATGTACGGAAGAGCGCACACAGCTGTCAGGACGAAGGACGGGAACAGTGGTGAGTTTGAGGTGAAGGTGGGAGTGCATCAGGGGTCGGTACTAAGTCCACTACTATTTGTAGCTGTGATGGAGGTGCTGGCTCAGAACATAAAGGAGGGTTTTCCATGGGAGTTGTTGTATGCAGATGATCTGGTGTTGATTGCGGAAAGTATGGATGGACTGCAGGAGAATATGAACAAGTGGAAGGAATGTATGGAGACAAAAGGTCTGAAGGTGAATATCAGAAAACGAAGGTGACGGCAAGTGGTAAAGCATGTGGTGAGGTGGAAAGAACTGGGAAGAGGCCGTGTGCTGTGTGCAGAAAGGGTGTCAGAGTGAACTCCATTCAATGTACAATGTGTGCTGAGTGGTTTCATCAAAAATGTAGTGGTGTGAGAGGGTCATTAACCATTGTGACAGCTACACATTAAGTGTAAGGTGTGCACAGAGGGAGCTGCAGATGGAGGAAATGTTGAGTTGGATCTTGGAGACGGCGTGAAGCTGGAAGGTGTGAAAACATTTTGCTACCTCGGAGACATGCTGAATGGAGAAGGTGAATCAGACCCGGCAACGGTTGCTGGAGTGATATGTGCATGGAAGAAGTTTCGGGAACTGAGTGGCATGCTGATGAGGAGGGGAGTGACGTTGAAGCTGAAGGGAAAGGTGTATGTTGCATGTGTGAGAAGTGTTATGATTTATGGGAGCGAGACATGGGTAATGAATGTAGAGCAGCAACGAAGGCTGGAAAGGGTGGAAATGCGAATGATTCGGTGGATGTGCGGAGTATCGTTGAGAGAGAGGAAGACACATGATGAATTGCGAAAGATGATGGGAATAGAGCCTGTGAGTGATGCTGTGAAGAGGAACAGGTTGAGATGGTTTGGTCATGTGTTGAGGAAGGATGAAGGTGACTGGTTGAGAAGAGTGATGGAAATTAATGTAGAAGGAAGTAGAGGACGGGGAAGACCGAGAAAGACTTGGCTAAAGGTGGTGGAAGAAGAAATGCGGGCATGGGGAGATGCAGAAAATAGGGCAAAATGGAGAGGATTGTCATGGGAACTGCAAGGCTAACCCCCGCTCTTGCAGGGAAAATGGCCTTCATGTGCCTGTTGTTGTGTTTGTCTTTATTTCTAAATTGATGTCCTGTGCCCTGTTGTCTCTTAGGTTTATAGTATCCTCTACCAAGAAACATACCTTTACCTTTATAGTATGGTGAAAGGAACATCCCATCCCCATCTTTTGTGATTATTTTATATTTTCCCAACTCATGTTTCCTCACAATAACCATTATTTATTTATTGAAAAACTTCACGTAGGTGAATTCTGATGGAAATAATTCTTCCTTAATGGAAATCATACGATTATCTTGATCGGTTTTCCTAAAATTTACTATGTATATGGTTTTTCCTGACAGGTAAATAGACAAGATTTTTTGGTTCCATATTGAATTTATAACCAATCGGGGTTGAGTATGCGCTGAATGAAAATATTGTATTTGTTCTTATTCCATCGTTATAAGCACCATCAATCAAATCACAATGAATTAATACCGAATTTATACCGGAGGATATTTGAATGACATTATCACTGTAAAACGTCCCGTTAGTTTCAATCTTTTTTTAGGACAAACCCAATAGCTCTCTGAATGAATTAATCAATCGTGAAATCAACTTTATAATTATTTTTGAGTCTAATAGTTGATTTCGAAGTATGCTTTTGAATATCTATAACAATATTTTTCGGTTCATCACCTTGGTCTTTCATAAGACGGACAATTTCAGAAGATATTTGGGAAATCTCATGTGCTCCGGGTGAAACTGTTATTGTTTAAATGCACTTCCTGGATTATAACTAAACTTGTTATTTTTCTCCGTGATATTAAACAAGGTATTATAAGTTTCCATTGACAAAAAGATGCCTCATATTTTATATCTGTTTTATATCTTATAGATTTATATCTGCCAAACCATGTCACCTATCGTAAATGCAGACACAAATGTTATATTTTCGTCAAAAATCGTGGGAATTTCGCCAAATCTGTTTTGGTCGTGTGTTAATATACCTCAGCGATCGCGGGGTCAAGTTGTAGTGGGTAAAGGAGTGAAGTCGTGTAATCACTTGTGAAATCAAAACTAAGGATTATGCTTCTCATCTGATTTAATATGGTATAAAATATCTTTGTGTTGACATTTATTCATTATTTTCATATTCATCAACTGGTCTAAAATGGCTGAAGCTTTATGAAAAAAATTGTTGTTTCCAGCCTTCTTACTACCTAATAACAACTAGATGGTATTCATAGAATACTTACCCTGCGCAGTCAACTTGGTGTGAGCCAACTCTTCTATTTTTGTACGTTTCTTTTTTTTTGATCCAATATGGCTGCCAGACCACGTGAGCGATGACATCATAAATGTATATTCTCTAAATAATTGTTGCATCGATCATGCTCAATAAATTTCAAACTAATCAGACGAAGCGTTGTCCCTGTCGAATTATGACGTCATAATTATGGCACCAATGACGTCATCGTTAACAACACCTCGACCCCATATGGAGTTATTTACAATGAGCCACGTTTCAATTTTTAAAATTCTGACACGGAACACATTTTACTTTACTGAAATGCAGACACAAATGTTATATTTTCGTCAAAAATCGTCGGAATTTCGCCAAATCTGTTTTGGTCGTGCATTAATATACCTCAGCGATTGACAAATCTAAAATCAGAATTTTATTTGAGGTCAAAATGACCCCGTGAGGTCGCTCCGTACTTTGCCTGCTCGTCATGTGCAGTGTGATAATTAATTCCATGCCCACTCTGGAAGACTTCTTCTTCACGGAATAACAACTTCTAGCTTCCAGAGCGTATATCCAATCATCTTGAAATTTTGCGCACATGTTACACTTCATTACCTCTACTACAATATAAAGTTTCACGCTGATCAATGAAGCGGTTCAAGAGTCATAAATTTTTTAATATTTTCGTTTAATTATTTATATCTGCCAAACCACGTCACTCATCGTAAATTCCAAAAGGTCATTTTAGTTGACTGATATGCTGAACACATCTGTGAAGTTTCCCCTCGATAGGATCAAAAATGAGGGAGGAGCTAGGTTTTAAAAGCTTATGCTTAAAAACGTCATAACTCCGAAACCATGTGACGCATGACGTCATGCTTGCTGACTTTTTCGTTCGACATGGGTATGCGATTCTGCCTGCAAAGTTTGGCCTCGATCTGTTCAGTCGTTTTGGAGAAAATGAGATTTTAGTGGTTTTTCTGGCTTTTCACTCAAAACAATATGGCCGTCGAACCACGTGAACTACGACGTCATTATAATTTTATTTCTGCATCAATTTATACCGAGAAGATGCTCAAGAAATTTCATTCTGATCGGATAAAGTTTTTTACTTGTCGAATTATGACGTCATAACGGTGGCACCTATGACGTCATCATTCACATATGTTATTCCGCATGGAGAGTTATTTGCAATGAGACCTGTCTCAAATTATTTCTGTGCAGCGGTTTTTGAGATATAGAGGTGCAAAGTTTTTTGATTTTTCCAAGATGGCGCCCATACAACGTGACCTGTGACGTCATAATATTCACTAAAATATTCTACAGGAGGACGCCCTCCTGTGGTGAAAATTTCATGTCAATTGGACCAACGGTTGCTGAGAAAATGAATTTTAAAAATGCTGACATGGCACACACTTTACTTTACTGAAATGCAGACATGCACGTACATACCTGAATGCTTAACCCTGCCTTTCGCTTCGTGAGCGCAGGGTAATAACAGTCTATTAACTATTTGTGATGGGTCATTTGGAAGAAAACTAACACCTGAACCAAGCCTTTTTAAAGCCTCAATAATATGTTTCTCCTTTTCGTTCTTCAAACCAGATTGCCCAACAACATAAACTCCATAATCAAGCGAGTTTAGTAAATCAATATATACTCTATCATCCTCATTTTTTATATTCAATGGCATATCATAATATGATGATTCTGGTCGGTGGAGACCGTCTTTTGTTCGAAGAAGCATTAATCTTGGAGTTAATTTAACAGGTGGTCGAGCAGAACTCAAAAACCTCAATTCATTATTATGTATTAATACCTTTTCTTTAACAAGATTGAACATTGCTGGTTCTTCTGTTGGTATGAGTCCTGCTATGGTTCTTGAACCAACTGAATATTCATTATTTTGAAGAGCCCTCACAATATAATCAGGAAGTTGATTTACCTTTTCCAGTTGTTGGAATAATCCTTCATCACCACATTCTAATTCTCCATGTTCTTGCTCCGTCATTTGAGTGAAATCCTCCAACATTTGAAGTTTTTTGGAAGTATATTCTATGGCAGGAACTGTAGAAACAGGAGCTTCTATAATTTTTTGTTAAGAAGTTTTTAAAAGTGGTTTAATTTTTTTTTATTGTTTTCTTTCAAATGCTTCTTCGCCCGTTAGTTTCTGTTTCCGTTTATTTTGGTATAATTACTATTTGGAAAAAAACTGCAGGCTTTTTGCAGGCAAAACTTGAAAGCCTGCAGCATTAAATGTATTTTGTTGTGATTTTGTCCGCGAAACTTTTGTTATTACTTCAATTGACGGCTTCTCAAAGACAGATAATGCTCTTCCTTTAAAAGGGATTGAGTCGCTCATATTATCCTTAATAATAGGTTTAATCCAAAAGTTATTGATAATCATCTTTGTTCAATTTTACATCAGTGCAATATATTTCAGTATCCCTTTTAAATGAGGAGGTTGATTGAAATTTGTCTTTTGTGTTTTGATACATTGTATTTATTAGGCAAAAAAAAGTAAATGTTGCCAAAAAATCAATGTTCAAATAATGTACTACAATCTTAAAATGATATGTGGCTCAGGAGGGGCTCAGATGAGATCATTAAGAGAAGTTTCACATTTCATATTGGCTCAAGAGAAGTGCCAATTCAATTCCAATGTAATATTTGTTAATATTGTTATGTCGGGGGGTAAAGGAATATCTAGAGCCAGGTAGATCTGTATAGGTAGGTATTCGACTGTCGCGATAGGGAATCAACCCTGTAATAAGTTCTGTGTTCTAGGCGGTTTGTCGGGTAAGAGTATACCTGTGAACATACAAGGATGTTCGTGTGTTATATAGAGTAGGGAATAAGATAACGCTCCTGTGTGTCAGCCCTGGTAATCATTCCTTTGTCCCTTATGGCAATGCACTCCGATAAACACTTAGATAGGTCCTTAGTGCACACATTAATTAGTTCCCCTCCCTTACCACAACGACTTTGGAAAACAGGCAGAAAGCCAGGACGGTGCGCCGCCGATGGGGCCGCAGCCAGCCATGCCACCAGCTAGCCTAGCAGCCAGCCTCGTGGCAGGGCTGGGAGCCACGCCCGGGAGGACAGTTGACTGGGCAGGGAGAGCAATACCAGGTGGGAGGCACTCGGCCAATGAGAGGGCGCCAGCGAAAGGGAACATTGGAGGAGAGTGGACGCAAGGTGATAAAAGGGCGTGCGGCACGACATTTTGTCTTGCAGCTCTTGGGTTCTTCGCTGGTCTCTTGGGCTGCACGACATTGTGTCTCTCTTGCTCTCTCTCCCTTTTTGCCGTTCTTCTTCGCTGGTCTCTTGACACTACACGACATCTGTTGGTCTCTGCGCTTCTCTTCTTCGTGCTGACAGTTCACTCGTGGTGCTTGGAGCGGTGCTCGGTGCTTCTGGAGCTCGGAGTGGTGCACGGACCTCGTGGGCGGTCGACGAGGAGCCTGGAGTGGGGCGTTGGCTCGGGCCTGGTGGAGCGCGTGGGCGAAGCGGACGAAGGGTTTCTTCGCGCCGGAGGAGGGAGCCGCGTTGGACGACAGACCACAGACAGATAAGGCCGCACCCACAGAACATTTTACAAGTACACGACGAGACATTTCTTTTCGTAATTCATTTGCCCCTGTCTCGTTTCTGAAGTGAGGTATGTGGGATCCCAATTTAGGCTCATTATTTATTCATCGTCGCATTTCATTGTATCGGGTTCCGTTTAATAAATCATTGGTTTTGTGCATTTTACCCCGGATTCCCGTTTTGAGTTGATTCCCCTGCAGGATCGGAGCTGCCGTCGGTTCGCTCTAGGTAAGCACTGCCGCCTCTTCCTCTTCCCTTCTTCTTCCCGTGCTGTGATAGCAAAATCCGTGTTTGGTCGTCGCCTCAATTAAATCCGTTCGGTCTTCCGCGGTCCCTGGTACCTTGAGGGATTCGCACGACAATATTTTGGATGGTGATGAGTGCCATAAAAAAATTAAATTATTCCCTAAAGTGAAACAGGATAAAATATTCATTGGTTCTCTGTTTGAGTTTAATGAAAAATGGGGGCGGGTAAAAGTATTTTAAATGAATTAATACAAAGATGGGGGAGGGAGAAATAGGGAATTTTCTTTGAAGGATTTTGGGTTTAGTCGATAAGTTTCCTTAATTTTTCCCATTGACTTCAATGTTAAATTTTATGTGAGCCAGAACCTGCTTTTACCCTCTACTTTGGTGTAATCAAATGAAAGATCCAATTACTATTAATTGCTGTTCAACTTTGACTATTCTCAATAGTAAGGTAGGGATGTTTAAAAAGAACATGAGAGATTCGTAAATACAAGAAACGACATTCTGATTTTTTTTTTTAAGAATTAGGGGACATATTACAAATAAAATGTTAATATACTGTAGATAATAAAACAATGTCTTTAAGATTATAAAATGTTTGCACAAAGGTGATTTTCTTTTTTATTCATTTATTTTATTTCGTTTACCCTAATTTATTAAAAATCGTCTTAAAGACTTGGCATTAATGAAAGCCTGCAGCATGTTGATAAGGTTGGGATTAAACACTCCATACAGCCCTCACAATTCCCCGTTCCATGCACACACCAATCCGAACCCACCTGCCCCAAAACCTGCCCCCAATTTTCCCCGCAACATCCACCATCCAGCATCCAGCATGTACAAGATAGAAACTCCCAAGGTAAAGTGGATACAAAAATGAATAATGTGGAGGTTGGAAATTTTAACATGAATTGGGGATTTCATTTTCTGAAGACCAATAAAGCAATTACTTCTGTTGAGCATTTTCTGCTAATTTCACAATACGTACTGTATTATCAAACAAAATCATAACTAGCCTAATATATGCCATAAAAAAGATGTCCCTTTTCCGTTATCCTCCTCGTCTCATAAAATGGTGAGTAGTTATTATATGAAAGCCTCGATTAAGATTCGCCTTTACCATGTGCACACGATACAAGATGGAGATTCCCAGCGTCATGAAAGGCTTGGAGAAGTCGATGACCTTCTCTCGCTCTGCAGTGATGGTGAACGATGCTACAGCCAAGTCTGCCTTCTGTAAAAACCAGAGAGCACCCAACACCCCTGCAGTGAATAACCTACGAAATCAGATCATAACATCGTTACTTTCTTGTGAAGTTCATATGTGATGTGGCTTATCAGCAAAACTATCTGAAACAATCGACAATATGTTTAGGTTGAAGTTTGCAAAAGAAGAAAAAAAGAAGAAGAAGAAGCTTGCCAAAAGCTAGAAGAAGAAGAAGAAGCTTGCAGGACGTACAACTTCCGGTTCGATTGGTAACATAGCTAAAAGTAGAACGAGCAATCGAAGATTGTATACCCTCGCCAGGACTTGTTTTGTGTGGTTTTATAGTACGTATTTTATAGACATATTCACATTCTAATTGTACTGTACATACTTTATAGATGTACGCACATTCTAATTGTACATACTTTACAGAGGTACTCAGTTGAAAAAAGATGACATGTAAAAATTGTAGTCTATGTTGGCAAATGATGTGAAGACAAACAGACAGACAAACAATCAGACAGATTTGTTTGTCTGTCTGTTTGTAATTCATAGACATGCTCATGTTCTGTACAGACGAACGGACCCATAGGCAATACCCTCTCATCTCGAGATGGTAATAATACAGTTATCCATAAAAACGATTTTATGTAACACACCACAAACATAGCAGGCCTTACTGAAGTCATCATCACAAATGTAACTGCCTTCTAGAAATACTTCAATCGCTCTCTTCCCTCTAGGGCTTCAAGAAAGCAGTGTGCATCCCATCTCATGTCACTCTTCATCTCTACCCATGATCTTTTCTACCCCAGTAACCCTTCCTAACACAACCCTCTTACTTGAAGGTTAACGTGTCATTGTCCCCTGCCCCTCCCCATTCTCTCTCTCTACTGTTTTCCTGTTAATTCATTCTCTCACGTGTTGTGTCCGGCTGTGCCCCTCCCCTCCCGTGCCCACTGTCAGTACATTGTTGCTCCTTACAACCTGCCACCTCGCTTTTCCTTGAGCCTCCATAGAAAAAGAACACGTGGTCCAGAAACCCTGGGCACATTTTGAAGAACGATACCTGCAACAAACAACTAAGTTTATTATTGTTCTTTGGTGCAAAACAAAACATGATTATGTGTACATGGATGTGACCGCTTCAACATGCACAGGCATCACTTGATACGCAACAGGTTGAGGTGCATCACCTGATATGGATTGGGTGAGCTTAGCTCACTGTGCTGCACGCATTTGTCTTTGCATTAGTTCAGTTAATTGTGAATTAGACGCCCTAATATGACGGAGGATATTGTTAGACAGAAAATTCGCGCTGTATGCTTGTATTCTGTATCTGGAAATTCGGCTGAAGTTCATAGACAACTTGTCACAGAAGGTGGCGCTGACGCAATTGACAGAAGAACCATCGGCAGAATAAACAAGCAGTTTGATGAAACTGGCAGCATTCTTCCAAAACAGTCACCAGGTAGGCCTCGTACTGTTCGAACTGAGGGTTGCAGAGCGGTCATTCAACAACAACTCGACAGTAACACACTATTATCAACTCGTCGTTTATCAAACGTCACCAACATAAGCCGATAATCGATTCAAAGAATACTGAAAGACCTTAATGTGAAACCATACATACCCAGGCTGAGATGGGGAGAACTTGCTGGAAGTACTAAATCTAGGCTTTAAATCTTGAACTGGA
This sequence comes from Myxine glutinosa, assembly GCF_964187855.1. Lineage (NCBI taxonomy): Eukaryota > Metazoa > Chordata > Myxini > Myxiniformes > Myxinidae > Myxine > Myxine glutinosa. The sequence continues at coordinate 17,419,804 of NC_136267.1, forward strand.
AGTCTCTGCAGCACCTCACAAATCTAGGCTTTATGGGAGAGTGGCCAGAGCGAAACAACTCCTGAGAAAAAGGCACATGACAGCACACCTGGAGTTTGCAAAAAAAGGCACGTAAAAGATTCTGGTAGCATGAGGAAAAATATTCTGTGGTCTGAAGAGACGGAAATTGAACTCTTTGGCTTGAATGCAAAGCATGATGTCTGGCGGAAACAGAGTACAGCTCATCACCCATCTGACACCATCCCTACCCTGAAGCATGGCGGTGGCAGTATCATGGGAACAATGTTTGGAGCAAATTCGTGAGGTGAACCTGCTTCAGAGTGGAAAAAAACCTAAGACTGCGGTGAAGATTTACATTCCAACAGGACAATGACCCCAAGCATAGAGCCAAAGTAACACTGGAATGGCTTCAGAACAAGAACGTGAAAGTCCTTGGGTGGCCCAGACTTGAATCCCTTTGGGAATCTTGAAGATTGCTGTTCACCGACACTCCCCATCCAACTTGACAGAGCTTGAGGAAATCTGCAAGGAAGAATGGGAGAAACTTCCCAAATCTTGATACTGACATACCCAAGAATACTCGGAGCTGTAATCGCTGCCAAAGGCACTTCTACAAAGTATTGACTCAGAGGGTTGAATGAATGAATGAATGATCGTTTTAAGGCCATTTTCCCCGCTAGAGCGGGGGTTAGCCTTGCGGACCCCATGACAATCATGGTTCCCTGTTTGAGGTAATGTTTTTATGGCCGGATGCCCTTCCTGACGCCAACCCTTAGTCGCCTCTTACGATGCGCAGGGATACGGTGTACCTATTCTAAGCCGGGGTACACACCGGGATCATTCATCCCAGCAAGCTGGTACTCAATTTGCCGACCTCGGAAGGATGACAGGCTGAGTCAACCCCCCTGGCGTTAATTGAGCGATCGACTGGGATTTGAACCCAGGATCCTAGGATCCCAAGCCGGCCCCCTAACCGCTAAGCCAACACCAGGCTTATGTAAATTAGATTTGTAAATGAATACTTATGTAAATTAGATATTTCCGTATTGCATTTTCAATGAGAAAAAAAGAAAGAGTTTCCTTGAAGAAACTCTTTGACATTATGGGATAACCCAACAAAAGGTGAAAAAAGGCAAGGGTCGTGAATACTTTCTGAAGGCACTGTGTGTGTGTATACACATATATATATATACTAGCTGCATGCACCCGGTGTTGTCCGGGTTCTTTTTCAATGAATTTAATCTTCTGTGCATGGGTCTGACAGGAGCCAGGTATCAGTTAGTGCTCAACGATTCCTTGTTCTTTCTTCTGTCGGGCCCTGCGAGAGAGAATTTTGAAAGAAGAAGAAGATTTATTGCGAAATGGGCCCAGCCCGGCCTCGCCACCTAGCCTATAACCTTCCTGGGGCCCAGCCCGACATTTTTAGTTTCAGAGGTTTCCTCCTATTTTTAACCGTTCAGGAGATTAGCGCGTGCAGACAAACAAACAAACAAACAAACAAACAAAAACTTTCTTTTATATATATAGATAGAAGATATATATATACAGACTTGGCATTTAATATGGAATATTTTTTTTGTGGGGGTGAACTTACTTTTCAAGATGACTTCGAACCAAAAGTTCATTGGAATTATGTTGAAATTATTCTCGATTTTGTTAATGTGACCTTTAGAAGAAACAAAAACCACATTTGACATTTCGAAGCAAATAAATTGATCCTTGAAAGTGATGTAAACTGATATCGAACTCAATTCACAGACAGTACTGTGTTAAACTTCTGTACGTTTTCCAGAAGTATCTCTTTATTTTGCACATTAACCAAATTTTTTTTCAACAAAAGCAAAAGCTAAATTATGACTGGGATTACGGACAGTAAAATTACAGTTCAGTACTTCGTGTAACCCCCACGAGCATTCAGGAGAGCACGTACACGTCGAGGCATGCTGTTCACGAGATTTGCCAAGGTTTGGACAGGAATCGCTTGCCATGCAGTGACAATAGTCTGCTGCAATTCACGCACAGAGGTAGGCTGCTGGTCCAAGTTGTCGATTTGACGCGTTAATTCTGCCCACAAGTTCTCTATCGGATTCATATCCGGGGACATGGCAGGCCACTCCATATGCTCTACACCACGGTCAGCAAGAAAGTGTTGGATCATGCGAGCACGATGAGGCCGTGCATTGTCATCTTGGAAGACAAAGTTTCCTCTAAAGGCTGCACGAGCAAATGGAAGGAATGTTTCTTCCAGAATGACCCTGTACTTGAACTGGTTCAGGTTTCCATTCAGAACAACCAGGTCAGTTTTGCCCCCTGCATGAAAAGCAGCCCAAACGGTCACCCCACCACCTCCAGCTTGGACTCTTGGCACCATACAATCTTCGTTGTGGGCTTCATGCACTTGTCTGCGCACTCGGACGTGGCCATCTTGACGATAGACCAGAAATCTAGATTCGTCACTGAAGGTCACGTGATTCCATTGTCCTGGCTGCCATTGACGGTGCTCTCTGGCCCACTGCAATCGGCGCTGGCTGTGTTGTCTGGTCAGGCGTGGCTTTCTCAGGGGACGCCTGGCATGACAGCCTGCTTGAACCAGTCGTTGGTTGACTAGCCTTCTGGATACAGCACATTTGTCAGTTGCTGCCACTCAGCCCTAAGCGGGTTTGCTGCCTTGGTACGGCCATTGCAGACTAACCGGTGCAGGTGGCGATAATCTCTCCTTGTGGTTCTGCGTGGACATCCTGGCCTAGGTATTGGAGTAGGGACACCCCTCTGAGCATTTCGTTTCAGGATCTTTGACACCTGACCTTGAGTGATGGCCATAGTGCCGAGCAATAGCACGCTGTTTCATGCCAGAATTTCGTAAAGCCACGACTCCATGACAAACAGCATTGTCAAGTTACGGACCATCTCCAGAGGAAGCGGCAATAACTTTTGGAGACGTGCAGCAGTTGTTTTCCACTAATACAGAATGCAACAACCCTTATATACCCGATTGTGAAGCCAATCGTCAAATGTACCTGTCCTTACATTTTGTCACGCCACCTGTGATATAATCCTGTTATTGACTTCTTGCTGCGAAAGACAATCAGTGACATGGTTCTTTCAACAAAGACATCACCGAAGGGTAAAAGAAACTCACCAGATTGATATACTGAGTTCAGAAAGTCAACCCAAGTCAAGAAAAAAAATATATTCCATATTAAATGCCAAGTCTGTGTGTGTGTATGTATATATGTATGTATAGTCTGTGTATATATATATCCACACACACAGATTTGGCATTTAATATGGAATATATTTTTTTTCTTGACTTGGGTTGACTTTCTGAACTCAGTATATCAATCTGGTGAGTTTCTTTTACCCTTCGGTGATGTCTTTGTTGAAAGAACCATGTCACTGATTGTTGAAAACTGTTGTTGAAAGAACCATGTCACTGTATATATATATATATATATATATATATATATATATATATATATATATATATATATATATATATATATATATATATATATGTATATATATATATATACATACATACATATATACATACACATACATACATACACACACACACACACACACACACACACACACACACACACACACACACACACACACACACACACACACACACACACACACACACACACACACACACAACACACACACGTATATGCCTTGGTGAATTGTCATAAAGAAATCATGCCGCGTAAAACTGACATCTGAAGCAATTACAGTAATAGGCCACAAGAGCCTGCGGGACCTCACTTTGCTCGATGAAAGTTCAAACAAAAGCTTGACAACATGTGCCACAATTTTTTGCACGGATGAATTGATAAGCAAATTGTGAGAATATGTTTTTTGACGACTTGCCACCGTCATGGACAAAATGTCTCATTCAGTGATGAGAAATGTTCTCAAAACTAGAAATCGAGGGGAGAGGGATTTGGTGTTTCTCCACAAATTGAGATATGGTGGAACATTCGGTCCGAGACAAAATGATCATGTCCTACGGAACAGATGACTAAAAGCACGTATTCAAATGAAACCAGTATCCTTTAGCCCTTCTAAATCACTGTCTCGCATTGGTAATGTCAGGATCGTTTCACTTATGGCTCTTTACTGTGGCCTTTCATTCTTCTTTCTTGGCCTTTGTACAAATGATGACCTGAAAATACCATAAAGAGCATTATAGCAATCATGGAGCACAACACACAAAACTCAGGGATGAAATTGCATGTTTGTGTCACCCGATATGAATGGAGACGAGATGGCAACAATGAATGTTCAAACATGTACCAAATATGGAGCGTATTCATATTAAAAATAGAGAGTTCATAGACCACCTTACCCCACACAGTGTTTCAAGTATATAATGCAATTTAACTAAAATATAGATTGTAAAGGTCATACAATAAAATTAATCTCAGAAGTTTACCGCTGTTGACGCAGTGTCTGTTGCACCACCTTATTTAACAAATTACAATAGTTATTCCTGCCTGTTGTTTGTGTCCGTTATAACGTCTTAAAACAGTAAATTTCCTGTTTGGATAGATTTTCAATTTTGTTCGACTGCCAGACAGGTAGACAGAGTAAAAATATCTCACTCCTTTCTGCACATGCACGATTGAGACATATTCAGAGCCAAATTACTGCTAAATTACAGGTTTGCTTTCCGATTCATGTTCTGATTTGTGTTCAAAATAGAATATTCAGTTTAAGTTAAGTTGTTCCTCGATCATAAACTGTCGTTTGTGGACGGATAGACACAGACAGACAGATGGGAACCTATTGCTTAACCCTGCGTTTTGCTTCTCGTGCACAGGGTAATTGCCAATCGGAGAGTGAAGGACAGCCTCTCTCCGCTGTCCAAGCAGATCCATGGATGGGTATTCTACCATTTCTCCTCTGGTGGTACACTCCCTGCACTCAGTGTCATTCAATCCTCACACCAAATAATCGAGTCATTCACTTTTTCAACCTCTGAAAGTCCAGTATTTCTCCTCAACTCAGTAGGTACGGCATCCTAGGCCCCCATCTTATTCCTAATCCAGTATTTCTGCTCAACTCAGTAGGTACGGCATTCTAGGCCCCCATCTTATTCCTAATCTTCATCAATGATGTAACGGACTCTCTTGAAAATCCTCTTTATCTCTTTACTGATGAATCCACTCTCTGCCGTGACATCCCTAATCTTTCCGACAGACAGGCAGCAGCCTCTTCCCTCTCCTCAGACCTTCATGGAATCACACGCTGGTCAAACACTGGGAATATGTCTTTCAATCCTAAGAAATCCCACACACTCACTCTTTCTCCGAAAGGACCAAACCCGCAAATCGTCACATCTATTTCCTCAACAACCCTGTTGAAGAGATTCAGTCACTCAAATTCTTGTGTCTCACTCTCAGCCATGATCTCTCTTGGGAAAGCCGCATTTCAAAGTTGGCCTTCAAAGCCAGATGCCTACTGGGCATCTTCATCATGCAAAGTCCTTCCTTAGCACACCTGAGCTCCTATCCACCTCCAACGCCTTCATCCGCAGCTTGATGGAGTACTGCTCTCCCCTCTGAGCTGGCTCCACAGCCTCACATCTTGCTCAGCTTGACGTCATGGAAACCAAGGCTTTCAACATCATCGGAATCTCTCATGATGAAGCTAAGTCTATGGGCCTATCACTTCGTCATCTCGGACAGTTCGGTGGTCTCTCTGTCTTCTTCTTCCTCATTTCTGGTCTTGCACACTCTGCCCTCTCCGTACTCTGTAACCCACAGGTATCTGCAGGAAGCACGCGGTCCACCAGCAACCCCCTCCTTGTGAAACTGCCTAAATCCATAACCATTGCTCACCTCCACCTATTCGTTTCTCTTTTTTTTATTCCTGTGTAATTGCCTTCCATACTCTCTTTAATCTCATTCTTCCCTCCAGGTCTTCAAGACAGCTGTTCACCACCATCCTAGGCCATCACACATCCAAAACCATGATCTTATCGACACCCGTTAAACTATCCTCAGCCCTCCCAGAATTTTGTTTATGTATCCATCTTGTCCACCCCTTGTGTTCTTCCCTAACTATCATCGTTACCTGCATCCCTTGTTTATCAGTTTCCGTCTACTTTCTCCCTCCACCCAGCTGTTGGCATTTCCCCTTTTTCCTGCTGTTCCCTTCGCTATGTTGTGTCCTGATCTGTTCTGTGTCATGGCTCTTCCATGAAACTAGTCTATGTATATGAAAAATTAAAAACTCATCCGTAACACTAATCCTTATGGTTTTTCTCAGGGATGGAATTGCTTCTCTGCAATGCCAAACAGGAAATTAGAGCTGTCTCCCTCGACATATCACGTGCCTTCGATACGGTCTGGCACCCCGCTCTGCTAACCAAACTCTCCTCCTTTGGTATCCATTGAAATCTCCACGCATGGCTGGCGGACTTCCTCTCTCGTCGTAGTCAACGTGTGGCCCTGAATGGGTTTCTCTCATCTCCTCTTCCTGTTCAGGCTGGAGTTCCCCAAGGCAGTGTTCTGGGCCCTGTGCTTTTTCTGGTCTTCATCAATGATCTCTCTGACTCTCTTGAAAATCCTCTCTATCTCTTTGCTGATGACTCCACTCTCTGTCGCTCCATTCCTCATCCCTCAGTTCGGCAGTCTGCAGCCTCCTCACTCTCTGCAGACCTGGACAAAATCACAGACTGGGCAAACAAGTCGAACATGTCTTTCAATCCTGACAAATCTCACACTCTTACGATGTCTCTCCGAAAAGACCGACTGGACAACCCTCCCATCTACTTTCTGAATAATCCTCTCCAAGAAGTTCTGTCACTCAAGCTTTTGGGTCTCACTATCTGCCATGATCTTTCCTGGGAAAACCACATTTCAAATCTGGCCTCCAAAGCCAGTCGCCGACTGGGCATCCTCCGTCGTGCGAAGTCCTTCCTTGGCACACCTGAGCTCCTCATCACATACAAGGCTTTCATCCGCAGCTCAATGGAATACTGCTCTCCCCTCTGGGCTGGTGCTCCTGCCTCACACCTAGCTCGTCTTCACGCTGTTGAAACCAAAGCGTTCAGAATCATTGGAATCTCCCGCGATGAAGCTAACTCCGAGGGCCTTTCACTTACTCACCGCAGGCAGGTTGGTGGTCTTTCCGTCTGCTACCGACTCCTCTCCGGCCTTGCTCCCCCAGCTCTCTCTGGGCTCTGTCCCCCAAATATTCCTGCAGGTCGCACAAGATCTGCCTGCAACCCTCTTATGGTTAAACTGCCAAAATCAAGACTCTCTGCTCACCTTCACTCCTTCATTCCTCTTTTCTCCCACCTCTGGAACAAACACCCTCACTCTCTTCAATCCCACTCCTCCCTCCAGGTCTTTAAAACGGCTGTTCACCACCATCTCTTATCTTCCCCAATCCAAAATCTTGATCTTTTCTACCCCTTGTAATTCACCCCAAATCCACTTTTTTGAGGTGACTTTTGTCTTCTTTCCTGGAAGTCCTTGGTGTCCTTGCGTTTTATACCTATCCTGCCTCCCCCCCAGGCCCTCTGCCTCCCACACATCTCCCGATGTCCCTGCCCTCAAATGTTGCGTTTGTGTGCTTCCTCCCCTTCTCTCCCCATCTTGTCGACCGCTCCCCTTTTTATATAATTTGTTTGCTTGTTTGTTTGATAAATGTTAGCTCTTTCACGAGCCTCGACTCTGTATACAAAAAAAACAAAAAAAAACTCCCCCACTCCCTTCAATCCCACTCCTCCCTCCAGGTCACTCAGGCCGACTGGGACGGTCTTCAAGCAGCCATCAATCGTCTGGATTGGTCTCCCATCTCCACTGCCTCTGACATCAATTCTTCCTGGGAATTCTTCCAAAGCAAACTGATCTCTCTCATGCACAGATTTATCCCATCTCGCCTTCAGTTGTCTTACCCTTCTTCCCGTCCATGGTACACTGAATCTTGTGGTGAGGCAGTTGCCCTGAAACAACTTGCCTTTGCCTCTTGGAAGGCTAATCCAACTGAAGGAAATCTCAGTTCCTTCCACCAAGCTCGGAACAAGTGTGTGTCTACCCTCAGGAGTGCCAGGAAGCACTATCTCTCCTCACTCAAGAATGAACTCTCAAACCTGTCTCCTTCCTCCAAATCCTGGTGGCGTCTGGTCAAATCCGTTTCTGGTGTTTGTTCCCACTCCATCCCCTCCCTTACCTCAAATGGCCACACAGTTGACATCGCACGTGACAAAGCCGAATGCCTCAACTCTGTGTTTGCCTCAAAATCCTTAGTCCCAAACCCATCTCTCTCTGTTCCCACCTTTCCCAGTCGAACCAAACTGCTCCTGGACTCTGTGACCTTCTCTCCTGACAAGGTGGAGGAGTTTTTGTCAAACCTCGACTCTGATTCTGCAACTGGACCAGATGGCATCAGCCCACGGGTCCTAAAATCCTGCTCTGCCGCTCTATCTCACCCTCTCTCTGTTCTTTTCACCCTATCTTTTGCTCAAGGTCATCTGCCAGCATCCTGGAAATCAGCAAACATTACCGCTTTACACAAAAAAGGTGCAAAAACAGATCCTTGCAACTACAGACCAATCAGCCTGCTCCCAATTATCAGCAAAGTCATGGAATCCATCATTGCTTCGGATATGAAATCTTTCCTCTTCTCCAATGGCTTGATCTCTGATCATCAATTTGGTTTCAGACCAGGTCACTCTACTCTGGACATGCTGCTTCTGCTGTCTCAACAATGGATGGAGGTCCTCAATGCCAAACAGGAAATCAGAGCTGTCTCCCTTGACATATCACGTGCCTTCGATACGGTCTGGCACCCAGCTCTGCTCACCAAACTCTCCTCCTATGGTATCCATGGAAATCTCCATGCATGGCTTGCGGACTTCCTCTCTGGTCGTAGTCAACGTGTGGCCCTGAATGGATTTCTCCCATCTCCCCTTCCCGTTCAGGCTGGAGTTCCCCAAGGCAGTGTGCTGGGCCCTGTGCTTTTTCTGGTCTGTATCAATGATCTCTCCGACTCTCTGGAAAATCCTCTGTATCTCTTTGCTGATGACTCCACTCTCTGCCGCTCCATTCCTCTTCCCTCAGATCGGCAGTCTGCAGCCTCCTCACTCTCTGAAGACCTGGACAAAATCACAGACTGGTCAAACATGTGGAACATGTCTTTCAATCCTGACAAATCTCACACTCTTACTATGTCTCTCCGAAAAGATCGACTGGACAACCCTCCCATCTACTTTCTCAACAATCCTCTCCAAGAAGTTCTGTCGCTCAAGCTTTTGGGTCTCACCATCTGCCATGATCTTTCTTGGGAAAACCACATTTCCAAGCTGGCCTCCAAAGCCAGTTGCCGACTGGGCATCCTCCGTCGTGCGAAGTCCTTCCTAGGCACACCTGAGCTCCTCACCACATACAAGGCTTTCATCCGCAGCTCAATGGAATACTGTTCTCCCCTATGGGCTGGTGCTCCTGCCTCACACCTGGCTCGGCTTCACGCTGTTGAATCCAAAGCTTTCAGAATCATTGGAATCTCCCGCGATGAAGCTATCTCTGAGGGCCTTTCACTCACTCACCGCAGGCAGGTAGGTGGTCTTTCTGTCTTCTACCGACTCCTCTCCGGCCTTGCTCCCCCAGCTCTCTCTGTGCTCTGTCCCCCAAATATTCCTACAGGTCGCACAAGATCTGCCAGCCACCCTATGATGGTTAAACTGCCGAAATCTCGGCTCTCTGCTCACCTTCACTCTTTCATTCCTCTTTTCTCCCGCCTCTGGAACAAACTCCCACACTCACTTCAATCACACTCCTCCCTCCAGGTCTTCAAAACAGCTGTTCACCACCATCTCTTATCTTCCCCCATCCAAAACCTTGATCTTTTCTACCCCCACTAATTCACCCCAGATCCACCTTGTTTGAAATTCCAACTTCTTTCCTGGAAGTCTTGGCAGTGTCCATATGTTTTATACCTCTCCCACCCCCCCCCCCCTTCCCATGCCTCCCCCCCAAAGCCCTCTCCCTCCCACAGTTCTCTCGATGTCTCCATGTCTCTCGGTCCCTGCTCTCAAATGTTGTGTTTGTGTCCTTCCCCCTCTCTCCCCATCTTGTCTACCGCTCCCGATGTTATTTGTTTTGTGTGTCTGTTTGTCTTTCTGTGTGATTAATGTTCGCTCTTTCACGAGCCTCGATCTTGTATACAAAAAAAAAGAAAAGAAAAAAACAAAAAAAAAGGTCTTTAAAACAGCTGTTCACCACCATCTCTTATCTTCCCCCATTCAAAACCTTGATCTTTTCTACCCCCGGTAATTCACCCCAGAGTCCTTGCAGTGTTCATATGTTTTATACCTCTCCCACCTCCCCCGAAGTCCTCCCGATGTCCCTGCTCTCAAATGTTGTGTTTGTGTCCTTCCCCCTCTCTCCCCATCTTGTCTGCCGCTCCCCTTGTTTTTTGTGTTTTGTGTGTCGGTTTGACTTTTTGTGTGATTAATGTTAGCTCTTTCACGAGCCTCGATCTTGTGTACAAAAAAAAAATAGTTGAAGGTGGCTCCATCTTTTTGTAATCTACCAATGATCATCTTCTGCTAAGTCCAGCTGTTTCCCACTGCCCCATTATTACTGCATCTATCTTCTACCTTCTTTCTGGCATTTGGCTAATCCACGAGTTTTAATTCCTGGAGAGAAAAAAGGACTCTTTCTCTCGAATTAAAAATGTAATTTTGCTTTCTCCTAAAAATAATACTCCCCATGAAGCTCTCACAGTCAGTCCCATGACACCTTTGTAATTGTCATAGCGAATATTTTAAGGTAAATTGCTAAAGATGAAGGGCGCAGGACCCGAGCACCTGAGCATCCACCTGCATGATCGTCACATTGCCTCGGTAGGAGCACGGGCAGTGGCGCAGCATCAACAACAGCGGATACATGGAGTGCATTCCTCAAGGAATAAATAAAACATTATTTCACCTATTTCTTATCACAGGCATGGCTGTAACGTATGACTAAACGCTCGACAACATGAAAGTATCTGGCGCATTGCAAAAGTGTCAGGGCTGATTCCTGCTAAAATCGAGCCGGTCACACAATGTTTTATTTCTATGACGAGCTGTGATAGGAAATAAACGAGCAGTCAATTGGCTGTCGGGCAGATATTATGTGGTTGCTATGGTCTGCATTGTGGACATTCCGCATGCTGTTTCATGCCTAGGTTATCAACCAGGGCGTATCGAGGATACAAACTGTTTGTTTTCATTCAGCACTTCCTAAAAAGCTTTCCATGTCCTTAAAGAATGCTTAATGTACATTCCTACATACTTTCCTTTACTGACCAAATCCCACTGTAAAGTGTGATAGGCACTATATTGTCCAGTCGGGGTTGGCTCCACAATGATCAAGCCTCAGTAACGTCCTGTTGCTAACCTGAATTACAATGAAAGTGGTTATCATGGAAACTGTCTTTACTTTTGGATTCAAATTCCAGGACATTTCATGCAGGTGACACAATTCTCCGATCCTGGGGTCAATGTGTGCAGAGTATAGGCCTGGGCAGTGAATGCAAACCACAGTTTTTGTCTAAAACTTAACCGTTTTGACCAGGTGATGTGTGGTGGCCTTAATAATGGCTACAAGACTGCAGCAACCAGTAAACAATCACAAACACAAACCATTGACAATATTTATTCTAAAAAGGATTTTTCCAAAAAAATCCCTTGGGAAGAGGAACAAGAACAACTGGAGAGTCCATAGAACACCTTACGCCAATACGCCATGCAGTCTTCAGAAACAAGGACATGTGGGCGGTCTCTGCGAGTGGTTTGTCGTGATGATGTAGAATGCCGTAATAATTTGCTTGAGTACAGTAGACCCTCAAATATCGCGGGTTTGAATATTACGGGTTTCGACCAACCAATCGCAGGCAAAACAAAGATTTTATAAGTTGGGAAAAAAAACTTTTTCCCGGAAGTTCACCGCCGTTGATGCAGCGTCTTTTACACCACGTAACTTAACACGTTACATTAGTTATTCGTGTCTGTTTTTCATGTCCTTTATGATATCCTTATAACAGTAAGTTTCCTGTTTGGAATGATTTTCAATTTTATTTCATCATCAGCAAAGCAGGCAGAATAATTTTTTTTATCTCGCTCCTCTTTGCGTATGTGTGATCGGGCAAATTAATAGACGAACTACTGTTAAACTACAGGTTTGTTTTCTTCTTCTTTGTTCAAAATATAACATTCAATTGAAGTTCCTCGATCATAAACTGACATCTGTAAACAGACAGACAGACAGAGTGAACCAATTGCTTAACCTCACTTTTTGCTTTGCGTGCGCGGGATAACTAACAACATCCATAATTTAATAATTAGTTCAACATTGAAGTTTTCTCACTTTATTTGAAACAAAATACGATGCCTGATGTGATCCAGGTTTTAAAATGCAACTACATTTGCCGAACCACAATAACAGATAATTCACAAACTTCTGCATAGAAAGTAATTTCCCGTGTAGTTTGAGGATGCCGATGCACTTTGTGTTTTTTAAGTGAAATGTTAAGAATCTTTAACAAAAAAAAAAAAAAAAAGGAGAAAATTTACCCCTTGGATAAGCTCCCCAACCAAGCCAGTCCAACTGCCATTGGGTTCTGGAGCACCGTAGATGCCATCAGAAACAAGGCGGATGGCGTAGCGGAAGCGCAATATGGCGGCGATCTCCTGGAGAAGATCCACGCAGAAGCCTTGGTAGCGGTCATTTCCACGCAGCTGCTTGTGATTCTCTTTGAGCATCAGGTAAGGGTTCTCCTACAAACAATTATAAGAACAGGAGCAATGACGAACACAATGACGTATCAACCTGTGCCAGACACCAGGACCCTTGAGGGACAATATGTGAAGATACTTGCAAGGTGGAAACATCAGAATGCCGCGCCAAGCGAAAGGAAATCATGAGAACAAG